>NC_056741.1:679615779-679833279 GCF_019279795.1 Protopterus annectens | reverse complement strand
AGATGTGTGATGTGTAGAGCCATTTAATGAGTACAAAATAGCACCCTATCATGTGCATGTCACTCTGCAACGTGCACCTGATAGCAATTTGGGAATTGGCCATTCATGAATATGGCCTAAAAAGATTCAGGAGGCTAAAGAAGATGCAATACCATTTTTCTGATGTTAGGTAATGAATTTATATTTCATTGTCTGTGTACCAAAAGTGTATTGTACTGAATTCTGTTATGATGCCAATAAATTACACAAGATAATGAGAAATGAAAAAATATCATGAATGTATTAGTGAAACAAATGAAGAAGCATGTGTGTGCGTGTGTGTGTGTGTGTGTGTGTGTGTGTGTGTGTGTGTGTGTGTGTGTGTGTGTGTGTGTGTGTGTGTGTGTGTGTGTAAGCATACATCCATTCATATGTCTGTGTGTCTAGGGTCTACTTTAGATCGCTGAAAACATAAAATCTTGAGCACTTACATGAGCAAAAATGCAGATATTCGATATTCATTTTTTTGGATTTCAGTACAGTGGATATCGGGATATTTGCCCTTTCCTCACTGTAGTGCGATCTCAGAGTAGGAATATATATTTAGCGGGGGGTGTGGGGGGTGCAGCCCCCCAAAATAGCGATTTTGAATACCTGCATATTCGCTCATGTGAACGTTCGATATTTTGATTTTTCTTTGTTCTGACATAGACCATGTGTCTATGTGTGCATGTGTGTCTGTGTCAATAAGAAGTGTATTACAGCCTTTAGACATGACACTTAATTTCTGGCCACAGTCCATATGGCAGTATTAATTTTGTTACAGCTTTTAAAGATGCAATCAGTTTTGCACTTCTAGAAATTTATTTTCCACTGTATGCTGTGGTATACTAAAACATCTAAAGCTCCATGGATTGCAAATAACTGTGTGACAGCAATACATATTTCACTGCTCTGAAAGCTTATTCTAGAATGTATTACAACAGAAACTACAAGATGATAACTGAGGTCCCTGCTTTATGTTCCTAATTTTCATAACTTTTGTATATAAATGTACAGCATGTTTACTTTATCTCTCCTCTGCTTTTTTTTTTTTTTCTGATGTTCTTATGGCGATCTGGCTTACCACACTGGCTACTTCATTAGCCCATTCTTACTCCCATGGTCAGAGTCCAATGGTTCATTTTCTCATTTTCCTATATTGTAGCAGGATCAGAGTTCTTAGCTACAAGGATGATGTATTTATATACAGTGAACTATTACACAAGATAATTGCATCATGTTTTCTTGGTGCCAAAAACACAATTTTATGTGATTTAATAACAGTAGCACTTGCACTGTTCCTTAACTTTAATAACGCTGTAAACTTCACATATAATCAAGACATGTTTGATGTATGTAGTCTCTGGACTGAAACAACCATGTTCCATATTTTCTTCATAGTCTACTTATGATTATATAAAAAAAATAGTAGCAAAAAAAAATGGTACAGTCAACCCAGCCAAGGCTAGTTTAATACCACTTTTAATAAAGTAACAAGAAAACAAAATGGATAATCATTTTCAGGCTATCAGACCTTCATCAGATCTACTACTCTAACACAAAGAGAAGCCATAAAAAAGAGGAAACCATTACAAGCATTAACAATCCAGCCAATCAGGATCTTACAACAGAAATATTTAGGGCAATTAATGAAGCAATTGGCAATGCCAACTTTAAAGGGAAAACCCCATTCGAGATGGGTAGTCTATCAGCTTGTAGCCTCACTATCCATCTCATCTTGGCCATCTCTGTGCTATGCACAATGTCATCTTCCCTTTTGTCCTTAAATACTAGTTGTATAGCCAAGAATTTAAAGCGATGTTCTGGGCAATCCATGATGTGCTTAGCAAGAGCATTAGTTAAATTTCTCAACCTAATATCACTAAGATGCCTCAGTATTCTATCATTAAACAGCATATTAGTCTTGCCTACATAAAAATGGGAGCACTTAGTACAAGTACCAAGATACACTAAGTTCTGAGTTTTACAATCAGCTCTCAGTTTAAGTCTGTAAACAAAGCCAGTCTGGGGGGGGGGGTGACAGAAAGAGTCAGCTCTAGAGATGTAATTACAGGCTTTGCAGGACCAACATGGAAAAGTCCCAAACTTATTAAATTTGGGAACAGAATCAGATTTATCCATAGGAGCTCCATAACATAGCTGCCTTTTCAGGGATTTAGTATTCTGAAAGCTAAATTCAGGTTTATTGTCAACAATCCCTTTAATACAGTCATCCAATTGTTGGATGGATTAGTTCTTAGTAACAACTTCACGGATCTTATGCACATTACTGGAGTGGGTCAGGTCATTCATGCCACACTATCAGCAGTTCTTGTATGTATAAAGACCTCCTGAGATCCATGTCCAACTTCACTCAAAAAATAAGAGCCTCATCTGTTGAATGATGGAGAGACCCCTCGTCCATGCACTTACGCACCTCATTAATAAAATAACCCCTGGTAAAAAAGGTTTTCAATAGATCATCAGCTGCATTCTTGAACTTATCTCCATCAGTATGGAGTCTCAAAGACCGTAAGAACTGACTCTTCATAACTGTATGGTAAATATGCATTGGGTGCATGCTGGAATGATGTAAGATCGTATTCCTCCAGCACTCCTCTCTGTATAACTCAGTATTAATACCAATGTTCCCATCTGAAAACAAACGAACATCCAAGAATTCAATCATTTCTTTCAAATGCACATAAGTAAATTTAAGAAATGTGGTGGAAGAATTCAAACAGCAGGCAAAGTCATTTAGCTCATCAGTGGTGCCTGTCCACAAAAGAAGACATAGTCAACAATGCATCTATAATAGACAATATGTTGTGAAAAACATTTTGTCTCAAAACACTATGTGCAAACATGTACTTAATGTGCAAATGATTGACTTCTTTGATGTTCATTTGATTTGATATGGGAATGGTGGGAAGGTATTAGTTTATGACAAACCTATATCATGGTTTGTTAAGGCAGTGCTGAAGACTAATGTGTTTTGCAGAGGTGTTTGAATTACTGCTGTTCTTGTTAAGATGCAGTAGCTGGTCCCTTTGTGGCATGGTAGACAACACATAGATCAGCACAAATGAACGTGTAGGTCATGGGATACAAGGATAGTCAAGTTAATCTATTAGCATAGGTGAGGGTTTTAAGAGCCTTAGTTTTGTTAGAAATTCTGTAGCCTTATTTTTGTTGGGTAATATGAATTGTTTGCCACAGAGAGCATTATATTCAATAAACAATGTAATAAAGGAGGAGTACAGGGAAATAATAGCATCTTCAGATCTGAAAGAAATGTCATTAGATAGCTGTCTGGCAAGACACAAGAATTTATTAACTGTGGTGGGGATGCGGTGGCCAAATGACGTTAATTTGCCCAGTGACCTCATGGTGTCTTTTATAACAATGTCAGTCTATAGAAAACTATCACTCTTACAAAGAGCAATATGCTGCATGTTTTAACGTTCAGTTTAAAAGCATTTCCACAGCATCAGGTAAGGGTATGATATAGCCTCTGCTGTAGAAGTTTCATATCAGTGAGGAACAAAATAATAATAATAAGATTATTAATATATTATTATGATTATTATATTAATTTCTCTTTCATCACTTGTTGATACTGGCACAATAATGCTGATTAATTTATCTCCATTTTTACCACTCTGAATTCATCTGGCAACAAACTAAATTCCTGCTTTTATGTGTATATTCTATATATGTTACTGTAAATAAACCAACTAAATTCCTGACTTATGTATATATTTTGTATATATTACTGTAACCACTATATGTAACACTGTTTCTACTTCTGTACCAATTAATGTTTAATTTTTTTTCTGCAGCTATGTTCTTGTCGGAGCTTTTCTCCTTGGGCCTCCACCAAAAATGGGCTCTTTTAGGCCCAGTGGACTTTCCCGGTAAACAAATGCAATAAATAAATAAATACATAAAAATAAATAAATAATATCCAGTTTGGAGCTACCAAGAAACATGAATTGCCACACTCCTGGAGTATCTTTTTAAACAAGGAACATCTTTATTGAATTATCACTTATGACATAAGCAATCATACATTTATATAAGTGAAAACAAATCACATTCACAGTCCCAGCTACAAGCATTTTACATCACAAACCATATTGACATAATCATAGTTGCAAACATTATACATCACTTAATATCTACCCAATCATTGTCAGTCAAACATTACATACCTCATTCAAGTACTGCATTCTTTTAAACCTTGCCTTCCCCGTATGTATTGTTCCCACAACTTCCATTTTTTATATGTAAATTGCTACTACCCTTTTCCAAGGATCCCAATTCCAGTTATTTTATCTCTGTTACTATATTCACTACTTCTACTACAGTTGGTTTAGACTTTGATTTCCATTTTCTAGTAATTGCTTTTTTTGGCAGCCGCCTTACTGTGTCTAGGCAATTCTAATTTTGTATCATAGCTCAGAAAAGTCATTGGTGGTGCTGCAGTAGCGTTGTCACCTCACATTAAGACGTTGTCCTGTTCGATTCTCAGCTAGAGCGTCTTCTGTGCAGAGACATGCATGAATGGGTGTACCTTTGTTGAAGGTTGTGCATCAGGGCCAGCAACTCGGCACATAAAAATCTACTGCCAATCATTAGCAGACCAGAGTTCCGCTGTGGCGACCCCTAACCGGGAAAAGCCGAAAGACACAGCACAGCAGATCAGAAAAGTAATTTCCCTAGTTTCAAAAATTTGCTCACCCAGTATCTCTGATAGGGTATTGTCTAGGATGTCAACAAAATTGATGCAAAAGAGGAGACGTCAGAGTACATAACCCCATGGAATGCTATTGCTTACATGTTTACATTCTGAGAGTGTAACTAATAGATTCACAACCTTGATTTCATTTGATGGTTAGTTTGCAAACTAATGGACAGTGTAGGGGCTTGCACTGAGTTTTTCAAAATTTTCTAGAGTACTACTATAATAGATAGTCTCAAAAGCTTTTGGCATATCAAAGGAGGCAACATGCACTGAGAAACCATTGTCAATTGCCTCAGTGATGTTTTCAAATAAGCTTACCATATTTATGAGACAAGATCTATGCTTCATAAATCCAAACAATTTTGAACCAATTACAGTAATAAAGCCAATTAATAATATTCATTAATGGCTTTAAATGTAAAGATAATGAGGCTGATGGACCAGTAGTTACTACAGTCAGAAGTAGAACTGACTTTCTCTAGGTGCACGCCTGTAGTGGTATTTCAAACTCAATGTCTAATCTAAGACTGAAAATTATGGGAAGAAGCTCATATATTTCATATTTAGCACTGATAAAGATGCATTATGTTATGTCATCAGGCCACAAAATGGTATTATTTTAAGTTTTTAATAGGGATCTAAGCACTTACTCTGAAGTGACATTGAAGGAGGTAGGATGACAGGGATTGTAGAAGTTGTGATACGCGTGAGCAGAGTAACATTTGAACTAAATTTATCTGTCAAGATTTCTGCTATGTCCTTTGAGTAAGAATGAATGTGTTACTATCTTCTCTGCATTGCTGGATGTTGTTTCTTAGTTTCATGACAAAGCTTAAGAAATATTTATAAGTCCCTTGGGTAACTGTGGCTATTGTAAAGTCCACTTATTTCCTAAATGGTACTTTTAAGATCTTTGCTAGTTTGTATTAGTGCATTTCTGAAGTGGTGGAAATTGGATTTTTTTATATTTTTACGAGTTTATACGTCATTTATTTGTAAGTTTATAAACACAAATGTTGAGATAGATTTATTCATAAACTTGTCATTATAATTAGTGAGTAGGTAGCACTCTCTGTTTTGATGCTAAAAGATCTGAATATTGTGGAATCTATTCCTACACCATGTTCCTGGATACATTTTCCATTGATGGGTACTGTACTTCTCAGTGTGTAGTCCTTTGGAGTATACTTTAAAGTGATACTCCATTTGCCTAAGTTGACAAAAGTTTCAGTGGATATAAATGGTCTCATGGCACTTGTTGAAAAATGGTAGGGTATTTTCCTAAGCCCTCATCAAATTTCTCCTAATCAGTATATATGCCACCTCGTCTCCCCACAGATGTTATTTGCCTAATTGGACTAAACAAATGAACAAAATATAAATAAATATACACATAAAAAAATTTTACTTATAGATCAGCGCTTACTTATTTATGCAACTTCTGAGATGTTGGTAATACATGTGGAAAAGGTTACCTATGTATCTCGATCTGTGGGAGGAGGTCTCTTCTGGAATTTGACTAGAACATTTATGAATTGTAGCAGATTAGCCTTAGACAAATCACTAAAGATTGATTTGATAAGTGTGGGTAAGTTACCAGGAAGCCTAAAGACGAAGATGACTGATGTGTTGTCACACTTAATCAGGGTATTAGTGAGGAAGGTTTGAGTAGAAACTGGAACTAAATTATCATTGACCAGATCAGTAGAAAATGTACCACTTTGTCCCATGGCATTTGCATTAACGATGTCTAGGAATTACACAGCATATTCATTTTTTTGTGTGGTAAATATGTCATTTAGTGGATGGGTAGTTAAAATCTTGTAGAATTATAGCATTCGGTTTGATAATGTTTCAATTAAATACAAAGAGTTATCAAAGTCCTCTGAAGGCATCTATGGCATCAGTAAGACAAAATGTAATAGTAGTTGGCTTTTCCTTGTATGATATGGACCACTAATTTAGGTTTATGGGTATTTGGCACAAGGTGATGATGTTAGACAAAAACAGATACTCCCCTGCAGTTACCTTTAGGTCTAAAGGCATGATAGGTATTGAACCCTGGTATGGACAGAGTGCTTTCAATGTACTGGAATCCGATTTTGGCAAATATAAAAAGATGTGCATGTTCCAGATGCAGGAATGCATCAAATTCTGGCATCTTTTTCTTAAGACTCACAGCACTGAGTAGTGCTGCCTTAATGCTTTACACCGAGTAGGGCTGCCTTACTGTTTTGCACTGAGTTGTACTGCTTTAATGTTTTGCACTTTGTAGTGCTGCCTTAGCATTTTGCACTGAGTAGTGCTGCCTTAGTGTTTTGTCTGGATCCTCATTTCTTACCTTAAAATGTCCAAGACTTATGTTTTTGCAAGTATGAGAAGGCCTTGGTGCAAGAGGTATAGGCCATCCTTGCAATAGCAGAGCACCTTATCTGCCATCTTATCTCAGGCTGATACATACTGGATCCCCTTTGGATTATACCAACTTATTAGCCAAATGTTGAAACCAGTTACCTTGCCCTGATGTTTAGGCATCATTTTTAGAAATGTGAAGATGTTGCTCAAGACCAGTATTTTCCCTGCCACCCTTACATGCATGGTATTATCCATCAGTTTTCACCATGTCCCTTAGGGTGGAATTCCTAAGGTTGTTCTCCCCCACATTGGCCATTACTAGCCACAATCATATCTGTCAGAGCTAAAAGTCCTTGTGTCCTTGTGATGTCTTTGCTTCTTGTCCCAGACAGGCAGTTCATGGGTTCCCTTTTCTTTTCTAGTATTATATGTGTGCATTTGGTGTACTGTACAATAGATCCACCAATGTTTAGGACATTTTCCCAAATGGTAATTGACTTAAATGTTTTCATGGTCTTCTGCTTATCTCTCTGGTGACTAGCTTGGTGGCTTTGTGCAAGTTTATAATTGAGGATTGTGACAATATATTTTACAAGATGCATTTTAGGCTGAGATTTTCTCAGACATAATCTAAAAGGCTACAGGAAGTTCTATTTAACAGCCTTAGCAGAGGCTAAAGGTCTGGAGGTGTCCAATGGCTAATGTAGAACTGAAGACGTGAGGTGCTTATCAACAATATTATGCTGTGAATGCTTAGCTTCCAGGTTTAGTAAGTAATTACATCTGTTATATGTTATAAAGATGTTAAAAATTACTGGTAGGTAATCAATAAGCATGAAGACAGTTGCAACACTGCTTCAAGACAGAGAGCACAATTAGGAACAGCCACTGAGAGAGTGAGAATATATTTCTGTATCACAATACCAGTGCTAGGGGACAGAGGGCAAAGTAGATGAGGAAGGGTGTAGAAGGTATTAGCAGCTGGAGAGCACTACACAAATGTTATTACTTAGGAAAGAGGAATTAGAAGCTATAGCAGGTTATGCAATGTTTTAACTAAAGGATACAAACTACTCATCATTTATATATTGCTTTGTGTAAAGACACATCATTTCTTTATTTACAGTGTATCTTGTTCAGCTTATGCTTATTTTATTTTAGCCTTCATTATAACCCAGCCCATCTCACATGCCACTCCTTGCTTTGACTCTTCTTAATATATAGTTATTTTGGTTAACAACACCAGTAAGATCCTCAGTTACCTATGTAACACCACTTTGATGCTTTCATATACTGACAAAATACCAAAAGGAAGCCTTAGTAATCTGCACCTTCATATATTTGAATTAAAGGTAAAGGAGGCTTGGAAATTTCCTCATCAAGATTTATTTGTTGAAATTAATGCTTTGCATCAGACACAAAAAAGTACTGTGCTTCTAATATTATATGTATTATTTATTAATGTGTTTATGTATGCATTTATTAATGTATGTATGCATGTATGCATAGTGTTACAAATATAAAGATAATAAACAGCAAAATATAAACATCATTAATGCAAAGTAACAGTGTAATATGTTTCAATTTTACATAGTATGTATGTATATTAACATAATCAGTAAAGGAGTGACCCCCATGGTGATATTAGCTTCTATAAATCTAATGTGATAAGAGGCATGTCATGAGAATTCTCATATAATGTAGTAACGCACACTGCAAGTGGCCATGTACATATTCATAGAGTTGAGACACACTGAAAAGAGGTGAGGAAAAGAGCAAACTTGCTAAGTTGCAATTGATCCCTTCCCACATTCTGGCATGAAACTAGCAGGTTCAAGCCAACTGTAAAGCCTGTGAGCACTAAACATACCAACCCTATTGTAATAGTGAATACTGGTATAGTGTTGAATATGGAAGTGGGACAGCTGGAGAATAAGGGTTCACTTGCAGAACCTGATATCGCCTTCCTTCTGCTGGTGAAGCTATTAAAGTAGGACATGATCTATAACTAGTGTAAACTCTCAGTTTAACACATAGTACTGCACATGCACCTCATAGCCAGACATTCCTTCTCAGTTGTAAAGTAGTTGGCTTTGTCTCCATTCCCTTTCTGCTTAGATACCAGATATATTCATTATTCCTTTCCTTTTGGTAAGCACTACCCCAGCAGAACCATTGAAACATACTGTAGATATGTAGAGTGAACAGTATGAAAACATCTGGGGATACCAGTACATTTTCCATGAAAATACATACGTTAAGCATTAAAGATGTTTCAGCAACCTCTGGTGTTCAATAACCCATTCTGCCATCTTTCTCTTGGTCAAGTTCACAAAGGAAAGGCAGTGGAAGCAAACTGGGAAATGAATTTTCTGTATTATCACACAAAAAGTTTAGGAAAGCTTCTTGATGCATTTTTTTTGGGGGGGTGGGATTGATTATTTCATAACAGCCTGTATTTTCTTTCTTGATGCTTGATTATCCTCATCCTAATTATATGTCCAACATATCTCACCTCATTCATTTCAACGTAACATTTTGAATTACAACTGTAAGTCTAGTCTGCCTTACTAAGTCAAATAGCACTTGAACTTTGGGAAGTTGTCTCAGCCTGCCTAGTGGATGAACACATCAAACAAATAAACTGTAACATAGTGCTGGTGAGGATTCATCAGCCCCTGGAAGGTCACTGGGGTTCCATGGAGACTAAAGGGGAGGACAATAAATTCCAATAGGTTGGCTGCAGTTGAAAATACACTTTTGTTTCCTTATCTTCACTGGTTAAAGAAATTTGCCAATACCCTTAAATGAAATCCAAGGTGATAAGAAATCTGTCCTTCTCTAGAGGTTCCAATACCGTCTCTACTCTAGGCATAGAATAGCTGTCAAACTACAGGATACCATTACAAAATAGCACAGTGCTGTCTGTAGTCAGGACTAGTACAATAAGCCCATTCCACTTACTACTGTATTATTTTATTACTCATAGTTTTAACATCTTTTGTATTACCTCTCAGGCCATTTGTTTCCTGTCTTGAGGTACTCTGTTCTGGGATCACATATTAACTTTTTATCCCCCCCAAAAAAATGTTTCTGTTTTATTTTATTAAGTGTTACTCTTCTAGATAATGCAGAAAAAGAATAATTGCTTCTCATGTGGAACTCTGGGACTTCTTGTTTCTGAGATTTTGAAATGGCGTCATCCACCATGACCTTCACTGTGGAAAGTAGACACTTTTCTTTTTTTACAGCCAGTAATCTGAAATACTGCACACATCACATTTACTTATATATCTTTCCAGGGCTTTAGTAAACATATGTGGTAAATCTGTTCAGCATACCTCTTCCTTGTCTGATCTGACCTTACAGTTCACCTCAGTTCCTACTTCATTTGCTTTATTGGGTCTTTGCCACATAGTCAGGAAACTGTTCTTGGTTATAAGGGCAAGAACTAAAACTTAGTCCCCCTCATTAACTCCCTGTTCCAAGCATTTCTATTACATACTCTTTGTTGCCAGGTTTGTGCCATCTCCATGTGCTCTTATACAATGTGCATTTATCAGCTTCCTGCTCTCTTGTAAAATCAATGCTCTATGGCACACTTAAAAGTGTCTTCCTCCTCCTCTTCCTCTTCATTTTCTTCCCATTTTTCTTTTCCTACATCCAGCAGTCCTCTTGGATATCTACCATATCACAATTCAAAGAGGCTTATTTTAATGAAAGCGTGGGGTATCTCAGACATAAATCATTAAATACATTTTTGGCAGAAGTGCTCCATGATGTTAAAGGAATCAACCTTGTCCATGAAGATCTCTTTTGATGTCCTACCCAAGTAAACAAACTTTCAATATCTTGTGGGTCTCCTTGACTTAACCACTACTTAACAGCTGCAGGTAAAGCTTTCTTAAACCTGTCTGTTTTGGTTCCACCATTATGTCTTGCTATTAAGACATGCTTTATCTAACCAAAACTTCACAATATGTTTTAAATCAAATAGGTATGGTCATGTGCTCAGACCTATAGCTAATGATTACGGCACCCTATGTTAAGAGTAAAAAAGCAATTAAATAAGGACTTCTCTTAGAAAATGCTCACTACAACTCATGCCACACAAAGCACTGAAGCACTTCAATTCTGACCAAAAAAGCAGTATCAGCATTCATTTCTGCCCTGGCATTCAGAAATACCAGTATGGAATGAATGCTGGTTCTGCCCTACTCACCAGATTCTGTCAAACATGCCCACTTAACACCTTGCATCTGTGGTGGCTGCCCCATTTGCCCCATCATTGTTGCATCTCTGGGTGTGCTGCAGCTGTTTTGCTCCTATTAAAAATCCATTTATGAAACTCAAGAACCTGAATCTCAGAAGTGATCCCTGCCCTTGCCAAAAAACTCTTTTGCTTACTTTATCAAAATCACTGCAGTCTGTACAAGGCATGTCCATGTAAGCATGGATAGCTCCACCATGAGAAAAGCTGACAAAATGTGAGCCAACTTGAATGATCCCTGACTTCCTTCTTGGCTATTCTCTCAGAGGATACTGATTATGTCTAAAGGTCACCCCTAATGCAAACAGGCTTACAAAAGGTGTGGATCTTGGTTAGACTATTGATTTGGTTCTCATCATTCTGTCAGCAATGGTAGTTATTATTTCCAGCAGCTGTGCCATGATGGTCATCTTGTAGCTTTTATCCTCTTTAACAGCAACTCTGATAAGTCATTTGACTGTAGATTAACTTCTCAGCAGCACAGTTTTTTGTGCACAGATCATAAAGTAAATCTCTAACTTTGAGACAGGAAAATAAAAATACAGGGCAGGATTCATGAAGGCTTGCACGGAGTGTAAGAGACGTGCAACACTCCATGCAAGCCTCGCGATCCAGGAACAGCCCTAAACTCCGTTTAAGAGACCAGCTAAAATGTCTCTTACATGGACTGGGCGTGGAAATGCTAAATACCTCACTTGCATCTGAAAGGTATGCAAATGAGGTATATTAGTGATCCACAAAGCAGAAACCAGTCCGTGTAAGAGACGTTTTAGCTGCAGAAATGTACTCAGTTGACAACTGAGTACGTTTCTGCAAATTCCACAAGGGAGCCATGTCAGCTCCAAAAAAAGGGTGCATATGACTCAGGCAGTATGCCAATGGCCAAATATGTGGCCATTGTCAATATAACCCGATGCCAAAATAATAAAAATATAATTTTTTAGCGCAGTCCCGCGCAAACGGGCTGCGCTGTATAAAACATGAAAATGAAGGTTATAAACCCACAAATGTGGGTTTCATGCAATACATGGAATGACAATGCAGGGACCAGCAGACCAAAAACAACATCGCCACCGTGTAGTGGTTGCTAAGGGGGGAAGCTGAGTCTAAGACATGTAACTAAGCATTAGTAGGCAATCTCATGTAAATGAGGGTTAGGATACTGAATCTCACAGTCACATAGCAAATGAGCACAGTCTGAGTAGTGTAAGAGATACATAAGGGGGAGGAATAGAGTAGGAGATAGGTGACATCACAGGGGGGAATGGTAGAAAGAAATGCAGTTCATTGGAGGCCAGTGTAACATGACAGATGACAGGCACAGATCATGGAAAGAGGTGTGCCACTAGATAAGTCATGGAAAGTCAAGAAATGGAAGGTGTACACTGTTACCTACACCAAAGTTTCTTGCTGGGCGTGCATGCACACGTGTGCACACCATGAAGCACGAGTAGGGCAGTGTGCACATGTGTAAGGCAGACTGAGCATGTGGGAGTGTGTTGGGAGATGTTTAACACTGTTTGCACGGGTGTGTGGGCGTGTAGGGCAGGCTGAGTATGTTGCAGGCTGTTGGCAGATGTGTAACAGTGTTTGCGTGGGTGTACACGCGTTTTAACCCGAATAAGTAGATTCTGAACCATGTAAGCACGTGTGCGCGCGTGTAAGCCACTGTGAGCATGTTTCTGATGGTATGCACGTTGCTCCCCCCTGAGGAAACAGAGAGGAAAAAGGAAGCAACAGAATTAATAGGAAGCTAGCAGGGATAACTGCTGAAGCTGGCAGGTGAAAACAATTAGAAGCAGGCAATTACACAGGCAGAATAGTAGCCCAGCCCAGCACTTAAAACTCTGCAAACAGTAGTGCAGGATGTTTCCCTTAAGAGACACTGCAAGACAGGAGTAAGCTAATAGAAGTGAAAACTGAAAAAGCTGAACTCAGAGCAGAAATGTTAGGGGCTGCCATAGCTGTCATAATGAGACATAGGTGACTTGCTGAGGGTGGTGACAATGCAGATGGTGCCAGACAACCCACAGTGAGGAGACGGAGAAGAGTGTACAGGCCCAGGGTCACCTACCAGGGGTTACATGAGCTGGAGATAGTAGAGCGCTATAGAGTGGACAGAGAGCTCCAGCAGCAAATAGTTGAGCTGTGCAGGCCACGCCTCACAAACAGAACCAACAGAGGGGAACCCATCCCAGTATAAACCAAGGTATGTGTTGGCCTAAGAATACTAGCAACAGGTACCTTCCAGAGACCAACTGGCGATATGATGGGGATATCACAGGCATCAGCCTCCAGGGTACTGCACCAGTTCCTGGATGCCATGTCAACACATGTCGGTGATCATGTATATTTCCCCAATGCCCATGAGGTATTGGCCAGCAATATGCGTCTCTTCCAGCAAATAGCAGAATACCCTGAGGTACTGGGTGCAATAGACTGCACGCACATACGCATCAAAGCACCAGCCGGTGTGCGGGGTAGGGCTTACATTAACCGCAAGGGCTTCCCCTCCATCAACTGCCAGGTCATGTGTGATGCCCAGGGCATAATAATGAATGTGTGTGCTGGCTGCCCTGGGAGTTACCACGATTCCCACATCTGGCATTTGACACAGCTGTACCAGACATTTGCCAATGGGGACATCCCACATGAACACCTAGTGGGGGATGCAGGTTATGCACTGGAGCCATGGCTGATGACATCCATCAGAAACGCACACACACCTGAACAGGAACGCCATAATGAGGCACACGCACAAACACATAATGTAATAGAGCATGTGTTTGGGCTGCTCAAGTCACAGTTCCGGTGTCTGGACACATCTGGTGGAGCCTTGCAGTACACACCAACTACATGTACCCAAATTGTCATGGTATGTGCTATGCTACATAATATGATCTTGCGAAAACAGCTGCAGCAGGACCAGCATAGGGCTGGGCCAAACAGCCCCCCACCATTGCCAAGGCCATCACAGGCAGAGCGTGACTCGGAGGAGGAACAACCTGAGCCTGCCCCAGTAGGCAGAAGGAGGCGTGCCCAGTATGCCCTGGCCTTGGCAAAGAGGCAATGCATAGCACATACACTGGCTCAGTAGGAACCCTGGGAATGATACCCCCTCTGACTCACTCAAATAATAAAATGGATGCCTAAAATGACATGACCTGCTCACAAACATGTACAGGGAAGTGTAATATGTGCATCCGACAGAGGCAGCCCTGCAGCACCACCTGAGGCATGAATGCCATGTGTTAAGTAATGTAACACCATGTACTATATGCACACCTGAGCACTCTGACTAACATCCACCCTCACCAAGCATGAAGCCACAAAATGACGATGGGATGATCAAGTGCAATAACTGGCTGAAGTAATGCAGTTAGTCAAAGGTGAGCCAATGTGTTTCAGGCTGGGAAGACATGCGGAGCTTGACATGATGCACCACCTGCTAGGGGTGGCATGCACCTATCATGCCATGCCCCATGGATACTGGCAAAGGCTGTCAGTACCCACAGCATGCCCTGAATAGATAAGTCTCAAAATACAAACCCACCTTCATAGGTTCTACAAGGGATAGGAACCTAGATGTAATGCTACCCAATGACAGATGTATAAACAGCAAGATGTGTGCAGTGTAAACGCACACAGTATGGAGAATGTAGATACCAGTCCTGTAATAGAGAACTGGGTCAAGGCTCACATCAGCACCCTAACACTACCAGGTCACACCTCATACTGTGCTGTACAGCCACAAAACATGGAACAAGCTACAAAAGGATGGTGACTAGCAAGAAATGGCAAGGATAACCACACCCCATGTTGGTACCACAACAAGAAGCAGCATGGATTAGCCATGGTCAAATACCAATGGCTAAAACCGCCTCCCAGTATATAGCCTGCTGCAGACTACTGTCCTAATACCAGGAACTGCACCTGGCCTATGTCGGAATACATGAATATATCAAGCCCCCCAAACCACATTATATTGCTTGACTGAAAATACCCAGACATACACCAGGAGCATTATACTAGCACCAACACAGTAGGAGAAAATTACCCAGATTCCATAAACCAAAATGCTCAGGAACAATGTACCACTCCCACAAGAGGGGTAAGCATACTGGATGTGATAACCAGCAACATGTGTACTGGATGGCAAGATGAGAAGTGTACCCCTCACTGGTAAGACCAGACCATAGAGTAATCACACTGGATATACACATCCTGACCCCAGTCCCTGGCCAGAATACCACAGTGAAAAACATGTGTAAAGCATAGGTTGCAGCCCTCAAAACCGATGTTGAATCCACAAAAGGCCCTGTGCAAGTGCAGAATATGGGACACACCACAGAACATGTTATACAGGCATTCCATGAACACAGCCAGGAATGCTTGGAGTATGCAATCACAAATAACAACAACACACAATGCCATACACGCAGGCATCTGGCATGCTGGACTCCAGCCATTACCAAACCATGCAAGAGAATGAGGAAGCTACCACATGATAGAGAAAACATAAAAAGGGAAGTAATCACTTACCAGTAGTATGGCAATAACATATGTCCACACATACAATCCACTAAGTCCAGCCACAACAAGTAGAATCTGTGAATCCAGAGGCAATGTGACACCAGTCCCAAGTACACAGACAACCACAACACCCCCCAATAAATACAAATATATGTGATAGATGCATCCATGTATCCAAACCAGAGGTTGAGCTCCACCAACCCAGTATTGTCAAAACTAGTCAGGAGGAGAAGCTAACCACATACACCACAAACCCAGTCCCACATAGACCTACCACAACTGTAAACCAAACACATAGACACAGACAAATATTCCTGGAGGCCTTAATTACAAACACACCACACCAACAGAAGCCTGCAAAGCAGATCACAAGCAACCACAACCTTCAAACATAGCACATGCAATGAATAGTACACAAAGCTGGTGTGCCAAACAGTCACAGGCCAGAAGGAGAAACAACATGCCTGATACAGTCGTAATAGGTGTCTGTATAGGCAGACACACTGCTGTCCCACTCACCAGACTGAACAAGGGAAAGGGTAGAGTAAGTTGCCTGTAGGCTGCCACAAAATGCCACATAACACAAGTACGCAGGTCACCCCAAAGCAAGCAGAAATATGATGCACTCAATGTCCATGCTGGTGTGAATTACCTGAGATGTACCTTCCTGGTCAACATCAAAAGAGACATGGATGGTCCCTCTGAGTATGTACCCCAGGGCGGTATGACACTGGCTGTGTGCAGCATCCAACCCTCACCAAGAATGATGCCACAGTACAAACACAGAATGCTCATGTTTAACAGCTGGCACAGTTACAGCTGTCAGTCCAAGAGGGTCTAATGTCTGTCTGCTTGAGATGTCAAGCATGACAAGCCATGCTGCTGTTCCAGGGATGGCTTGCAGCTGTTACCCGTGTGCATCTGGATACTGGATAAGGCCTTTGCCGCCTCCATAGAGCCGTATGTAGGCAAGGCCAAAAAGACTACCCACCACCCTAGAAAACATAAGTGGTAGGAAACATAAGGGTAATGCTGACCAATGCCAGATGTGTAAACTGCAATATGCATGCCCCTGAGGCACTTCCCATTATGGGGAACATTGATGTCTGTGCAGTGACAGAAGCCTGCTGCAAGCCTAGTGATAGCACACCAGCACTACTAGGTTATACCACATATCATGTGTTATGGCCCCAACACCTGCACCAAAACATCAAAGGAGGGGGAGTATCCATATGCAGCACAGACACCCATATTGCCAGGTAACTGACAATGCACAAAGCAGCGGAGACCACCCATGTGCACATAACTGTAGCCAAAACTGCTGTACAGTCTGTAGCATGCGACAGACCACACTCTCACACACAAGAACTCCACCCAGACATCCGAAGACACTGGACAGTATGAATGTCCCACCAAATACCAGACAAGGTACACACAAATTACCACATAGGTGACAAACCGTTATGTATGCAAGGAGTAATCAGGGACCTAGGGACACAGGTCGACATTAATCTGTCATGTGACACCCATAATGCCAATGTGGCTATGAAGATTGTCGATACTGGACACCGTATCATGAAAGGATTCACATCAACATCAACAGAGGTCACTGTGCCGCTGTACTGTTCCCTTATGGGATGTACCGTACGTGACACCTGCAACGGTTCGGAAGACCTCATAGTTACCTCACCAACAGGATAAAGGGTGTGAAATATATGTCATATGTCATATACATGTCATATGCTGCCTGGCTGTAGACACCCCAGCTGACTACAGTCACACACTGCCTACACAGAGGCATTGTATGTCTGTTGTACAAGGCCATGTCCAACACAGGAGTAATGGACATGCTACACCACAGGAAATCAAAGCCATTGGAGCTGTGAGAGTCACAGATGTCAGCCTCAACACATAATGAAATAAGATGTGCTGGAGGGACAGATACATAACCCAGAGGCTCCCCACACCCAGAAACAGGATCCCAATCCATGGTAGGCAGAGCCCCTCACTGACACCCCTCAACAGAAATATTGCCAAGTGGATGGATGACTGTACATGTATACTGGGGGTCCTCACTGTGTCACGACCAGACAGAGGCACAGTGAAGAACTTCATAAATGGCCATAACTGAACATAGCAAGGGGTGGCGAAAGACATACACTCTGGCTAGGCTTACTAATGGCCTAGGGTGTATAGCCTAGTATGAACCCATGAACCTATGAAGATACAAAACGTACAGGACACTAAGGATAATCACAAGGCTTACCCAACTGATGGTAGGAACCATGTTGGGCATCCACAGATATGCTCCGAATCACACAGATATTACAAACAACATACCAAGCACACACACATATTGCTAACATACAACCTGTCAGGTGTAGTGCAAACACCCCCCCCCCCGAGTGCAAAATACCTATCCCAGCAGACTGATGGTCCCCTGACATTGCAGATGCTGAGGTAACAGCCATCATCTGCAAAGCAGAACACACAGCAGCAAAGGTATGTGATGGTGTCGTGTGCTGAGGCCAACATGGACTCCAAGAATAATGGAATGCCAAATCACACTACTGCCCAATGTCAGCCTTACCACAGGATATGTACCCAAATAGCAGTGTACAACAACAGTGGTCCATCACAACAAAGGTGTTGCCTGAATGGATACTCCAAACTACCACCCCAGGATCCTGACAAGCTTGTTCTGCACAGCTATGGAAAGGATCAGTATGTACCGCAGACAGAAGGCTATTGTGGACCTACTGATACTGGACCCTACACAGTGTGGCTGTTGTCACTGCAGAACCTGCCCCTAAACATGTCTGACCCATTTGAAGCAGTCATTAAGGTCATTGATGAGGGCAATGTGGTCCACACAGCGTAGCTGGCTGTGCACATGCTTCTAGACAATACCGTATGAGTTCAGTATGGATATGTTCAGCAGCTTAAAAATATACCCCTATGTCAGTAGAGGGGTTGCAAACCAGACCAAGGACAGAACTGACATGGTCAGACATGCCGCATCCATGTCAGACTACAAAGCGGATATGAGTGGCATCCCACAAGGCCTGGTCTTGGCCCCCCCACCCCCATTCTGTATATATGTCCCATAGGTATAGGCCAACATGGAAGGACTGTGACTGAACATGTATGCAGAGGAGTACAAACAGCCCACCATATCCGACCCCCAGCTGACACAAGCAACCCACAAAAGGGCCACCTACAAACAGACAACTGTAGCCATAGCCATGTCAGCAAGCTAATTGCAGAACTGTGTATAGACAACCACCGTGGATATACCGTAAGTGCCCACAAATTACCACACAGGTGTTAACCCATGAGGTACCTAACATGTAATGTGAGACCTGGGTACAAAAGGTGATAAATATCCTGCACTGGACAAACATGTGGCTGTAGTGTTCGCAGAAACATGTACCATATACCCACCCAAACATGAAGATTGGCAGATGTAGATAAGGGGAACTCACTGTGGCTCTGCAGCCATCCTCCATCAGCGTCACAACTGACTACAATAGCCCCTGTGGGATATACCGCAGCAGACACCTCCATCAACTGTAAAGTCCACAACAGTACCCCACCAGGGGTAGCAAAGAGCATGAACAGATGTCATGTGTTGCCTGAGTAAACAAACTGCAGCCCGACACACCGCCATCCTTCCCAGCTACAGGAAAGCTGTGCCTGATGTATGAAGCCATGTCCAACCTGGAATGAATGAACATGTTGCACCTTGTACAATCTGAATGGCAGTGAGCTATGCACATGAGAGACCTGAACCCCAGCACTGACATACATAGGACAAGCTGAACAGAATGATCCATAACACAGAAGGCACCCCCACTCTTCAGTAAACTCCTGGTATGGGTCAGCCAGAGAGCCACATATCGACACCCCTCAAGAGGAATCCTGATGAGTGTATGGGAGATGGTAGGCTAACCCTGGGTATCACTGTTATGTCAGAGGTAGATGGAGGCACAGTATACTAATCATGACATATGTCATGGCAAACTCCAGTTACAATGTGTGTCAAAGGACAAACACACCCTGTGACTAGCATCAGACATGGCCTAGGGAACATTGCTAGTGTTTGCCAATGTCCACCCATGTTGTGGAATACACTAGCAATGTTGGACGAGCCTGGTGTAGGTAGTCCATATCTGAACATATTGCAACATGGTCATATGTGCACAACTGGCCCCTACACAGACTGTTGTGCTCACTATGAAGATGTCAAGCAGTCATAGGACTAAAGCCCAGGATACTGTCCACCACAGTGAAAGTACTGAACCAGTACACTATACGGTACTACAGTGTTCGGTCATTATGAAAGTATGTTGAGAACTGTCTGCAAAGTATCCCATGCAATCCCTGCAGGCACAGTATAATCCCTGTTGTGGCAGACACGAAGCAGTTGGCCAGTTAGTACACAACATGACACCCAACACACAATCATAAACGTGAGATATTGTTGAAGTTCACACACACCCAAATATGTTGTGGACGTCAGAGTGCAACATATGGAAAGCTCACACTGGGCATGCTCGCACACTTTGATAAATGAGGCATATGTCAGACAACATGCCATGGAAAGGCTGAACTGGGCATGCTCACACACTTAGGCCATATCTCCATTTAGCAGTTGGCCACACATATCTGGTATTTGTACGTGTCAGTCCAGGAACCAACCACAACACAGCAATCAGCCCAGTGCACACAGTAAATGACTACAGAGACATAAGTGATATAGTGGATCGCCGTCATATGCAAACATCTTCCACAGATACACAAGTTGGTCATAGGAACAGGGAATGCTATGGCAATAAAGACCTGCAAACAGTAGAACAGCACAACAAATATTGTGCATCTGACAATTGAACATATGGGTGTAGAGGTCAATACTAGGCTTGTTGCCCTAGGGAATGCCAGCTCAGCCAGAGTGTGCTTGGCATCTGCATCCCCAGGATAGTAGGCTACTGTGCCACTGTAAAGTAGGTCACAGAAGGCAACATGTGAGGCTAGTGAGCTGTACCTCTGTCAAGCAGGGGCACCGTGGAGGTCCCAGGGATTGAATGTGCTAAGCCACAGCCATGTTGTCGGTGTGTGCTGTGAGAGGGTTGCTGAGGATCTCTGACAGTAGGTGTCCGTCAATAACAGACTGAGGGGAGCCCTATCTGCATTCTCTGGGCGATTCCACTGTCAACACTGTGTTGTAATGAGTATGTGTGAATGAAGTGCCATGCCGGAACTGTTCACAGATGTCCTCCCTCTGTGGACTACAGCTCTGCAATGTATTAGGTCACTCTGTCTGTTGTACGGCGCATATATGGCTGGTGTACAGCTGACAGGTGTCTTGTTGTGGAGCAGTCGTGGGTATATGTGGGATAGCATGACCAATGCAAACCGTACACATGCTCATAGAATGCAATTGTCAAGGATTATGTTGAGTGGCCAGTATAGTCCTCCAGCATGGGTCCTCTGAAGTCATCCACCCCAGTCTACACAAGTGTAGAGTCTGCTTGTGCTAAATACAGTTTGTGTGCAGTGACAACCTTGCCTGGGGGTGGAGATGGGATATGGATGTCCAGGGAAAGGTGGGTATGGTCAGATATCAACAATGGTGTTCTACCTCTGGTGTGGAACAGTGAGTACCCATGTTGCAGATGGACAAGTGCAATATGTATTCCCCCATGTGGCTGTGGTGTGTGGTTCTGCCATAGCACATGGACCCACAAATTGTAGTGGCTGTAGGGTAAAGTGGTAGAGGCCTGAGTAGTTCTCACACACAATATACCTGTACCTGATGTTAACAACTGGAATGGTGTATGTGAACACCTGCATATCCTGGCACTGTTCCCAGGGAAGCTAAGTGTGTGTCCTGGATGTGGGTGTGGTGTTCTGAACTGGTTGTGTTGTGTGTTACAGGTCCTGTGGTCCCAAAGCATGGTATAGAACATAACCTGCCAGTGTGATGTGCATATCTGACCCTGACGTAGGTGGCTGCAAATGCATATATATGCTATCCCCCACCTGACAGGTAGTACTACATGTACATACCTCTGTAGAAATAAAGATGTCAGCACCCTATAAATACTACAGGTGCAGAACAGATGCCCAGTAATTCGGATAGTGCGCTCTGCTAATGCGTCTCCCTTAAGTGTCATAATATAGTTAGGTAGGGGTTCGAATCCTGTAAATGCTCAATGTTGGGTTTGTGTGTGTGAAAGGCTGTGAGAGGGCAATGTCCCTTTTGGCAACTGGGAAAACACACTACAGGATGCACATTCCCCTTTCTAAACACTGATGATGTTGGCACCCTATAAGTACAGCAGGAGAAGGGAAATCTCCCAGTAATGCAAATAGCGCGCTCTGCTAATGCGTTCATATTGAGTGTCATAACATAGTTAGGTAGGGGTTTGAATCCTGTGCATGCTCAGTGTGTGTGGAGGGGGTTAGTGTGTGTTCAAGACTGCATGAAAGAAGTATC
Source organism: Protopterus annectens (assembly GCF_019279795.1). Taxonomy (NCBI): domain Eukaryota; kingdom Metazoa; phylum Chordata; order Ceratodontiformes; family Protopteridae; genus Protopterus; species Protopterus annectens. Next base: position 679,810,854 of record NC_056741.1, on the reverse strand, counting down.
CCTTTTGCCAACTAGGAGAATACACTACAGGATGCACATTCCCCTTTCTAAACACAGATGATGTCAGCACCCTATAAGTACAGCAGGAGAAGGAAAGCCTCCCAGTAATGCGAATAGCGCGCTGTGCTAATGCGCTCATCTTGAGTGTCATAACATAGTTAGGTAGTGGTTTGAATCCTGCAAATGGCAAGTGTGTGTGTTTGAATGAGGGGGGTTAGTGTGTGTGCAATTCTGTGTGAGGGAAATGTCCCTTTTGGCAACTGGGAGAACACACTACAGGATGCACATTCCCCTTTCTAAACACAGATGATGTCAGCACCCTATAAGTACAGCAGGAGAAGGGACACCTCCCAGAAATACAAATAGCACGCTCCGCTTATGCGTCCGTCTCAAGTGTCATAACATAGTTAGATAGTGGTTTGAATCCTGCAAATGGCAAGTGTGTGGCTTTGGATGAGGGGGGTTAGTGTGTGTGCAATTCTGTGTGAGGGAAATGTCCCTTTTGGCAACTGGGAGAACACACTACAGGATGCACATTCCCCTTTCTAAACACAGATGATGTCAGCACCCTATAAGTACAGCAGGAGAAGAAAAGCCACCCAGTAATGCGAATAGCGCGCTCTACTAATGCATCCATCTTGAGTGTCATAACATAGTTAGATAGTGGTTTGAATCCTGCAAGTGTGTGTGTTTGGATGAGGGGGGGTTAGTGTGTGTGCAATTCTGTGTGAGGGAAATGTTCCTTTTGGCAACTGGGAGAACACACTACAGGATGCACATTCCCCTTGCTAAACACAGATGATGTCAGCACCCTATAAGTACAGCTGGAGAAAGGAAGCCTCCCAGTAATGCAAATAGCGCGCTCTGCTAATGCGTCCATCTCGAGTGTCATAACATAGTTAGGTAGTGGTTTGAATCCTACAAATGGCAAGTGTGTGTGTTTGGATGAGGGGGGTTAGTGTGTGTGCTATTTTGTGTGAGGGGAAATGTCCCTTTTGGCAACTGGGAGAACACACTACAGGATGCACATTCCCCTCTCTAAACACAGATGATGTCAGCACCATATAAGTACAGCAGGAGAAGGGAAGCCTCCCAGTAATGCGAATAGCGCACTCTGCTAATGCGTCTCTCCCGAGTGTCGTAATGTAGTTAGGTAGGAATTTGAAACCTGTAAATGGCATGTGTGTGTGTTTGGATGTGGGGTGTTTGTGTGTGTGCATTTCCGTAAGTAAAACATGTTAGTTTTGGCAATCAGGAGATCACACTACCTGATGCACATTACCCTTTCAAAATACTGATGTCAGCACCCTGTAAGTACAGCCAGAGAAGAGGAACTATCTAGTAATCCGAATAGTGCGCTTTGCTAATGCGTCTATCTCACGTGTCACGACTTAGTTAGGTAGGGGAATGAATCCTGCAAATGGCAAGTGTGCGTGTGTGTGGGGGTAGTAGGGTTTGTGTAAATGCAAGTGTAAGAGAACAGATCCTTTTGGCAAATACTACAATACACCAGATGCTGCATATTCCCCCAGTAAACACAGGGGATGTCACCACACTATCAGCACAGCCAAACAGGGCTAGTTGGCTAGTAATGCCAATAGTGCGCTCTGCTACTGTGTCTATTACCATTGTCAGAGTACAGATAGGTATGTTTTGGTAACCCACAACTGCCACGTGTGGTTATGTCACACAGTATGACCTTGTGTGGGTCTTTGTACATAACAATGCATGCCATTGCCTAGACCAGCAATGGCATTGCACACATGATGTATGTGTGTGACACATACACATAAATCCCTGTGACCTGCAGTAGTTACCATGTCTGACACATGCCTCGAATGGATAAATGGTATTTGCAATGTATACCAATATGACTGTGTCTTACTGTGCAGGGTCCGCACGTGGTATGTCTCTATACAGTGTGGGTGTATATGGTAAAATACCTACAGCAGGGGATACACATCTGGTCTGGGCCATATAGTGTACATGTAGTCGATGTACAGGTGCTGCATGTTCCCACCTGTTGTGGTAGTGGTAACATGTCATTCCACTGCAATTCAGTGACCACATGCTGTGAACCCTTCAACTAGTGTGTTGTAGCTACAGTAATGCTCACGCACAATGTTTGGCTGGATGCAGTCCAGCCATATAAACACAGTTCTTGAGACTGTCATATTGCCAGTGTTGTTATGGAGGATAGGTGGTCTTCCTGTGTATGGGAGGGTTGTGTGTGCCAGGCTATAAACCAGATGGCAGTCCGACACACTGTTAGCTGCACATGATTAGGCCCTGATGCTTTGTGCTGTGCCAACAACCTGGAGGTGTGTGTATCTGTGGTACCTTGGGATACCACCCCTCTGTCCATGTGTGTTACATGTGTAGGGGATGACAGGAATGGTATGGGGCATAACCTGTCAGTGATGGGTAACACCTGTGAGCCATGAATCAGGAATCTGGTACTGCACAGACATTGCAGTTCACCATGCTGAGGACAGTGTCTGGTGCATGCATCTTCCGGTGTACACTGCTGTTGTTGTGTAGCAGCACTGTTAGTGTCCTAACCTGTGTGATATGCACAGAGGTGGCTATGTAAACCATGTCCTGCAGCATAAGGCAGTATGTGTGTACCAAGGAGCTTTGCCATTATACATCGGGCCATGGGTGTCACGTGCAAGATGACCCTTGCTCATCATTGTGGCTTCCCTAGCATGTAAGCACACATTGACAGCCAGCAGATACCCTATGAATGACAGTGGAGACTGAGCATAATGTAGACATACAACACCCTTCCCACATATAGTGGTAGCATACCTGGTGAGGGTATGTTGGCAACCAAGATCAGGCTCATACTGGCCTGTGCCACATGCTGAGAGATTGATTCTATGTTCCCTATCATGTAGTCCAGGGAGGTATGTCTCAGGTCAGCCATACTGGCATGGTCAATGAGTGAGTCATATGTGTCCATGCTTCTGACTGACCTGTATGCATGTGTTCTGTGGTGGACCATAGTGCCCCTGAGGCATATCACTGTGACCTTCACCAGATACAGCCTGTTGAGCGGGACCCCAGTGCAGCACCCAAGACAGGTACCTGACATGTCTGTAGCAGGTGTGTTGTGTAGCCCTACAGGCTGTGAGTGTGTGGCACAGGGGATGTGTGTGCCATGTGTGGCATGTGCTCTGTTCTGACAGAACATATGCCTGTGTGCCAGCTGCGGAGGTGTGTGATGCTCAGGCAGGATGCTATTCTGAGTCCCCACGTATGTCCCAGTGTGTTCAGCATGCTGTCAGTGCGTGTCAATGTCTGACTTGTATTGTAGTCACTGTAATATATTTTATTTATTTATTTATTTATCCTACATTTGTTGACCGGGATAGTCCAACTGGATGCATGTCCATTTACAGGGAGGCCGGGTGAAAAGCTACAAGGGTAAGCAGATACAGCATTACATAATACCAGCATTACATATTACAAACAGATTATTTACAGAGATTACATAAGTAAGCAAGTTAAACATGTTCCACAGGTTAATGTTAGTCCTGAGCACAAGTCAGGATTAAATTAAATTACACAGTAAACTGGTTCACAGATTTTACACATTCGAGTTAGCCAGGCTTGATACATTGACATAGCCAGTTAAGTGACAAATGTTGTTTGAGTCTAGTGTTAAATTGACCTAAGGTGGAAAGTAGGGTAATATCAGCTGGAAGTGGGTTCCAGGATCTACTTACAGAGTTTGCAAAGAGAGAATCACTGGCTGTGTTATTAAATGTGCTAGTCTTAATTAGTAGTTTGTTAGAGGATCGAAGCGGTCTAGGATTGTTATAGGGGGTGGTAATATTTGAAGTGCAGGAGTATTGTCCGGATTATAGAGGATTTTATAGGCCATAATCAGTTGGTTATACTGTATTAGGCTGGGTATTGCAAGCCAAACAAGCTGATTTAGATTGATGCAATGATGTGTCCTAAAAGGCAGCCCAGTGGCAAACCTGGCAATGTGGTTGTAGCAAATTGAGTGTTTGTTAAGGACAGTCTTGTTCATATTCGAGTGTAGAGGGGATGCATACAGAAGGGTTGAAAGAAGGTGTGAGCGAGCTATGGCACCTTTAGCTGGAGGGGCTAGGAAGGCTTTTATTCTGTAAAGTGACCCTAGTTATTTATTGATGGCTTTGATAATTTGGTTAACATGTAGGTCACATTTGAGATTATTGTCTATGATGACACCTAATAGTTTAGTAGATGGGTCAGGGGAGATTATTGTGCCATAAGTTGATGTTATGGTAAAGGTGAAAGCGGTAGACCTACGTGTTGGTGAAATAACAGCAGTTTAGTTTATTTGGGATTTAGGATCAGACGATGTTCATAAATCCAGTTTTATATTGTATTAAAGGTGGTCTGGGTAGCTGACCATAACTCTACTGGAGATGTGGCTGAGCAGATCAGAGTAGAATCTTCAGCATATTAGATACAGCTGACTTTTGGGATGACAGTATAAAGGTCGTTAATGAAGATGGAGAACAGCAAGGGCCCTAGTATAGAGCCTTGTGGTACTCTGAGGGTGTTAGGTAGAAGGTTAGAGAGTTTGTTCTGCCAGAGGCCAGCCTGCTGTCGACCATGCAGGTAGGATTGAAACCATTGGAAGGCTCCAGTATCTAGACAGAATGTTTGCAGGGTGTGTATTACAAGTTGGTGATCAACCATATCGTATGCCTTGGAAAGATCCAAAAAGAGGGCTGTGGATATATAATTAGTGTTGCAAGTATGGTTTATGGTGTTAGTAAAGGCTAGAAGGCCTGAAGTAGTGCTGTGATGAGGACGGACGCCATGCTGAGTGTCTGCCATAAGGCGATTTTGGATTAGGTGGTGCATGAATTGTCTATGAATAAAGTTTCCATAATCTTTGCAAGTGGAGAGAGTATAGCTATTGGCCTATAATTGGAGAATTCAGTAGAGCTGCCTCCTTTGTGAAGTGGGATTACATATGATATTTTCCAGATGGTGGTAAATTTAGATTCTACCATGGTTCGTTTGATTACTTTTGAGACGGGGTAAGCAATAGCATCATCTGATTTTGATAGGTACTCAGCAGGCAGTTGATCAGCAGAAAGTGTAGTGGGTTTCACTGTTTCAATCAAGGTACGGAGAAGTGAAGTGGCGACTGGTTGGCAGATGAACGCAAGTAGGTTTCTAGGGGTGCTACTTTCAGGACCAGGGGAGTTAGGAGGTAGATGGCTAGCTAGGGCCTGAAATGTCTCAGTAAAGAATTGGACAAAACTATCAGAAACATCTTCAGGGGTTTTATCAATAGTAGCAGCAGGGATTGGGGTTGAAGTTTGTCTAGGATGTAGTATATATGACATGCCACCTGACAGGGTATGGCATTACTGGGTTCAGAGAGCCCAGTCCCCAGATTGGATGTGTGGTGGCATCCCACACATGTGTTGTACGTTCCTGGCCAAGGGTGATGGCTGACTGCATACATGTGGCAGCTGTGTCATTGACACATGACTCACATAAACCACAACTGGACCATAGAGGTGGTTCACAGGTTACCTTTGCACATGCTACCTTAGTAGTGTGATTGCCATGGTGAGTACTAACACATAGGGCCAATGGGGAACAACATACTGAAGGTGTGTATGTGTGGGTGTACCGCTACTGTTTCATAGCACTGGCATATATGACTGCACACGTGGGTAAATGCCAGGTAAGACATGTGCAATGTGTCACAGGCAATGTACATGCGTACAGGACAGACAGTGACGTGCTGTCATGTGTAAAGTTGACATACGTATCGTACGCTATGCAGATGTCACTAGGAGTCTACAGAAGCACTGTAACTCTGCATTGCAGGTGTAAGCAGTGTTCCAGGAACTAGCGAACATGCATGCAAACAAAGCTACAGTAAACAGGGCTGGAAGTAGTGCATTGTACAACAAAGAAGGGGTAACAATAACAGTAAGTAACAATGCAGATATGTAGGCACTATCAACATGTACCCAGGAATACACAGCACAGATGCCCATGGTAGAACTGATATTATGTCATAGTTATTTGTGATTTGGATTACATTGGTACTGCACACATATCTACATGCGCAAACATCCACATTGCATAGTCATTGTGGGCAACCTGACACCATTACTGTACATGTCCACCATTGCATATCACTACTTGCGTTAGCTTTCCCCCTGTGCTACCCATGTATGTGGCTATCTGTTGACAACCTTGCCACTGGCATGCAATTATGTGCAGCTGTTACACTTTGGTATGTACTATGGGTGCAGATAACAATTCAGGACATTCATACAGTTACTGCAGCAGGCATGCTGGGATAAACACACAGTCATAGCAGCACACTGTACTGTTACCAACATGATACTACTAATACACTTCTATGTAGTCACCCTGTGCATCAGCAACGTGTTTACCTGTTCCCGCAATGATGTTGGAGATTGCAGGAGGTGGCACAGTGTCATCATATGCACAGGGTGTGGATTAGGTATGCCTGAGTCAGCCACTGATACCGCCAATTGACATGCGTGTGTATGTGTGTTGGTGAGGGGCAGCAGTACAGGGTGGGGCAGTGTTGGTGCAGTGTGTGCGTGTATGTGGTCGCCCTAGGTGTTAACATTTCGCATGTGTGTATGCACGCACACAGTTCCACCTCATGGCTGCCATATACAGGGGTTTGTGGACAGCCACAGACTGCACCTGGCAGGTCATACAGATCAGTGTCTGTGTGCACGGACATGGTACCTGTGCCTGGCAGGGGTGCTACGGACCGTATCCAGTACTAAGCCAGACTGGGTACTGTCATCAGAAGCGGGAGTGTGTTGACTGGACACAGGTCCCTGTTGGGACTGTCCAGAGCCACGTGCACGTGGTCTCCTGGGGCGTTCCAATGACAGCACAGACCCAGCATCGCTGGGGCTGCTGCTGGCACTATGGGGGCATGCACAAGCCTGTTGTCGTCCGCTCTGACTGCCAGCTGCTGCTGTTGCCGGCATACGGCCACGTCGACGCCGCAAACGTCCACCATTGCCCTGGCTCATGGACATCTGGTTGTGGAACTGCTGTAATATGTCCCCACAACGTCTGTCTATGACATCGGTGAAGTTACGGATAGCATCCGCAATGTCACGCATACTGTCTGTCATGGCTGTGCGACATGCTCTTAGCTCCCTCAGACCCTGTCTGGTGTACCTTTCCATACGCGACTGTGCCTGCATGACAGTCCGAAACATAGCTGATGTTGACAGACCTCTTTGGGCACGTCGGCCAGAGGCAGTATGCCCACGGATGCTCCCACAAGAACCCATGGGCAACTGTCTGTGTGGTACCATCGGAGGACCCTGCCCATGGCTGCTGTGTGGGGACGCATGTGCCACAGGTACCACATTACCCTGGTCTATGCCCACTGTATCCTGTCCATCACCTAGGGACAATGGTGACAAAGGATGTACTGGCAGGATGACTGTGCGCAATGATGGGGTTGACAGCTGTGTACTGTCAATTGACTGACCAAAGGCGGACCCTGACACACCTTCCTGTACCATTACACAAATATCATCATTACCAGTACTCATGGCACAAGATTCAGGTTCCCTGCTGCAGGTCACCAGAGCAGCACCAGAACCTGTGGGAGGAAGACAGGAAACACAGTTTACAGTCTCCAGACATTGTTACCAGTGATGCACTTCTACACACATGCACACATGCACACATGGACACATGCACACATGCACACAGGCACACATGCAGACATGCACACATGCAGACATGCACACGTAGACACATGCACATGTGGACACATGCACACATGCACACATGGACACATGCACACATGGACACATGCACACATGCACACATGCACACGTGGTCACATGTACACATGGACACATGCACACATGCACACGTGGTCACATGTACACCTGCACACATGCACACATGCACACATGCACATGTGGACACAGGCACACATGCACACATGCACACGTGGACACAGGCACACATGCACACATGCACACGTGGACACAGGCACACCTGCAGACATGCACACATGCACACATGGGCACAGGCACACCTGCACACATGCACACATGCACACCCTGCAGTATACACACAGAGCACTACTGAGTTACACTACTGTTACTAGCATTATCAGGAGTATTATAGGTTATGTTAAACACACTCACCAGCATGGATGGCCTGCCTTGCTGTAACCCCGGAGGGACCTGCAGAAATGATGAGATGAATGTCAGTGGGCACAACTGTGCCACTGATATTGCATATGATACAGTGTACAGAACAGTCAAGTGTACATATGGCATATTACCTGCATGCTCCATGTCGTGCTGCTGTGTGGAACCAGCCTCCATCATAATGCAGGTGTACTGCTGCTGCTGTTCCGGGGCTGGAGCCACAACACTTAGGAGTAGCCCCTCCAGTCTGGTGAGGGGGGGATGTGTGGCCACCCCACCTTCTGTGGCGACCTGTTGCCTGTGGCTATCTGATGCACTCTGACGGACACTTCAGATTAAATCACTGCAGTGATGTCGTACCTGCTCATATGTCCTGTTATGTGTGCCAATATCATTTACCCTATGGACAAGGTCTTGCCACAGTGCAGCCCTCTCCTGCTGATTCTGACTGGTGCGGGAAAACAGGATGTCATACTCCCGCACCAGGCTCTGGTGGATCTCCTCGTCTTCCGCTACAGAGTAGGCGGGGTTACGCTGATGCGCCATCTCCCCTGAAGAGAACACAAACAGGATATCAGCAGACCATGTCAGCAATATATGGCACACATACTATACATGATACTCATGTGTAGTGATATACTACTACTCCCATATGTTGCATATGTGTGTGTCGTGGTGGATACACAGGTACATGGCCAGATATCAGTGCTCAGCCAACACCTGTGCAACAATACCTGCCACATTCCACACAACATAGTAGCATGACCCATCGGTCAGCACACACTGACAAGTGCAATGCACAACCTCACTCTGGGGGTTCATCCCAAGGTACTGTATGTGGGATGTCGTCCACTACTGTGATGTGGACAGAAGTTACTCGGCCTGGATATACATATCCCACCACCACCACCAGCACAGTAGACTACTTTGATATGTATGTGATTAGACAGTTATTCACTTGCTGGGACTGAGATGGTATCCATGCAGCACACTGGGCCAGTGGAAGCCACAAGCCACACTGCTGACCCCTTTGCAAATGCTTACCACGGACATGCCACAGATTGCATGGAACTTGTACACACATTTCTAACCCAGACCCTATGCACAAAGGTTAGGCATCCTGTCCGGTGGACCCCAGACAGAGGCAGATTGTATAACGATAGTAGGAGGCTACTGCAGGACAGAGCACATTCACATTAAGGGAAGGCATCTGTGGTCAGCACTGGTACTACGCTACGGTCCACCATAACAACGGCCATGGCCTACTCTGGGAGGGAAATGGCCACAAACACTATGGATGACCACAAGGCCTTCTTCAGTTATGTTACACATATGGACCACATGCCTCAGATATGCTCTGTGTTAATACACACCTACTTAACATTCACCAAACACACGGATATTGGCAACAGTCTTGCAGACATGTTCGGTGCACGTATCCCCCCTCCTTCTCCCCCACCAGTTGAAATATTTATCACAGTTGTATGTAACCTCCCTATCATCTCACATGTCCAGGTGAGGGCCGCCCTCAGCATAGCAGAACACACAGCATCACTGTGACCTCATGGTATCCCTGGATGTGTGCTACCTGCACTCCGAGAGGACATACAACCGCATATAACACTGATAATTTATCTTGGCCGTACTACAGGATATGTACCTGGACAGTGGCATACAGCGACAGTGGTCCCACACCACTAAGGAGGCACCTCGACTGACCCTGGGAACTACCACATAATTTGCATAACCGGCCTGGTCTGCTAAGCTATGGAATTATGCAGTATGGGATGCATATGCAGTGATATCGGGTACCTGCAGACACTTGTTCCCAGCCAGCGTGCCTTTGTGATGGGCTGATCCTGCCTTTTGAACATGGCTGACCTTTCGAAGCAGTCACTACAGCCATTGCTGGGGGCAACGCACAGACAACTGCTGCCAGGATCATGGCTTAAGACTGATTGACATGTAATGTATGGTCATCCCCTTTTGGTGGAACTATGTACACACAACATATCACATGGACATACCTATAGATACAGACCTATGACACATTTGGAGGGTTCACAGTATGCACACTATTAACCTGCTACTTTGCATTACCTGTGTTTGTCGCAGCTGGTTGCATTACCACTGCTTCTGCTTGCTGCTGCTACTGTCACTGCTGACAGCTTCGGGTGACAGAGTCACAGTGTATACTTTTTTTTTTTATTTTTGTTCTCTCTCTCTCTCTTTCTCTCACTTTTCTCTCTCCCTCTGTCTGCTTCCAGACAGTGCAATGAATGTATTGCATGTGTGGAGTGTTAGTACTGGATGCTTTTGTAGGTATCTGCATAGGTCCATGTGATGGCCTCTGCACCAATTGTAAGCCAGCATTTGCTAATTGCATACAGCCAGTTGTGTACTGATTGCAGTTCTCACTGTGATTTCAGGTCAGTGCTATAAAAGGGTATGTGGGATAGGCGTTGCCCTTTCAGATTGTAAGGGCGGGGACCATGCTGGTATGTTGTGGACAGTGTTCTGTGAGTGTAAAGGTTAGTATCTCTCTCATGATTCAGGCTATGTTGTAGATTCACATTTCTCCATTCCTCTCTCATGTTCCCTGTAGTAAGTGTGTATGCACAATGACTCCTACAACTATATATAGATATATATTTATATATATATATATATATATATATATATATGTACATATACATACATTTATATATGTACTTTAACTGACATTATTACCTACAAGCTACCAACTAGCATGGCTGTTTGCCTTCACACAGTACTATTGTGGGAATCCAGTAGTTTTGACAGTAATTCTACATGACATGCTTTGGGTACTACACATCCTATATTCCCTTTACATTCATCCCTACTATTACGTTATATTTATTTTAGCACAATGTTCTTGTATAAGAGTCATGGCTTAGTGGTAGGTCATACAGGCTAGTGTTTCCAGGGTTCGGGACTGACAGTGGGATTTTATTTTGCTTTTGAACTGAGTACAGGACCTGTCAATCAAAGTGACTAAGGCACTTTTAAGCAGTTGTAACCGGGTTAGCGCTGGTTTGCGGGGAGCTCACACATGCGCACTGGCGGTTAGCTCCATGCACACCCGCGCACACCCGCTTACAACCGCTTAGTGCTTACTCTGGCACACACCCGCGCTATTTTCTTTGAAAGAAAAGAAAATGGGGAGACAGGAAAGTGGTGAAAAAGGGGTCACAAAGAGGGTAAGACAGTAGGGAAACAAGCTTGGGATTTGCAGGAGGGATGTAGGTAAGGCCCATAGCTGCCTTTTTCTTCAATAGCAACAGCTGTGCATATGTATGTAATTTGGTGTGACATTTGAAACCTTCCACCCCTGAGAGAGGTGTCAGGACAACAATAATACTTGTTGTACAGCCAATTGTAATTGATAGATTCCATGTCCAGGAGACATGTGTGCGGAATGGGCAGCTATGTATGGGGCGTAATTTTTTTGTGGGTACAGTGTGCCTTTTTTTTTTTTTTTTTCAGGTGAGAGTGGTATGTCAGGTGAAGGAAGTCGGTACAGCTGGGGAGGTAGGTTGGGTAGGTAAACAGACAAGACAAACAAGACGCATACAGGGGCGGTGTATGACATGTGTGGGGGGGTTACACAATTGATGGGGACGGAGGTTTGGATATCCAGAGCCCATGAGCCCACAGATGGCAACAGTGGAACTGATATCCTCACCCATAGGCAGTTGCCACTGTTCCTTCACTGCCCAGGACAGGGCTGTGCTGGGGGCTGTGTAGGCCGGGCAACAGGCATGCCCGTTAGTTGCGCCACCCATGCCTCAAGCTGGCGTAGGGGCTCGAGAACAGAGTCCTGAATCTCCCTACGCACCACAGTCCGGACGCTACGGAGGGTGAGTGGTGGTTCTCCTCCAGCCACACTTGCAGAGAGGGGGGGCGAGCCCCATTCCCTGCAGCGCTTCCACCCGCAGGTGGCACAGGGCCACTGGAGGGGGGTCCGGACTCGGCACTAGTGCCAGGTGCACTCGCCGGCTGAGGTGGGAGAGGTGGGTCCGCTGGAACCCGCCTTCCCTGTTGTCCTATGTTTTGCATTATGTCATGACAGTTTGGGTTAGTGACATATAATACCATTCACAATTAGTTGTAACAGTATGCATTAGTATTCCCATTAACCAAACACCCAGATATTCACACCATTGAACAGCGTGCATAACACATGCATAATTTGAACAGCAATACACAGTCCAACAACATGCAGGGTTAATTGATGGCAACAGGCCATCAGGTTTGGATGTATGAACAGGGCAGATGCATCAACAGACATGCAAATATATATGATCCAACAGGACAAACGTCCAGGGGTGTTAATTGTGATTGCACATACCATTTTCACGTGGAATGGGTTATATGTGGTTATAGGGTGGGGTGAAGAAAATAATATTAACACCTTCAAATACCAATACATATGCTGTACATTTCTAATAGCTACAGATATATACACACTACTGTTCTAACTACAGTTTCCTATATGATAACTATTTCAACTTGGTGATAGGACTGTTACTGCAACATCAATATACATTTTATTGTTCTTCATACACATTCATATCTAGCTTTGTTCAGCTACATCATCCTGCTACATTTGCTTTATATAGCTGTAGACAAGTGTGGATGTTTGGTATATCAGACAGTCATCCTATCTGCATATTGCAGACTGAGAGCAACATATCCAGATTTTGGGATACACATTCCAGATGCAGCAACACTTTGAACAGATTTCCCTGTTTGGTTTTGATTCTCACATGCATTTCATTCTGTCTTGACTGCAGTATACTTTATTCAGGGGTTATTACTACTGTATTGCTGGATTCATGACACTTTCTCACACTCTCTCACTTGCTTTCATTTTACTATTCAGGATAGTACTTACTTCTACACTTTATTGACATGTTTTACCTGTAGTTATTACAATCCTTTCCAGCAGTCTCACTTCTGTCATGTTTCAGTATTTCAACAGGGATATATTTCACACATGTGATTTCATCATCTTCTGCAGCTATACTTTTCAGCCTGCTGCAGGTTGTGTACTATTTTCTTACAGGTGGGGCATTTTTATTTCAGAATTTATGTCAGACAGTTTCATTTTTCGGTTTAACTTACAGGCTGAAACACACTTTTGTAATCAAGCAATACTTGCAGACACTTTCACACTGTTACTTGCACATTTTATTCCTTAGTGACTACACTGCACTCTTTTGCTGACTGTCATACTTTTATATTTCTTTACAGTTACTGGTAGTGGATTACTGACCTGCCTGGTGGCGCAACCGCACCAGCCTATCGCCATAGGCTCTGCGGTTCGCAGAACGGACACCTGCAGCTGTAATATAAATGAAGTAATATTGGAATACACATCTCCATAATATCAGCTAGTTTAATTTCTTACATACATAATTAAATGTAACTTACTCAGTAGTGGGGCGTTCGGTGTTTGCCGGGCCTCCTGGATCCAAAGGTTCAGTTGGTCCTGCTTGCGTCTCTTCAGGTCCGCATGGTGGTGATGGACCTACTCACCAGTCCTTGGAATCCCTGTGGCACTGGTGAGATCATGAGCCAACCGGTCCCACGCCTCGGCCCTGTATGCTCCCCAGAGGACCTGGCCCTGCATGAGTTGGGCCTCATGATTGTGGACTAGGAGCCAGACTACGTACCTGGACTCCCCAACGCCCCACCTCTGTGCTCGAAAGCAACTACCCTCTCCTACTCCTGTCATTCTGCCTGCAGTTCAGTTCTACAATCGTTTATGCTGTGTATTCCCGCCTATGGGGCTTATATAGTCCATTTTTCCCACACATATTTGTGATTGGCCATTTTGGAATTGTATCAACTTCAGTAAACCTGCATTGTCATGCTCCAGTTTGTATTCATTCCTATATATTAGCTATTATTGCATTTCTAGGTACTGCTGTCATGGCTTAGTGGTTTGGTACCTTGACTATGGTATATAGTATCCTGGGTTTGAACCTGGCCACTGCTTTTTATTTTTCATGACTGTCTAGACATGCTGAGTGGTGTGTCTGTGTAAAGGCAGTTTTGATACGGCTTGCTCAACTTTGCCCGTCGGTTAGCTTGTTTGCGCGGTGCGCAGCTCCGCGCAAACGGGGTACGCTGGTTTAAGCCTCATTTGGCTATCAGCACGCATATTACGCTCAGCTAAGTTAGGGGCACATAGATTTAGCATGTTAAACCACTGGTCAGCTACGGGCACTCATTTTGCACCAGTTAAACCACTGCTCATCTACGGGCAGATGCACTCACCCTGTTAAACTGTAGCTCAGCTGTGGGCACATCTGGCATTTTTTATTCTTTTGTTACCTCACATTTTTTCAATATAAATGGGCTATTTCATTACATTTTACATAAAATGTGGTTTTATGTGTACATATTTGTCAGGGACTTGTTTCATGCTTATTTTGCTAAAAATAAAAAAAATTGGTGTTGTGGGGGCTCTAACCATGAATGCCTGCTCTTCAGCCAACATCTCTACCGCTACGCTATTGCTTCCTGGCTTATTTTGCATATTTAGTTCTTATATGCTTTCCCACTGACTGCTAACTGTAGCTGCTTACGGGCACGCAGCAAACGAGCGCACTCACGGTTAAACATTTTTACAATTTAAAAAATATATATAACATGTTTATTTATATGTTTTCTGTTCATATTCTGTGGGGGCATGTGTTGTGTTCTGTTTATTCACATTTCCGTGGACTCTGTCGTGGGTGTTTACTTTGGGCACTTTTCCTCTTCTGGGGGCGTGTCCGCTTACAGGGCTCCGCCTACGGACACACCCCCTACTGTCTTACATGGACCGTGTTAGCCTTAAGTGTGATTCAGCATGCTCTCATGAATATGCAAAGCATGCTGACATCACTCCGTTTAACTGCAGCCTCCGTGTATGAGTTATAACTCTTACACGGAGGCTTCGTGAATCCTGCCCACAGTCTTTAACAGCAATAGATACAATCAGAACTGATGTATAAAATTTCAGCTGCCAACTATATCTATCACTTGTGGAATTTCCAAATAGCAAAAACAGTTGCAGGGTTTGTAAAACATTTTTATTGAGATTAGCATAAATGTAAACTAACTTTGCCAGTGTTGGGTCCAAATGCAGTAACAGATGGAAAATTAAACAGCAATTCTGTAGTTTTTTTACTGCAGGGAAACTGTTCAGTTTATTGTCTGCTTTAGCAGCAGTGCTCAGTTAAGGTGCAAACACAAATTTCAAGGCTGATTGTCATAAAGGCAAGTTATAAGTTAGTAATGCTCAATCAACAAAAAAGTATTTACAAGTAACACACACAACAGATAATTCTAGGATTCGTTTCACCAGGACTTCCATTGGTGAAAATATAAACCTTTAAGTAGTACCTTTCTTGTTATGCAATCCAAAGATTCTGTAACCTAAATTATTTTACTTACATCTCTTCAGATGCACAACTTTGTTTCTCATCTACCAGGGCTGCCATTGGCAAAACAAATCTCTAACTGAAACTCCTATGTCAGAGCTGACTGCTCCTGCCTTTGTGCCTATCCTTCCACAAAAATACTCTGTACTCCTCTAGATTCCAACACTCAGTACTTTTGCACACTGCAAATATGCAGCCAACATCTATATTGTGGGCTGCAAATATCTTGCTTTAAAGAGAACAGTCCATAGTCCTTGCTTCTGTGCTTTCATCCATACGTAAAAGTTCTATTCTCCTTGCACAGATACCCCATTATACTCTGTTCTCAGCACTAACTTTGTGCACATCCATTTCTGTGATGATTCTCCCTATCTTTTATACATTTCCAGGTGGAACCATAACACCATGCTATACTGTGTTCCAAATGAATCCCAAGTATACTTGATGTATGCTGTACTAAAAGGGATGGGGTGTATGAGTTTTTTTATACCACCCTGTTACTTCACAAGAATATGGCACCAATTAAATGAGATCTCCTTCAAGTCTCTGCTCATACTGATGTTGACCAGTTCTCCTTAATACCCATCTCTTTTTCTGTACTTGCCAGTATCAATAGTCATGCCTTTAGTGAAGTGAATATTATGAATGCCTCACAACTGTCCTGGGTCCAAGATTCAGTCCTGACTGGCATTTATTGTTTCTGTGCTGACGTATTTTATTCATGTAAACATGGCTTTTCCAAGTACTCTGACTCCTCCCCAAAACATGCAGGCTCATGCTGGATAACTCTTCCAGATTGACTGTTTCACCTAGAAGGGTTTGAACCAAAGATATTCTCCTCCTGAACTAATACCTAAAACTTTCAATTAAATATCATCTCACTTGTTTCCTGCATCTTGCAAGAACATCTAGCAACAGTAATACCTGAAAATCAAGTAAAGGAAGTTTCCTGGTTATTTGACTGGTCTCTTTGCTAAAATTGCAATTATCTACAGTAATAGCAACAAAGACCATTGCTGAAAAAACCCTCGGTGGACAGCTAGGTATTTTAAATGACAAAAAAAGTATGACACAGCAAAGCAAATATATACAAAGACACTGGAGGTCAGAAATGAACCCTTCACTTTAGAGACTAGTAAGAGTGAAGCTTAACCAGTGAACCACCATGCTGTCCAGTCATACAGACTTATCAATATCATCATCAAAATGTTAAAATCACATTCTTCTCTGTTACAATAATAATAATATTAAAAAAAGAATGAGAAAAGATGTATATGTCATAGGAAAAAATTCTAACAACAGACTTGCATTCTGTCATCAACGATGTCTTGATATTGATAGCTGAAAAGCATGCATTATGTTGTCCTTATGTAATACATGTTATTTCCCCACACAGGGCTCAGTATATCATGCTAACAAACTGCAACCACTTTTGAGTTTTACAAATTATCTTTTTCCTGTGGTATTTATCATGACAGTTTTTATACTCGAAACACCTGTCGTCAGAAATGTAATACATGTGAAGTAGTTAAATTCTTATGTTCACACTCATTTAGTCCCAGCTTGATTATTCAGGCCATTGTAAAACAAGCAGCAGAAGGTTATGTGCATGTCTTCTACAGTCAACCCAATGTATTACAAATTCTGCAGACCACACCTTTTGTTCACCTTTCAGGACATGAGGTAGCACATCATTTAATGATTCAGACAATACATCTGTCAGATGTATAAATAATTTTCTAAATTTGGACTGGCCAAATTCATGCTGTTGACTAAAGCAGCTTTCAAATCTCTAAAAGCTCTTTGATGTATTTCAGTCCAATCAGTAGGTTTCATCTTCTTGACGTTGATCGTGCCCCTGCTGATCATTGTCTCTGGACTAGTTGTCAGCACAAATGGGTTTATCCAGCCTTGAACAATTTTAAGTGCTAATAATATATCACCTTCCACATTAAAGTCTTATTTTTTTTTCAGAAATGCAGTCATTGCATCCACTCCTGTCAAATCTGAAAATGCTGCTCATTGTACCCACCTTAGACAAAGCTGTAATGCTGTAATACATTTCTGAAATCATGTACTAAATATCTTACACTTTTCCCCTAAAAGGATGAGATTATTTCATTTTTTTTAGATTTCATTTCTGAGTATGAAGCTGGCTGGAAACATTGTGCAGGCAGTCGGAGGCCTTTCCTATTAATCATCTAAGAAAGAAGCCTTGTTTGCAGACATGCATTCATAAGACACAGACAAGGCACTGTGTTAGTATACTTTAAACATGTTGGGTGTTTTCAGGGGGCAACAATTTCAAGGATAAATGCAACACATGATTGCAGTTTAGAGTACCAGTTTACCTGAATGTTTTTGGAAGGTAGGAGAAAGTAGGAGAAACCAGATAAATCCCATGCAAATACAGGAAGAATATGCAGGCTGCATACAGACAATGGCTAGCAGAGAGGACCAAGTGCTCTGAGACAGTGATCTCAACCTTCTTTACGTATTTTAGAAGGGAACTTCCTTTTGGCACATGCAAATGTGATACTTTTTCCCAATGTCATCTGATCAATGTTTCAAGTTGGTTTAGGATCTGGAATAGGAAATAAAATATTCATGGATATTTTTCTTGTTATTCCAGTAATGTTGTTTACTTGGTTCAGTGTGTTTCATGCCCAGTTTTTTTTTTTATGTGAGCAAAACATGCAGGGCCTTTAGGAGGAGAATTTATGAGCATTGTGCTGATATTAGAAATAAGAAGTGAACTAATGCTCTATACAAGCATATAGAATCAAATCCAGACCATCATTTCATTTCAACTTTTTAGTACTGGAGCAAATCCAGAGTGACTCACAGGGTAACATTATTGAAGCACATTTAGACAGAGCTGAATTGAAGTGGCAGTTAATATTTGATGCAATAAATAGTTTCTATTTTGCATTTGCTTAAACTGAGATATTATGATGCTTTTATGTAAATTTATGTAAATTCATGTTTTTTAAGTCTGTGTTATGTATTGGTATCAAAACAAGTATTCATTTTTATAGGGTGGTATTCCTTTTAGAATTTTAGGTGTATTGAATTAATGTCAATTATTCTATTAAAGTCATGATTAGTTGTGTATTTAAACTTAGCAATTGTGCTGGAAACTTGTTCTGAAGAAGTTCTTGTAGTCAAGAACGAAAGCGCTTATCAAATAAACTGGTGTACTGGTTGGTTTTATTCCTGGGTTGTTTTTGGTTTGTCTTTCATTCATTTATATTTGGTTATTTTATTGCTGCTCATCCTAAGTCTGATTTCAATGTGCAACTATTTTGTTTAGCAAATGGTTGTCACTGTTTGTGCTAGAGAATTTGAAAGTAATATTAGTATCACAACAGGTAGCATACTTGCTTTTGATGCAGAAGGCTCTGAGCTCTAATCCCACACCATGTAGATGGATTGCTGAAACTGTGTTGTACTTTATATGGGTGGGTTGCTGCAGTGTCCTCCTTTGGATGAGATGCCTTGTAACTATGAATCTGTTGTTGGTTTGCCATCCATTCCCTACTGCAACATTGCCAGCTTATCATTTTTTGTTAATATAGCACAGGCTATTTATTCTTCAAGGGCAGCAGGCACTGAATTCATAGATAAAACACTGAAATAAAAAGATATTTGCTGGTACCAAAAACTTAATTTGTTATAGTCTCCTAAATGTGGAATTACTTAGATGACTTTCATTTCTATAGAGATTGTGCATATTGACTGATATTGCTGGCTTGTAATCACAAAAGTTTGAGTGGCCTTTTAAAGTTGAAATGTTCTGAAATGGGCAGTGTTACCATTATTGGTTCATATATTTTGTTTCATTGCTTAATAATGTTCAAAACTGTAAATTTAAAACACACTGTAACAAGTGGTGCTGTATTATACAAGGAATATAATTTAATGCAATTAGGAATGTGAATTAAAGAACACATGCATGTACGCATGGTCTTAAAAAAACGTGTGCAAGGGGCTTATGGTTTGAAAACAGCCCAGAGGTAAACTTAATCCACCACTAGCCAGATGCATTTTCTTTGCCTGTGTGTTTCAATGTCATTTCAATGAATGTGAGTTTCAAGCACAGAGACGTGTACTGTTAAGGCTATGTATGTTTTTATTGTGAGACTATATTGTTTTGTTTAGCACATACCTATCAGTGTTTCTGCTGTAAAATTTGAAAAAGAAATTTAAATATAACCCAAATATCTGCAATCATTGTAGAGGTAAAGATGAAAATAGTATGCACATTGACATGTTTCATTTGTACTTATGGTGAATGGGGATAAATAAGCAAGTAATGGGATATTGGAGATGCTGTGACGTGCTGTGGGGAGCGGGGGCTGGGGTGCTGCTGCAGGGGGGAAGCTCAATCCCTTACTCTGTCTAGGACCCCATTTGACCATGATCTGGCTTTGGGTTTAACTAGAGTGCTTAAAATTTGTAAACATCATGTCTTGTGCTATAGAAGTGATTAACTGATTTGTCTTTTTTCAGATATTGGATTGTAACCACCATACTCCATGCACTTCATAGGATTTGTAGTCAGTCCTGCAAAAGATACCGATGTTATATTATTTTGTAAACATGTATTTCATAGTAGTAGCACAGTGCTCACATCCGTCTGACTGGTTATGCTATCCTTAGGCAGGGATTCTCCAGATCATCATTCCCAGAAGTGCTACTTGTATTCAACCAGATGCAAGGTATGATGTAGACTGGTAAGGGGAAACAGGAATGCTGATTTGTGGATTTTGTGCCCATGCTGAAAATTGTGCTTGAAGAGTCATACATTCAGGATTATGAGTCACAATCCAATACATGGACAATGCAAGGAAAATCATTAAAACCTATTACTTTTTTGAATCATACTGATAAATAGACTGTATACTATGCACACTGTAGAAATCTTCTTTATGAAACTGCCCACTGTGTTAGTGAAGTTGCCTGTCCATATGCTGTAACAAACAATGTTCATGGTATTGCATTAAAAATACTTGAAAAATAATATTTTAACCAAACTAACTATTACATCAGTAATATTTTATAGCCATATCTCCTCTCTAATGATCTCCCAAACCTCTTGTATCAGAGACACATGGGATATATGCAAATTACCCTTATGAACATCAAGTGTTTCAGCTAATTGGTGATTCTGAATGCCCATGATTTGTTTTGTCGTTTTAATGGACAATTTCAGGCCAATAAAGCCAAACCCCAGTAGCTGTGGATATGCATATTTCGGCCTTGTTATGACCTCATCAGCACCACCAATTAGCTGAAACACCTTATGCTCATGGTGATCATTTGCATATATCCCATGTGCCTCTGATACAAGAGGTTTGGGAGGTCACTCAGTGGAAGTTCTAGCTTTGCTGGAGTTTTCATTTTGTTTTTACTGATTGGTTTTTCAGTGACCTTCTCAGTTATAGTTTTAGTTTGTTGTTTGGGATATTTTTACAGTGACCCTAATTATAATGGACATCAGCTGGACATAACAGCCCTGTGTTTCTTATACTAAATCAAAAACTCTGCTTGTGCTATGCTGATGAGGTCATAACAAGACTGAAATATGCATATCCACAGTTAATGGGGTTTTGGAGAAGATTTTTCATCCTTTTGCTGAATACCCTATTTATGCTAAAGGTCCACTGGGATGGTTTAATTTTGCAAGTTTATAGGTTCATAGGTATAAGTGCTGTGCTAGCTGCCTTTGTGGGCCATTTTAAGCCTATCCAATTTCCCCACAAACGTTATAATCAAACCCTGTACCTTGTGTCTCTGATGCAAACGCCCTAATCATTATGCCACCCCCTCCCACAAGTAATCATAGATCTGACTTGTACATGTACTGCCTTGTCTATACAGCTATGAATGTGGTTGTACAGTGCTTTTGTGTACAGCTCAGAATATGCCTCAGTGTCATCCGGGTTTGGAGGTGCTTAAAAGTTTAATAAGCTGTCACTTATTTTGAAGTACTTGGTCTTAGCAAAGTTCTTAACAGGTTTGGAGCTTGATGGGGATTACAGGTTAGTTTTAATACTAAAGGAGATCATTTTGTGGTCAGATCTTACCAGGGAGGAATTAATGTGCTGGACGGAGCAGCATTCTTTCATGTCCATGAGCACTAGGTCTAGGTTATCTGTACCTCCAGTTGGGGAACTGACTATTTGCTACAGGGTGTGTGTATTGACAAAGTCCAAAAACCTTTAAACAAGGCCATGTATGTCTTCCAGGTTATGGGGGGGGGGGGTAGTTGAAGTCACATATAAGTATGGTGTTATGCTGAATTTTAGTATTTAAGGTTATATTGTTTGACTTAAAATTTTTAACTTTTGTATTGTTTGTCTTAAAATCTTTTAGAGTTCACTGGGTCAGTTGATGGGCGTCCCTTGTGCAGAGAGATGACTGTTGCAGTACTCCATTCCTCTGGAACAAAGTGTAGGTAAGTGTAGGCCAGAGTAGTGACTTTATTGTACTTAATTTAATATTTAGTTTTATATTATTTGACTTAAAATATCTTTGAGTTTTGTGGTAATTGATTTTGATTATCATTTTCATTTCGACTTCTTTGTTAGTTTGCAGCTGAAAATAGATTCACTGAATATGCCGTAAATGATTTCCTAAAGTGAATGAAGGGTTCTGTACAGTGTAATAAATGCTATGTATATTTCAAGGTAACATCTGATAAAACTGTTGACTTGTGTTCCTCAAGTGAAAAGTTGCAGGATTTGCTTACCATTATTATTAGTAAATCTAGACTTACTGAGAATGATTGCACTTGTGCAATTGGCACAGCTTGAAGAACTGTTGTTATATATTCATCACTGAACTGATGAGATAAATAATGATTGGCAAAGAGCAAATAGCATATTTAGGAAAGGAAGTATCTCTTGTCAGTAAAGAACACTCCGCTCCTATTCAACATGATTCTATTGATGACAACTTTGGAATGCAGGGTACAATTATTCAACTTTCAGGATTCAGAGCATGTACAAGAAAATAAAAAAAGAGGGAGAAAGATGAAGTTCACAACAAATAAGGAAGAAAAAGCAACTGACTGAGGCCTATAATTCAAAGAGAAAACATACTAAAAGGGAGTGCTTTGTTATTTAACATACAGTTTACAGGGAATTATAACACTCTTATATCAGAAAACCTCCAGTCTTCTGAAAATACATTATTTTTCCAAAAGAGAAGGTAGACAAAAGGGGTAATTGCAGGTAAAAGGGAACTATTTATGTATTTTACTTATTTTAACATTTGTTAACCGGGTTAGTCCGACTGGGATCTAAAAGTCCTTTTTCCAGTGGAGACCAGAGGAGAAAAGCTCAAAAATGCAAATATCACAAGAAATGTGGGTACAGATGCAGACAACAGTCAAAAATCACAATCTTACATATCCAATAATGCTATTTTCTTTTTAAGATAAGTTACATATACACATGCAGTAAAGAAACAATACAGTATTAAAGCTAACTGAATATATTAATATAGCTTATCAATGCCAAAAATGAAAAGGAGTAGAGTAACAGAGTAATATTATAGAGGTAAGAAGAGGATAGAAGTATGATACAATAAGAGAAAAAGGGTCTAGAGTATAGAGTTAGACATCAAAAGACAGACAAGATGAGATAACACTACTGATAAGTGCAGAAATGAAATGTGAGAAAGAAGTGAAAAGTTTTCTCCTGGGTTCAAGTAGGAGAAATTGCCTGGCAGTATGGTAAAGCGTGTACAAGAGAAAAACATGATGCAGGAGTCACTGTAAGGACATTTTAGGTTGGGTTTTGGCAAGAGCAATCCCAAGAAAGTTGAAAGTATGATTTTAGTTCCTTTTTAAAGGGATTCACTATACAACCTCAAAATACTGAAATGTCGAATTTCAGTATTTCGAGACTGAATAGTCAAAAAACCACATACACGAAAACCGACAATCACGAATACTACAATCGCGACCATTCAGACACACACACACACACACACACACACACACACACACACACACACACACACACACACACACGAGGACATAATCACATACACACATACACCTACCTAACTAAAGAAACATAACAAAAAACACACTTAACCTACCTATAAACAGGGGAGCAAGCACCCCTGCATCCCCCATGTGGGGGTCTGTGCCCCCCACACCCCCTACTTATATATTCTAACTCTGAGGTTGCACTAAACACACAAACACACAACAAACACCACCACACACACTTACACACACTAAAATCCCTACCCATTATCCTCAAACACACAACACTTACCTGAAACCCCAGATAAATCCACAAACCGCACTACACATCACGAACGTGACACCAGGATAGCGGCGAATTCGACATTCGCAGATTCGGCATAGTGTAGTTTCGGTTAACTGCACTTTCCCCTATATGGTCTCAACGTACTGAATTTTGATATTTCAGTGTAAGAAACTTCTCTGTGTGGAAGATTTTCAGTCCATATATTTCTAGTTAATCACTGTATATTAATCAGATCAGACAAAAGTAGTAGAAGTAGCAAATGTTAACTCAAGTCAAAAAGTAATAATAGAAAATATATAATTCTACAGCATTACTAAGTATTCAAAAGTAATCCAAGCAAGGCAGGCAGTCTGTTTCCAGTCGAAAATCCTTTATTAAGTACACAGACAAGTGATCCAAGTAAAACAAAAATAGAGTAATAATTTCCTCATAAGCTTTCTAAATATATATATATACTTTTTATCAGGCATGGGAGTGGTTTATTGTGCTGTAAAACAAAGTGTTATCGGTACACATGTTAAATTCACATCCCTTCCCCCATCAGTGTGACATTCGAGCTGGTCCTGCCCTACCTAGTAGCTGTCATAATAATATATAGCCCTAATGTACTTTAATGGTACATCTTATTTAACCAAATTATTAAGTCTGTGATTTTATACAAGGCAATATACCACATGGCTGGAAATATATCAACCTTAGTTCATTTTGTGATCAAAAATTATATATAAATATACACATAAACATTTTGCATGAAAAAATCAGTTTCTATTTTCATTTGTTTTACAGCACAATAAACCACTCCCATGCCTGATAAAAAGAAAAGGGTTAGTAAGAATGCTGTGAGTAATTTGCAGCTGAGGTTGTATTAGTAGATGGTGAAGTTCAGGCCTTTGTAATGTTTTTAATGCAAGGCAGTAGTGGGATTTATAGGGAGTATTTGCAGCAAATCTAGCGATTTTGTTGTAAGTACTTTCAAGTTTAGATAGTAGATTGTTTTGGACATGGGTAAGGATAGGAGCTTCATAGAGAAGAGAAGGGAGAAGGGAGAAGGAGACTCTGAGCTAAGGTAGGTCTAGCTTTTATTGGGAGAACCTGTTTCTATATAAAACACTTAGTTTTTGATGATTTTTTTACAGTGTTGCGGATATGTAGGTCAAATTTTAGTTGCTCGTCAATTGTACCACCAAGGAGTTTAGTATGAGAGTCAACTGAGATTATAGTGCTGTCGAGGGATGAGGTTTGAGGGCTTTGGGTAGGAAGAAGAATAGATTAGTTTTAGGGGGTTCAAAAGTAGTTGGTTAGTTTTAAGCCACATTTCAACTGAGTGCGGAGATTGCTGTGTGTTGCTACAAAGGCTTTGCATGTTGTCTGAGGTATTGATTATGGTAGAGTCATCAGTGTATTGTATTAGTGTTGAGCGGGGATAGGAGGTGTGAAGTTCATTGATGAATATGTTGAATAAAAGAGGGCTAAGGATAGATCTTTGTGGAGCCCCAGTTTTCACTGGTAGGATGGGGGAGGTTTCCCATCTGACAGCTTGGAAATGGTTAGATAGGTAGCTACTAAACCAGGAAGTAGTGGCATTAGGCAAGTTAAAAGTGATGAGTTTAAAACAAAAATAAAAAGAAAGCTACCAGGGAATAAATGCTCCTTGTACAAAAGTAACAAATGTAACAAACCAACACACAGCACAGGAGCAAACCAAGGCTGGAAATGGCAGCCCACATCAATGAAAGTGCCAGTTTTATATTTGAATAAATCGACTTGTTTACTTTTTACAACTGCCGTTTTTGTGGATTCCTGTGGAGCCTGTTATTTCAAATATTGTGCACTTTCATTGATGTGGACAGTCATTTCCAGCCTTGGTTTGCTCCTGTGCTGTGTGTTGGTTTAAAACTGATGAGTTTGTTTAAGAGGATGGGATGAGAAACCACATCAAAAGCTTTGGATACGTCGAGGAAGAAAGCAGATACAAGTTTATTTTCATCTCTAGCTAGGGCAATGTTATGGGTAAAAGATATGCGAGCTGTAGATGTGCTATGTGAGGGACAGAAACCATGCTGAGTAAGGGTTAGAAGACTTTCTTTACGGAGAAAGTTAAGAATTTGTTTGTGTACACACTTTTCAAGAATATTAGAAGAGGGGAGACAATGGCAATGGGTCTGTAATTGAAGGGATCAGAGGAGTTACAGCCTTTGTGGAGTGCTATAACAAAGAATTTTTTCCAGATATCTGGGACTATATTTTCTTTTATGGACCTGTTTATTAGGATAGACATGGGGTATGAAATGGATTTTACTACATGTTTAAGGAATAGGTGTGGTACATTATCCATAGATGGGGAACAGGGTTTTAACTTTGTAAGTAGAGTTCTAATGAAAGAAGTTGGGACAGGTGATAGCGAGAAAGATGAAGGGAGGGAAGAAGGAGTAGTACAATTGGTGTACTGGCTTCCAGGTTTAGTTTGTTTCTCTACAATGTCTCAATGAAGCAGGTGTTAAGTGATGTAGCAGTTTCAAGTGAGGATTTATTGGGGTATGGATTTGGAGACGATGGGTTTTCAGGAGAAAGGAGTTTGTTTACAGAATACCAGAACTTTTTAGGGTTAGGGTGGGGGTTGCTGAGGAATTTTTGATGATAGTTATTTTTGTGCAGTGAGACTTATTTTTTGTTAGATTACAGAGTTCTCTGTAAGAGTTAAAGTCAGATATGGTGGTGTTTCTTTTCCAGGCCTTCCAGGCTTTATCTTTCTTGGCCATGAGGGAGCAAGTAGTGTTATTTAGCCCAGGAGCATATTGAGATTTAACTCTAATTTCTCCAGAGAGGGCAAGGGAGTTCAGGATTTCTAGGAAGGTTTTATTGACATGAAGGGCATCATCTTCAAGTGTCAGAGTATAGACCAGTCTGTTGAGGATAGCAGTTGGCTGAAGGTATCAGGGTTGAATTTAGATATTTTATGGGATACTTTATACTGATGAGTTTTCAGAAGGTTAGGAGAGTGCCTTATTAGAGAGGTGGGAAGGTGATTACTAAGTGTGCCGGTTAAAGTAGTTGGGTTATGGTAATTTGAAGGGCTGACAAGTATCCAGTCAATTATAGTTCCACAAGTGTAATTTTTGAATAGGTGAGTGGGGGTAGTAACAAGTTGAGAGAATCCAAATAAGTTTATTAGGGAGGTGGGAGAGTTCATATTAAGTAGATTCCAATCAATTTTAATATCCCCTAATATGATGGTTTCATGAGGCATAGAGTGAGAGATCCAGGACAGCGTCTGTTCTAATGTGGTAATGTTGTCACCTAGGGGAATGTAGATATCTGCTATGGCAAGTGTCTTATGTTGGTTAATGTTACAGTTTACTAACAATATCTTAGCAGGTTTAAAGTCTGGACTAGAAACTGAGATTGGGGATATAGAAGGGTGGTTGGAGTAGAGAAGAGCAACTCCTCCTCCCCTTTTTCTTTCTCTATCAAGCCACTAGATATTATAGCTGGGGGGTAGTATTTCTGAGTTTGATATGTGAGGTTTTAGCCATGCTCCTGACAAGGTTAGGATATCAAGTTTATAGTGGTTGATCAAGGAGTGAAGTAAGGTAATTTTATTAATGACAATTTGTATGTTAAGTGCAATCAGGGACATAGTTTTGGAGGATGAGGTACTGAGGATGTTGGGTGAGGCCTTAGGTAGAAGGGGTAAGGAAGTATTATGAAGGTCAGGAAGTGGTTTGCTAGGTCCAGGATTAGGGTGGATGTCGCCTGATAGAAGAATGATAGCAAAGTAATGTTTTTTGAGATTAATCAAAACTGAACTTGGAAAGAGCGAAGATCATTACTGTAAAAAAAGGAGAATGACTGATATTGACAACATAGTTCAAGTTGTGGAAGTGCAAAGAAAGCTGGATGAAATTTGTATTCTTCCAGAGGTAATAAACAATGAAAACAGTGGGATTAATAACACGAATGTTGATGAAGATCATTACTCTGTAATAACTGACAGAGCAAAGATTACTGAATTAAAAGTTGGAGATTCTTCAGATCTGGTCAGAAATTATATACTTTTAATAGGAGATTCAGTTATTTGAGGAACTAATACTTATTTGCAGTGAAGGTTATGAACATTGAATACTGTTATGCTTGCCAGGATCTAAAATACGGAATGTTTGAAAGGCCTTAGAACAGTTTAATCTAAGGAAGCATGGAGCTGTTTTCTTTACTGGTACAAATTATCTCATCTGCAATGACTTCATGACAGTTACTAAGATACTTTCAGATGTCTTAGTAACATAGCCCGTACAGGCGTTAGGACATATTTTTCACAAATCACATACAGAAAGAAGAGTCAGATCACTATGAATTAAATCTTTCAGGGTAAATACTTACATGACAAAAATGACCCATTTTAAAAATGGAAATGTGTAGAGTATCCAAGCCTAATTTTGGGCATATATTTTTATATTTTTAGACAGGATTGTATGCACATGGACCAGATACATTACAATAGTTAGCAAACACGACAGGTTGTTGTGTTGCCAGATCAAAAAATTAACAGTTCATAAATAGCAACATTTGATGTTCCTCTGATGGCTGTTATTGCTAATGAATAATTATTTTAATTGGAAAATTTGCTACATTTTCTCATGATTGATGTTAATGTTTGTGTACCACGGTTAAAGAACAATGACTGGAAACTGGTTCTGTTAGGGTATAAATGTTTTTACTGTAAGAGTAAAAATCTGATGGAGGTTTTATGATAGGGATTAAAGACCGTTAAGAGACCAGTGAGTCTTACATGTTTAGTGATAACACCAATACTGTACACTGTGTAACTGTGACAATAAAGACAACCCTCAAGCATATAACTATTGCTGTCGTGTGCAGACCACCAAAGTCAAGTGCTGATAACCTGGAGGAATTCATGCATTTCTTGCATGAAAAATAGTGACTGGGGACTCAAATTTACCAGAAACAGACTGGAATAACATTAATTCAACAACAATAGTAAGAAAATTATTTACAACATATGTTCAGGAACAACGTCTTCAGATTGTAAAACAACTGCCAGGGTCTGGAACATGTCATTTGTTTTCTGTAGGAAATACTGTTATTTCATGTCAAGTTTTACCTTCCTTGATGTATAGTGATTATGAAGTTATGGATAATTTTGCCAAAATGAAATATAAACCAATGTGCAGAAGAGTAATAGCAAACCATGTTGAATCAAAACAATCACTTTGTAAAACTAATTGGAGTTATACATGCAATGGAAAAACTGCCAAAGGAATGTTGAAAAAGATTAAGTTCAATGCAAACAAATCGGTTTATATGAGGATCTAGGCATACAACATCAGAAGGATATATTTCCATGAGAACAAGATACTTGATTAAAGTAAGAGACAACAAATATAATAAATGAAAAAGAGGTCAAACTACAACTTTGAAAACTGAAATAAATAACCTAGACAGACAAATTAAACATACATACAACATTACATACATATAAGAAGTGGTAGGAGTAAAGACATACAAATAGATAAATTGCGCATAGATTAGAAAAAATATTCGCAGACACTACAGATTATAGATATATTTCTAAATTCTTTTGCCGCCCCCATAGTGCCTTTTTTAGACAAGGCTCAAAAGACAAACCCACCACCGTAAACAGCACAAGTAACCAAAAACTGAGGGTAATGCTACTCAACGCCAGAAGTCTAAACCTCAGAATGCATGCACTCGAGGCACTCCTCAGTATGGAGAACATCGATATTTGTGCAGTAACAGAAACCTGGTTTAAGGCTCCAGAGAGTACCCCAGTACTACCAGGCTATAACTCATACCATACTTTTTGGCCACAGAACCCGGACTGAAACACAAAAGGTGGAGGTGTATCCATATTCATCAAGTATACCCGCACCTCCAGGTTAGTGGCACAGCACAATGCCTCAGAGATCGTCCATGCGCAACTAACAACAGACAAAACTGCAATTCAAATTGTAGCTTTCTACAGATCACCCACCATGACCCAGGACCCCCATTCCATGTTTCTGGAGATACTGGAAAATATGAAGGTCCTACCAAATGCCCTAATATTGGGTGATTTCAATTACCCAAACAATAACTGGGAGAACTACTAAATTACTAACTCCCTTTCCCAATGCTTCCTAGAATTTATAAACTCGAATGCCCTGGATCAACTGGTCAACACCCCCACCAGAGGTGACAACATATTGGACCTGGTCATCACCAACATGGGCAACCGGTGTTCTACACCGGAGGTCATACCCTCGCTGGTTAGAGCAGACCACAGACTAATCACTCTGCATATCCACATTACGCCCCCACCCCCAATCAAGGAAACCACCATGAAAAAGTTTTCAAAAGCAAACTTCACATTACTTAAGACTGACATGGAAAGGTTCACAACCTCCATGCTAAAGGACAATGCTGTCCAAGCTGCTGAATCCCTTACAAAGGCACTCTATGAGCACCTGCAAGAATGCATGGCTCGTGCTATCCCAAGCAAAACCAAGACTCACTCCTCCAAGAAAAGGAAACCAGTCTCGTGGACCCCTGCTATAAGCAAGCTATACAATAGAAGGAGGAAACTAGTGCAGAAAAGAGTAAAATCCCAAGAAGGAATGACATCCCTTATTAGTATCAGCAAGAAACTACGATCCCTCATAAAATCATCCAAGGCTAGCTTCAAAAGAAAAATTGCCAAGGACTCCAAAGATAACCACAAAGCATTCTTTAGCTCTGTCAAGAACCTAAGTGGAAACTCTCAGATCTGCTCTGCATTAGTGCAGAATAGCACAAAATACACTGTACTGACTGATATTGTCAACATTCTGGCAGACAGGTTTAGTGCAAACTTCACCCCCCTCTCACCCCCTAAAGGGCCCATAACCATAACAGAAGAATGTAGTGCCCCGGCAATCACTGACACACAGGTTAAAACAGCTCTATCCAAAGCCAAAAATACAGCTTCAATGGGACCAGATGGTGTCCCAGGCTTCTTCTTACATGAGCTTCAAAATGAACTAACCCCTCACCTAAACACACTGTTCAAACCCATCCTCTCTACAGGTTATGTACCCATAGAGTGGCGCACAGCAACAGTTATCCCGCTCCATTAAGGTGGAGCCACAACGGACACTGGGAACTATCACCCTATAAGCCTGACTAGTCTGGGCTGCAATGCTATTGAACGCATCATCATGGAATTCATTAACAGAGACATTGGGAACCTTCAAACATTGGACCCTACCCAGTTTGGCTTTGTTAAGGGCAGATCATGCCTCTTAAACCTGGTGGACTTCTTTGAGACAGTTACCAAGGTTTTAGATGAGGGAAAGGAGGTCCACACAGCCTACCTAGACCTCACAAAGCCTTTTGACACCATTCCCCATTCTGGTATTATAGACAAGTTCACCAGCCTGAACATAAACCCCTACGTCATGAGATGAGTTGCCAGTTGGCTCACAGATAGAACCCACATGGTAAGAGTTGCATGGTCTAGGTCTGACTTTAAACCAGTTACAAGTGGTGTCCCCCAGGGCTCAGTCCTGGGACCCCTCCTGTTCGGTATATACTTCTCAGAGGTACAGGCAAGCACAGAAGGACTATGACTTACCAAGTTCGCAGAGGACTGCAAACTGGAGGCCATAATTGAATCTCCAGCTGATACAGACATCCTCCAGAAGGGTCTCACTGAGACGGATACCTGGTGTCAAAATCATGGCCTCAAGCTAAATGTCATAAAGTGCATAGTCATCCCCTTTGGAAAAAACAAAGTACCCGCAAACTACCACATATGTGGTAGTCTCCTAAATACAGAAAATGTAATAAGGGATCTGGGGACCCAAGTAGATAGTAATCTGTGCTTTGATAATCATATTGCCAAGGTGGTTAGAAAATCCTTCTCTGTGGCCCACCTAATCACAAAAGGGTTCGCATCTAGAACAAAATAGGTTATTGTGCCCCTCTACTCATCACTCATCAGACCCATCATAGAGTACAATGCCCCATTTGATATGTACCTTGCAAGACATCTGCAACAGCTGGAAAGACCACAGAAGTACCTCACCAAGAAGATTACTGGCCTCAAACATATGCCCTATGCAGCCCAACTGAAGAAACTTCAGCTGTACTTGGTTGCATACCACTTGCTCAGAGGTGATCTCTGCCTGACATACAAGGCCATGTCCAACCCAGAATTGATGGACATGATCCACCTAAAAAAAAAAAAAATCCCCAAAAGCCACACACTCTACAGATCTAAACCTCACCACAATTATAAATAAGATGAGCTGGATGGATAGATTCCTGTCCCAGAGACTCCCCATGCTTGGAACAGGATTCCAATCTACATTAGGCAGAGCCCCTCACTAACACTCTTCAAGAGAAACCTTGAAGAGTGGATGGGAAACAGAAAATTTACCCTGGGGATTACTGCAGTGGCTCTGCTGGACAGAGGCACAGGGAACTAATGCCTCTGCTGGACCAAGGCACAGGGGACTAATCTAACAGGGTGGCAAAAGCCAACACATTCTGGCTAGGCTTATAGATGTCCTCAGACAGATAGACTAGTACTTACCTATGAACCTATAAACCTATACCGTGGGACAAGATCAAGATAAATTTGAAGGGAATTTATATAAAGATATTGAGCATAATAGAAAAACAGTTTTAGATATATAAGAAGTGGTAGGAGTAAAGGCATACAAATTGATAAAGTGTGCATAGATTAGAAAACAATATTCTCAGACACTACAGATTATAGATATATTTATACATTCTTATGTAAAGCAGTTTGTCTCTACATTGGGGATGAAACATTGTCCTTGTAATATTCAAGTAAACTCAGATAACGAAACCAACTTAGATTATATTGAAAAGAGGTGCACAAAATGGACCCAAACAAAGCACATGAAGGAGACAGATATAGTATTAATTACTTGAGAACACTTTCATGTGAACTTGCAGTGCCATTACATTTATTTCCTAGATCATTTAAACATGGGTAGATTTCTGAAGATTGGAGACATGCACTTGTTAAGCCTATCTTTAAGAAAAAGGAGAGTAGGACAAACCCCAAGTCACACAGATCCTTACATTTGTTTTCATGTTGTAGAAAAATTAATGGAGAAGGTTATTTTGGATAAATTGTCAGAAATGGAAAGGCTGGCACTTGAATCCATATATCAGCATGCATATATTAAATGTAGATATATAACCACCTGTAACATGATGTTATATAACAATATAATAACAACCATAAATGTAAACTTGTTCTGAGATATACTTTATATAGATTTAACTTCAGCATCTGACAGGGTCATGCACAAAATTAGTGATCAATAAATTAGAACAACTAGGTATCAATGCTCTCTTGATGAAATGGATAGCTGCATGGCTTACAAATTGGACATGGCAAGTATCATACAGCAACTGGATAAGTAAAATTCAATGTTATAGTCAAAGTGTTCTACAGGGCTCTCTCTTAGGACAACACTTGTTTAGACTGCATCTTTCAGATCTATCTTTTTCTTCTGAGGTGTTCTCCAGTGTGTATTCAGATGACCTGAAAATGAGTAGACTGATTGCATGTCTTTCAGACAGGCATGTTTGCAAAAGGACTTGACTAAATTGACCATTTGGGCACAGTAGAATAATATGGTGATTATTATATCATAAACTAAGCATATGAGATTTGGGAAGCATACATTGAAAAGTGAATATTTAGTACAGCACACAGTGACTGAAACTGTAGATTCATTTAAGGCGATTGGTGTATGGGTACATTGAGCTTTGCGTTTTTCTAATCATATCAACCAATTGGTTAATGATAGTTATGGAACTATAGGTTGTCTATAAAGATTTATACGGTCTAGGAAATCAGAAAATCTGAAACCATTGCTTGTTAGTTATAATACAGCCAAACCTGAGTATGGAATAACAATATGGAAACCTTAGAAGAAACAAGCATAAGTAAATTGGAAATTGTACAACAAAAAAATGCCAAAGACATCCATGGATACAAAAATTTAAGTTATTCTGAAATACTAAAATATTTATACTTGTACAGTATCTCATATGGGGTTGGGGGGCATAATGATTAAGGTCTTTACCTCACAGGCAAGCGGTACAGGGTTTGATTTGCACAAAAAAATTGATTAGGCTTAAAATGGCCCATGAGGGCAGTAAACCTAGTACTTACCTACAAACCTGTTAACCTATGTAGATAATTAAGAAGAGAATTTATTTAGGTATGTAGGGCATTTAGAGACAACCACTTCTCGGAATTCTGGGGTTAATAATAATAGTAGAGAATCATCAGACACCGTATGTAGAAGATTATATAGGAATGGGAGTTGTGCTGACTGGTTCTCTAAGAGTGTAGCTGTTGTCTGGAATATAATATCAAATGACATTAAAGCAAGCACTAGTTTAGATATTTTAATAGCAATCTGGGCACTTATTATGGGAATAACTTATTGGGTGTATTGGCAGGCTAGAAAGGCATCATTGCCTATGCCTGCAGCATTTTGTATATATGCATGCATGTATGTATGTATGTATGTCTAGATGCCTAGACTTCAGGGACCAGTACACATTATTGCCAAGCACATTAAAAGTTCATAGAACAACAAGTGTCTCTACACAGTGTATTACAAACAAAAAGAAGTCTGAAACTTAAATGTTTGGCATTATTGAATGACTGTAATGCTATGATGTGTCATGGATATTCTACAACATCAAGGTAAGTTTGCAGGTACAGGAATATGTCCTTATATGTGTGTGTGTGTGTGTGTGTGTGTGTGTGTGTGTGTGTGTGTGTGTGTGTGTGTGTGTGTGAGATGCAGAGAGATGCAAAGTATCAAATAATGAGGTCTATCATCATTGCACCTAATGTGTCACTGAACTTGCTGTTTCTCATGGTCATTTTAAATGACTATTTTGGCCACACCAGTTACAGCTCACACCTGTGTTCTTTTTGCATCCTAACTATGAATGTCCACAACAATACACAACTACAGAGAACTATCCCATGTTTGAATACTGAACATGTTTCTGTTGTTTTTAAAATGTTTCTTTAATTAACAACCACTAAAAGACAAGCACAGAAGTGCAATTGCAATTATTTTTGCTTAGATTATTTTTCTTCATTCTTGTGGTAAAGAAGCAAAATTAAAATTAGAACAACAACAACAGCACAATTTAAATCTAATTTCCACCTTCCTTTCAATATTTCAAGTGGAAAAAAACATGTTTCATCCAGGACTCATACCAAACAAACCTTTGGTCTCAAGATATGAGTGTGACTATAATTACTACATTCTTGAAAAAATCACTTTATTCCATTTTATTCCTTGTATCTTTCCTTCTGGTTCATTGTGCAATATTCAAAATTTTCAGCGGCTACAGCATCATTTCATTTTCTGAAATTTCTGAGAGACTTTTAAGCACTTTAATGGAGTAAAGAAGAAACACCAACCACCTCAAAACACCAGCCATTTTCATGTTTACCTTTCTTTCATAGGTTTTTATAACCCTACACAAGCTAATATATTAACTACCAGCCCACCAGACTTTTGTCACTTGGTGCTGTTACTGCAGTCAGTGGTTACTGTCAATATCTCAGAGCTGGGCAATGAACTGTGCTGACCACAAAAGGGAAGTGGATGACATCAACATTATACTTATTTCTGTATGCATTTCTCTGAGCCCTGAAATATTTTATGACTAGTTCTACTATGCCAGTACTGATGTTAAATGAATTAGGCAAAACTAGTATCCATTGTTTAGGCTAAGAAGTTTGCTGAGATGCTTGTTAAAACCTAAAGTGTATTAAAACTGGATCTGCTTAGTAACAAAAAAGCAGGGAAGTGCAGTTGTGCTGTAGACATAGGGAATCTGTATACCTGTCCTCAGAATGTAATCTGGATTTAGTCACATTGTTACATCACAGAAATTTTAGGGCCTGCTTCTACAGTTTTAGTGATGTGTCACACTGATGGCTGTGCTGAAAATATACATGTATCTGAAGTAATCAAACTAAAAGACATAACCAGTGCAGTTAAGATTCATCATTAAAGTCTATATTTTCTAGAGAGCAGATATCTAATGCTATCACTGTTGACAATGGTCCACAGTGACAAATAAGGAATTCAGAATGTTTACGAATGTGTGGAAATTCAGATATATAACATGTATTCAGCATTACAGAACCAGTGAAGGTTATTATGAGAAGGAATAATAGCAAAATTCGGTCTCTCTTTTTTATTAGCCATGATATCTGTGGAATGTATTAATTCTACTATGAGTCTATTTCCACTTACAGATGAGAATTATACTAGATCAATGTACCCCTCAGCTATTTCTAATCAGAGTATAATCCAGATTGATCCTTTCCTAGAAGTACTTGACGTCCTGGTCTCCCTGTTCTAGTAAGATCATAACTATGCTGTCTTAAACACAAGCACATATGAAAACCTCAATTCTCACTCTCCTATGAACATTGGTATGCTGGGTAGTATATGTAGTTATTTATGTTTCTTTCTTTTTTTTTTTTCTTATTCATTTTAACATCACTTTTGGATTACCTTGTTCAAAGTATTGAATAATAGAGTTGTCGTTGTGTCTTTTGGCTTTTCCTGGTTAGAGGTTGCCACAGCGGAACTCTGGTCCACTCATGATTGGCAGTAGATTTTTACGTGCCGAGTTGCCAGCCCTGATGCACAACCTTCAACAAAGGTACGCCCATTCACGCACGTCTACACAGAAGATGCTTTAGCTGAGAATCGAACAGGACAACGTCTTACTGTGAGGTGACAACGCTACCGCAGCACCACCATAGAGTGAATAATGGAAAACAAGATGTCAATAAAAGGGGCGAAATTCATGCACTTCAGAAATGATTAAATGCCTGACACATCTGTCTGGCGGAACTGCATTTTCAATTCAATAAAGTATTCTAATAAAAAGTAAACAAACAAATAAACAAAATATATAAATAAATACATGAAAATTAAGTAATGCAAGTGTTAGGCAATTAGATAGTGGAAGTCTTATGCTAACTGTCTTAAAATCTTGTGAGTGTTTGAGCATGTTTAACTTGCAAGGAAACACCAGCAGAAAGAAATCATGTTCTACTTCACTGAATTGAACAACAGGTGAATGGCAGTCACACTGAATACACTAGTGGAAGAGATTTGCTTCAAAAATGGAAGAATCATTTTTTTTTAATATAACGTATACTGTCATTATCAAATTACTAAGCTATTTCCATTTACATAATCGAGGTGCTAACGTAGAAGACTGTTAAGGCCGTGATAGTCATACAAAATTTTACAATGTGGAGTTAAAGATTTGAAAACTTTAAAATAAGGAATGAAAGAAAGAGCTGGCTTAACTACAACAAGCTGCTGCAGGTAACCCCAAGATAATTAGATATGTCACTGTTATTTGTCAGGTGGGTC
Organism: Protopterus annectens; assembly: GCF_019279795.1. Taxonomy (NCBI): domain Eukaryota; kingdom Metazoa; phylum Chordata; order Ceratodontiformes; family Protopteridae; genus Protopterus; species Protopterus annectens. The sequence goes on along the minus strand of NC_056741.1, from coordinate 679,773,430 downwards.
TGAATGAGTGATAGATGTTAAACTCCAGTAGATGCATTGTTACTGCATTAGAGGCACGTTTATTTAATTGTAAGGGCAGGCATTTTTCTATTTTAAAATTTTAACACCAAGCAGTGTCACATAGAAGAAAGCCTAAGTGTGAACTCCAAGGCTATTAGGTGTAGAAGTCTAGGACCACCTTAAAAATGCGTTATGAGAGTACAAAATGTCTTACCCAATATTCAGTCCTGCAGAGAAGAAAGATGAAGGCCATCCCTGACAAAGCAACAGGGACTATTCACATCTCACTTCAAGCTGGCATACCTTGGATTCCTGTAGAATTACATCAGCTGCTGAGCAAGTTGTCGGAGCGAATTATTTTTTCCTTGTATTGTGACATCATCTGTTATAATAGCAAGATACTGCTCATGACTAGTTCCTTCACAATCTCATAAAGATACATGGAGAACTCTGTTATAGATGTCTACATATCCTTCAAGGTAGAACATATAAACTCATTCACTTCTATGTGAGCAATGATCAGGCCAACCACATAACTGAGGTGAAGGAACCTATGTGATCTGGTGACATCATCAATTCTAGCACCTGACAGAAAAGTTCCAGTCATTGCATATTTGCTCAGCCTGGTCAGTGGTGAGTCAGTATGCCTGACTGTGCAGGCACTGTTACTAAGACATTAACATATGTGGTAGTATTCTCAGGCATTTGTAAGGGAAGAGGTGTACAGCTTGGGTGACCTTTGTTTGCAGTGCCAGCTGCAGGTAGATATTGTGAGTGCTGTATCAGTTGGAGATGTAGTTTTGAGGCTAGTGTAGTGCTAAGCATTGACATTAAGTGTTGTGGTGGACTGCATAGGGGAACTAAGAGTCTTAGGAAGGCAGTTTGTTAATAACTAAATATATGTGTGATTAGTGTTAGAGTTGAGTTGTGGTAGTGTGGAGGGCGGGGCATGATAAGCTCTGATAAATGATTGTCATTTTCAATGGGAAATGACACCTTCCTGAGGCACACTTATGGTATTAACAATTGTAGATCATTGAGTGTACTTTTGCTATTCAGTCACTGTAGCTAGATAGCACGTGCATATAAGTACTGAGCATGTGCAAGAACAATGCCATTTTGTACAGTCAGCCAGAGTGAATGCAGTCATGAATGGAGATGCACATGCGAGTGTGTTTAAAGTAACAAGTAAATCAGTTAGCTAAAATACAAGTTCTAATTACAGTTCCTGAAATGTTTTTGTACAATAAATAACCTGAACCCATACACCACTTCATAGTTTCTTTTGAATGCATGAGACAAGCGACATGGTGCTAGAATGGGATCCGAAGTTGAAGCAAAACACAAGCCATGAGGCATGCAGTTAGAAGTGGCAAAATATACTGGAGTGAACTCGCAAACAAGTCAGTGGTTAATCAAAAAACTCATTTAAATGATTATTCATTTGCCACTTATTTGGCAAAGCTTCAAAACCTTCAAAACAATTATCGAGATAAACAAAATGTCCAAAATAGCAACATACTGATAAAAGTATTTGAAATAAATACAAAATTGGTTGAAATCATTTCTGAAGTGTTAAAATGTACAAAAAGGCTAAAATGACTGCATTCCATTGCAATGTACTACTTTTTTGCAATAATTAAAGGTATTCAAAGTGTCCAATGCTTCTGGAATGTTTGCAGTGTTTGCAGTGTCGATGTGAAGCCTTTTCAAAGAGATTGTTATGCATTCAAACATAATTATAAGTATCTGGTCTATACTTGTATTTAAATGTATTTTGTTGTAATGGCAGAGGGATTTTGCAGCCCTGAATAGCCAGTGTTTGATAATAATATTACAGAGAATTGGCGAGTGTTTGAATAAGAATACAATATTTTCATATAGGCTTCTTTTTCTGATAAAGACGCACATACAAAGGCATTCATACTTCCTAACTTAGCAGGCTGAGAAGCCATTGTGAGGGAACACTCATTTGTGTATGCATCTGCTGTGTATGCAGGCGAGGGGGAAATCACCATATTGTGATACAAGATATAATGCAGGAAGACCCTAAGTGCTTAAAACATAAATTTAGAGAAATGTGTAACCCTGAAACGAATAGTAAAATGGAAAGGCACATGTTTTACACAGAAAATCAAAAGTCTGGTGTAACTATAGCAGCATATATTACTGATTTGAGAAATAAGGCAAAAACGTGCAGATATGGTGACTTGTGTGATGAGTTGATAAAGGACAGATGTGTGTGTGGTGTTAATAATGATGCAGTGAGAAATATTTTGCTTTGAGACAGTGATTTAATGTTGAGCAAAGACATAGAGATTTGTTAAATATATGAGCTTACAGAAAAACACACAAATATGCTTAAACATGACAAAATTGTGCTTACAGAAACTATCAGTGCGAATGTTGATAGTGTACAACATAAAGCTAAGATGAAAAAGAAATATGAAGCATAAAGGTTGTCTGTTACCCCAAACCTTATTGTTAACTGTCATAATTGTGGAGGCAACCATGAACCTAAAGGAGAAATGTGCTTAGCTTTTGGTCACCAATGTCACAAATGTAAAAAGTGGAATAATTTCAAAAGGCTTTGCAAGTCTAAAGTCGCACGTACTTTTATTAAAAGAGAGCATCCAAAGAAGCAAGTAGATCAGCTAGAAAGCTGCGAGCAAGCTTTCTATGTTGACGGTGTCTCTGTGATTGATGAAACTGTTAATACAATACATTATCAGTTGCCAGCAAAGAGTGAAATATTTTGTACTGTTCGGATTAATAGGAAATCTGTAGAGCTTAAAGTAGATACTGGATCCAAGTGCAATGTTATAACAGCACAAATGTTTGCTAAAGTAAAAGCTGGTGAAAAACTTGATTCAGCAAAGTGTGCAAAGGATGCTAAAGGTGGTGAAGAGATTCAAACTGATGCCACAGTAGTTCATACATGCCATTCTGCTGGGAACAGCTAGGACTTGCAGTTTTACATAGTCAAGAGACACGTGTAATCACTGTTGGGCCTCAAAGACAGTTTGAGAATGGGATTAGTTTCATTTAATGAGGAGGTCCACCATATAATTCTGAACAACCACGATAGTTTTTCACAGAATATTTTTTGTGAATATGCTGATATTTTCAAAGATGAGCTTGACAAACTGCCAGTCACATATTCCATGAAGTTAAACCATGAAGTAAGTCCAGTTGCAAGACCAGCCAAGAAGTTTCTGGTAGCAATGTAAAGCAAAGTGAAAACAGCACTAGACAAAATGGTGAATTTAGGCATGATAACTCCAGTAAAAGAACCAAATGAGTGGGTATCCTCCATGATTGTATCTCATAAGAAAAGCTCAGATGATATTCAAATATGTATTGACCCAGAGATTTTAACAAAGAGCTTAAACATCCTCATCATCCGATGCACACAGTAAAAGAAGTAGCAGCACTTATGCCAAATGCCACTATTTTTTTCAGTCTTAGATGCAAAACGTTCATTTTGGCAAATATCACTGGATCACAAATCTTCATTGTTAACCATTTTCAGAACACCATATGGTAGATACAGATTACTGAGAATGCCATTTGGAATAAATTCTGCCAGTGAAGTATTTCAGCGTGCCATGGAGCACATTTATTCAGGTTACCCATGTGCTATCATAGTAAGCGACATTATTGTAGGGGGCAGTGGTGAAGATGAACATGATAGAAACTTCAAGAAATTTCTAGACCATGCACATGAAGTCAGTCTTAAAATGAATCCTCAGAAATGTAAATTCAAGCTGAGAGAAGTTACTTATGTGGGTAATTTGTTTACTAGTTCTGGCTTACAACCAGATCTGTCTAAGCAAGCAGCAATTCTTGAAATGCCAGTTCTAGACAATCACTTCTTTGCAATGTTTTCTAAGCATGGTCAACTATTTAGGAAAGTTCATTCCAGACCTGAGTAAGCTTTCAACACCATTACATGAGTTGACACACAGAAATGTCAACTGGTCCTGGTTAGAACAACACCAAAGAGCATTTGACGTTCTGAAACAGAAAATTGCCAGTCCACCCACATTGAGATATTATGATGTTCACAAACCAGTAACTCTTTCATGTGATGCTTCTAGGTATGGTCTTGGTGCAGTATGCCTTCAAGAAGGTATGCCAGAAGCCTATGCATCCAGAAAGTTATCCCAGACTAAGACCCAGTATGCACAAATTGAAAAAGAGCTTTTGGCATTAGTGTTTGTATGTTCAAAGTTCAGTGATTATATTAATGTCAAACCTATTTAAATAGAGGCTGATCACCAACCTCTAGTGACAATTCTGAAAAAGCCAATACATTCAGCACCAGCATGTTTGCAATGCATGATGTTAAAATTGCAAAAGTACAATTTCAATATTGTTTATACAAAAGTCAAACATCTTTACCTTGCAGATGCTTTGTCAAGAGCAAATACACAAACAACAGAACAGCATGACAGTGAGAAAGCAGACCTTGAAGTAATGGAAGTCAACATTTTTCACTGTTACATCTTGATGAACTCAGAAATCACACAGCTTTATACCCTGTTATTCTGAAGGTGCAACATTTTATCAGTCAAGGATGGCCAGTGTGACAAACCAGCTTACCACTAGAAATACAGAAGTATTTTCCTTACCGAGATGAGCTCATGATGGAGGATGGAATCATCATGAAAGGTCCTAAAGGGGGTTTTCCTACAGCATTACAACAGGAATATATCCAGATTTTGCATTGTGGTCACCTGGGTACTGACTCTACCAAAAAAGGGCAAGAGGCATAGTATTTTGACCTTCGATGTCAAAAGATAAAGCTATAGCATGTTCTATTTGCAATAGTACTAAATCTCTCTAACAAAAAGAACCACTTCAGCTAAACCAGATTCATGAATTACATGGTTGACAGCTGCTACTGATCTTTTCAAATGGAATGATCAGCATTGCTTAGTGCTAGTAAACTCTTACTTGAATTGGTTTGAAATTGATCTTCTTCCTAACTTAAGGTCTAGCAGTGTCATTACAAAATTGAAGAGACATTTTTCTGCCCATGGTAGTCCACACAAAGTTGTATCTGACAATGGTACACAGTTTACAAGTCAGCAGTTTAAGAAATTTGCTGAGACTTGGAACTTTGTTCATGTTACTAGCAGTCCTTAGTACCCACAGTCCAATGGATTAGTTGAGCGTTCAGTCCACAGTACAAAATGTGTGTTAGGGAAATCCAAGAAAGATGGTACCGATGTTTTTTTTAACCTACTCAAACTCAGAAACGCTCCCTGAGATAACTTGCTTGGCTCACCTGCTCAGAGATTAATGTCTAGACAGGCAAGAACAACCTTGCAGATCAGTAAACAACTATTGATTCCAAATGCTAAGAACAAGAGTGTGGTCAAGACTCAACTTTTGATAAAACGCCAGTCACAAAAATTGTACTACAATAAATCTACCAAACCAAGACAAGGAGAGATCGTACAGATGCAAACATCTAAAGGATATGACCCAGTGGAAATTATCAAAAACATTTGTGAAGAACTGGGATCTTATATTGTACAATTGGAAGGAATCAATTTTAGAAGAAATCAAAGACATGTACTTCCAGTTTAAGAAACCAGTGATGCAGCAGATTCCCTGTCCCAAAGACTCAATTTCTCAGAATGACCCTACACTTGTTTAGATTTCAGAGGATAGCGTACTTACCTCGAATAATCCTGATGTTATAGGTTCATAAGTTGGTACTAGGCTATCGGCCCTAGGGCCTATACAAGCCTAGCCATAACAATTCCCTGGCTATTTCTTCCCACTGTATTTACTTCCCTGGACCCCTGTCTAGCAGGGCAACTGACGTGACCCCCGGGTGAATTTCTATCTCCCATCCAATCATCAAGGTTCCTTTTGAAGAGGGTCAAAGAGGTACTCTGCTTGACATGTTTGGGCAGTTTATTCCAGAGTTTGGGGAGTCTCTGGATCAGGAACCTATCCCTCCAGCATGTTTTGTTCATTGTGATGACATGGTTTAGATCCCTGGAGCGTGTGCCTCTGAGGGATTGGGATTTCTTTAAGTGTAGCATGTCCATCAGTTCTGGGTTTGACATGGCCTTATATGTTAAGCAGAGATCACCTTTGAGTAGACGATATGCAACAGAGTATAGGTGGAGTTTTTTTAGACGGTCAGCATAGGGCATCTGCTTTAGGCCTGTGAATTTTTAGTGAGGTATTTCTGTGAACTTTCCAGTTGTTGCAGATGTCTTGAGAGGTACATACCAAATGGGGCATTGTATTCTATAATGGGTCTAATGAGGGTTGAGTACAGTAGGACAATGACCTCCTTTTTTCTGGATGAAAAGCACTTAGTGATGAGGTGTGCCACATAGAAGGATTTCCTGGCTGTTATAGCGATGTGGTTATCAAAGGTGAGACCACTGTCCACCTTTGTCCCTAAGTCTCTTATCATACTTTCGGTGTTTAGTGTACTGCCACCTATGTGGTAATTCATGGGTACATGTGTTTTTCCCAAAGGGGATAACTATACATTTCTTGGCATTGAGCTTGAGCCCATGGCTCTGGCACCAAGCATATGTTTCTGTAAGGCCCTTTTGTTGAAAATCCACATCATTGGGGGATTCAATAATGACTCCCAGTTTGCAGTCATCTGTGAACTTTGTTAGCCAGAGTCCCTTAGTGTTGGCCTGTATTTCAGAGAAGTAGATGCCAAACAAGAGTGGTCCCAGGCCTGAACCCTGAGGTACTCCACTTATCACTTGTCTGGAGCTTGATTTGGAGTTGGCTACTTTTGCAGTGTGGGTTCTGTCAGTAAGCCAGTTGGCAACCCATCGAGTGATGTAAGGATTAATGCCCAGCTTAGTAAGTTTATCTATGATTCCAGAGTGGGGGATGGTGTTGAAGGCCTTGACAAACTCCATATAGGCTGTGTGGACAACCTTACCCTTGTCCACAGCTCTGGAGACTGATTCAAAGAAGTCAATCAGGTTAAGGAGACAAGATTGGCCCTTCACGAACCCAAACTGCTTGGGGTCCAGTGTTTGAAGGTTGCCAATATCTTTGTTCCATGATAATACATTCCATGGCCTTGAAGATCAGGCACATCAGACTGATGGGGCAGTAGTTCCCGGTATCGAAGGTGGATCACCCCTTGTGGAGTGGGATAACTGTAGCTGTGCACCACTCAGTGGGCACGAAGCCTGAGGTGAGGCTATGATTAAACATGACACTTAGGTGAGGTGCCAGTTCATTTTGTAGTTCATGTAGTACACATCCTGGGATGTAGTCTGCTCCCATGGATGCTGTATCCTTAGCTTTGGAGGGTGCATTTTTTACCTGTTTAGCCATTATTACCAGAATTTGGCAATCTTTCAGTATTGAGATGGGCCCTTTAGGGTGTGAGAGGGGAGGTGAAGTTGGCATTGACTCAATCTGTCAGGATACTGGCAATATCCTTGGGATCAGTATATTTAATGCCATTCTGTTGTAGCTCAGACCAGATCTGAGCATTGTCATTTAGATTCTTGACATAGCTATAGAATGCCTTGTGGTTGTCTTTGTAATCTTTGGCAATTTTATTTTTTAACTAGCTTTGGAGGATTTTATGATGGATCTCAGCTTCTTACTGAGGCTGGTAAGAGAGTTTTTTGCATCCTGGGATTTTCCTCTTTTCTGCAACAGTTTCTTCCTTTTGTTGTATAGTTTGTTTACAGCAAAGGACCACCAGACTGGCTTCCTTTTTTTGGAGAAGAGCATTTTGGTTCTATTGGGGATGGCACGATTCATGCATGAGTGGATGTGCTTGAATAGTGCCTTAGTGTAGGATTCAGCAGTCAAACTTTCAGTTCCCATCTGCATGGGTGTCATGAAGTTTGTCACTTCTGACTTGAGTAGCATGAAGTTGGCTTTGGAGAAATTTTTTACAGAGGTTTCCTTTCTGGAGGTTGGGGGTGGGATGTGGATGTCGAGGGTGATTAGCTTATGGTCAGATCTGACCAACGAGGGGGTGACCATAGGTGGAGACCATCGATTTCCCATGTTGGTAATAACCAGGTCTAGGATATTGGAGCCCCTGGCTGGACTAAGGATTAGTTGATCCAGGGTGTTGGAATTTATGAATTCCAAGAACAGTTGGGCAAAGTTGTTGGTACATGAGTAGTTTTCCCAGTTAATAGCAGGGTAGTTGAAATCACCCAGTATTAGTGTATTTGGTTGTATCTTAATATTTTCCAGTATGTTTAGAAAGGTGTAGTGAGAATCTTGGGTCCTGGTGGGGGATCTGTATCAAGCTACAATTTGGATTGCAGTCTTACCTAGTGTTAGTTGCACCTGGAGAATTTCAGATGCATTGTGTTGGGCAACTAGCCTGGTGTTGTGAATATCCGTAGTGAATATGGACACTCCTCCACCTTTAGTGTTTCGGTCCTGGTTTGTTGGCCGAAAAGTGTGGTAAGAATTGTAGCCTGGTACTGCAGGGGTGCTCTCTGGAGCCTTGAACTAGGTCTCAGTTACTGCACAGATATCGATGTTCTCCATTTTTAGGAGTGCCTCAAGAGAGTGCATTTTGAGGTTTAGACTTATATCATTGAGTAACATTACCTTCAGATTTTGCATGCTTGTACCTGTTACGGTGGTGATTTTGTCCTTTGAACTTTGCCTGAAAAAGGCACTATAGGGGTGGCAAGAGCCTTAGCCAGTAACTTGAATCCCAGTGGCGACAGGTGTAGACCATCTCTGGCAAAGCATCATGGTCTGTCGATCATGTCATCCCAGGCAGACAGACACTGGATCATCTTTGAATGACACCAGAAGCTTAGCCAATTGTTGAAGTCAATCATTTTGTCTTTATACTGTGGTATCATTCTAGGCGAAGGCAGGATGCTACTCAGGGCTAGGGTCACACCTGCCTGGGCCACATGATCTGAGAGCTCTTCCATGTCTCTTTTCATGTAGTCCAGGGAGGTACATCTCAAGTCATTCACTCCAACATGGACAGTGATATAGTCATAGTTGTACTTGTTGTGGAGTGACTTCTGTGCATCTGTTATGTGGTGGATCCTGGCACCCGACAGGCAGTTGACTGTAATTTTCTCCTTGTTCAGCCTGGTGAGTGGGACATCAGTATGCATGACTATAGAGCCACCTATGACTAAAGTGTTGGGTACATTGTCTCGCCTTAGTGGCTGTTGTTGGGTGGCACACTGGTGTTGTGAGCTATGTGACACTTTGGTTGTGATTAGATGTTTGCTTGTGTTTCATCTTCCGAGGTCCTTGTTGCTTGGCCAGGTTACTGTTAAAGGCCTCCACATATGTGGGTTTAGTGTTGTTATGTGTGGGTGTTGGTGATGTGGGTTCAGAAGGACTATGTGTTGCTTGAGGTGTAGTGTGGGTGTTAACCTTCTCCTCTTGACTGTCTAGCACAATCTTGGGTGAAGAGAGCTTTGCTTCCAGTTTGGCTATGTAAGTGCATCCCTCGCCAGTTGTAGGGTTGGGTGGTAGGAGGAGAGGGTTGTCTGTGTACATGAGGCAAGTGCTGCATTGCCCCCATATGCCCAGATTCACCAGGTGGACAGGAGCCTGGTTTGCTGCTTTTTTTTTTTTTTGTAAAGTACAAGAGCTGTTTTCCCTTACCTTAGAAATGTACTTTGCAATTATAGGCTGTTTAGTGCCTATGATTAATTTCTCCTTATTAACAAGGAGAGTTGAGTGCTTGTATCAGTTTAAGACTTCCTAGTGCTTTCCAGCAGGTTTTAAAGAAAGTGCTAGCTACAGGGATGCTTAAAGGTAAGATGAAAACAATGGCTTATACTAAACACTGCAGAGTGCACTAGAGGAGTTAGATGTGAAAGTAGGTAACTTAAGTTTTACCTGTCTAAAAAGTTAGGTTTTAGTGGAGAGTCACTATTTTTAAAACAGCAAGATAGATTGAAATGGGGCAGTCACTTTTGTATTCTGGTACTGTGGACTACAGTAGGATGGCCAATAAATTTAAATAGTTGAAGGGGAGTGATTTCACAAAATGATAATTTTGAGCTTACTCACTCAAGCCAGTGAAAACAGAGAGGAAATGAGATATAAGGTCAAATTAACATAAGGGGAGGGCAAATAGAAAACCATTGGTGTTTAAGAACACTACAGTAACCGGGTGGGAGCATAGGGAAAGTAATTTCTGCCTGACTCACAAGATACAGAGCTGTGGTCTCTTTTCAAGTTTTAATATGCAGTTAAAAGCAGAATACAAGTAAAACACAAGGTAAATAAAACAAATTACAGTACTCAAAATAGAAAAAGGCAAGAAAGTAATACAACAAATAAAAAGCAAACTAACCTTTCCCTAACAGCTAAGTGTAATAGAGTCTGTGTGAGCCTTTCTAGTAAGAAGTTCCTACTGAGAAGAATTCCCCAGAGACTGTCCCTGTTGCTAAGCCCGATCAAAGTTTTTATGTGACCAGATTGGGTGGAATTTCCAGACCCAATTCAAAATACACAGTGACTTGGACTTGAGTTCTTATTTGTTATTAATATTGAAATGTTTTCTAGTCTATAGATTGTCTTGTTCTCCTACTGCATGTTGAACAAATCAAAGAGGGAGGATGTAAATTATTGAGTGTATTGTTCCTATTCTGCCACTGTAGCTAGATAGCACATGCACATAAGTACTGAGCACGTGCAAGAACAGTGCCATTTTGTACAGTCAGCCAGAGTGAATGTAATTATGAATGAAGATGCACATGAGAGTGTGTTTGAAGTAATGAGTGAATCAGTTAGCTGAAATACAAGTTCTAATTACAGTTCCTGACATGTTTATGTATAATAAATATCTTTAAACCATACACCACTTCATTGTCTCTTTGAATACATGGGAAAAGTGACTATAATGACAGCTTATCAGTAAATATGAGGCAGTTGCTACAGTGCCATACAGTATTTAATGCTAATAGTCAGACAATGAGTGATTATAGGTAAACTGTGGTCTCAAGTTAACACTAAAAATGATAGTAATGGATAACCTGATAAGGTAATGTCTAATGTATAATGGGCTCCTGGTGCTATGGCAACCATAATAGCCAGTCTGATATCGTTCAGTAATAATTAGCTTGGACAATTTTGTTACCAAGGTAAAAGGAGGGTCCAAAAACAATGGTTCAGGGTACTATGTAAACAATGATGGCATGTGGTACTATGCCAACCGAAATGCTGTAACAGTAATTTGGTTGCTATCTAGACAAAGGTAAGGTAAAACTACTGGTGCAATTTAACAGTATACACACTCTTACTGTAAATGAAACTATATATATATGCCACTAATGATGCAGAATACCAGCTACTATACACAGATTATGAGAAGGCAGAAGCAGATACAATATAGAGAGTACAATAAGGCAGAATGATGCCAGATGTATGCATGGGTGTCTCAAGATTAGCAAACATAGAAAGGTAATTCAATACTGATACAAGGTCCCAGCACAGGCAAAGATGATAAAGGATGCAGGCATGGAAGACACAAGACTAGCACGCATAGTACGATATCTTAAAAATAGTACACTAACATAAACGTAATGCAGAATACAACCACAATGCCACAGCACAATCAACTGTAGAACAAGAACCATCACAGGCAAAAAAAAATTGACCCTTCAAAAGTGATACAAAGATACTATATGGATATGGGTATTAAAAAAGTTTGCAAGCACAGTATAACAAAGTGTGATACAGATCCCCATGATTTAAAATGTACAGCAATTTAAAAGTGGTACAAATAACAGCACTAGTGCTACTGTAATTTATAAGCACTGGGGAGGCACTGCCCAGCTCAATGAAAACAAGTATAACACTGTGTAGTACAACAGAAAATAAAGCAAACAAAACTAAACAAACAGCCAAAAGAAACTGGGACAGCTAATAAGATAAAAACAAACAAATGTTCAAAATACTTCAAGTTTCCCTTCTTTCACAAAATGAAACTACAAAAGCAGTCCACTACCACACCTAAAAATATACTAGCAGGTTACACTAGCAAGTCTCAGTTTTAGTTTGAAAATATTAAAAATGTACATTCAATGGTGCTGAGTGGATCAGATAGGTGAGCAAACTGAGTAAAGCAATAGCTTGGGTGTTGAGCGTGGTACAGATCAGCAAAGACAAGATCAAAATCACTTAACTCAAAAGAAAAGAAAGCAGGCCTAAACAGACATGCGGTCAACAGAAACTTAAGAGTGATAAGCAAAGAGCTAAAAATGTGCGGCATACTGCATGTTTTCCTTTTCCCTGAAGAGCAACCTGGAAAAGCAGTCTCAATTAAAAAAAAAAAAATAACAAGCAGCAGCAAAAGTTGTGCTATTAGCTTGAAAGACTAAAAATGTCACTTTCTTGGAGTTTAAGATGTCAGGTGGATGGTCAAATAAACTTGGGTCCAAAGTCGCATTAAAGTCCAGGAGGTTCAGGATAGATACAACTGTTTGTTCTGAGCAAGAACAGGATGGCAAGTCACCTTTATGAGTGCCGTTTCCTTGATGTATCTATCTAGATTTTTTATGTGAAGGCTAATGCAACTGCAAACACTAACAAGCAGTATACAGGGTAGAATAAAGGGAAAAAACAAAGCAGTAATGAACCCATACAATTACAGAGTAAGAGCTGCTTTGTTAAAATATTTAAATATCAAAATGACAAGCTTTTAAACAGACTTGTTATTCTTAATGTTATAAAACAACAATTGAACCCAACATCTCATTAAATACAACTTCTTCTGAGCAACAATAAGCAAGTGGCTCAATCAGATATATTTTTTCATGAATGAGCTAGACGTAATGATATCCATTCATTAAATCCATTACCCTTTCATTAACAGAAATAGTGCAAAAAAGGTGAAAACACTTTGGCGAAAGGGAAACGGTTTTCCATATCATTGTTACATTATTACACTTTTCTGAAGATTCTCAAGGATGGTGCTGATTTAATATCAATAATAGTATTTAATCAATACATTCTGTTATCTCACAAATGCAATTTCCATTTACTTTAAAGAATAAAGTTACCTCTTCTAATGAGATACTTTACAATTTGCAATATCTTAAAATTAAAATGTGTGCCTTGCTCATTTAGTAAGTCGTTTTGTACGATAACACAGTAATAGCCTTTAGATGTACCATAAGTCTCTTGAGCAGACTCCACTTACATTTGCCAAAAAAGACAGTTACAAATGCATTTAATTAAATACATTACAACACTAGTCCCTTATGTTGCTATTATTTAAAAGTAAAATGTGCAACCATTATCTAGATGTATAGAAAGAGAGCAATGGACGCATTTGCGCATGCTATTGTTAAAGATTTTTAATGTGCCTCTTATTTATTGCATTCAGTGTTACACTTATCATTTTATCTCAGATCATTTAACATTTTCTTCAGATTACTGGATGTTTTATAAGGATAATGAGGACCACCGTTTAGTGGTCTATTTAGATTTACAGCTAACTGAAGAACAGCTGCTGGAACATTTATGTAGCATCTTGCAGCCCACACAAAAACTAAGACTACTTCATCCATGAGCCCTGATAAAATACCTGGCTGCCTGATTTTCAGTGCCAAATGTGACCTTTCTGAACCCCTACTTAACTTCTAATCTAAGCCTCTCCACTGTTAACATTTTTGAACCCTGGAAAACAGCCATTGCAATGCCACTACACAAGGGTAGCCCAACGACAGACCCTGGCAACTTTAGACCCATTAGTCTCACTAACCTCATAAGTAAACCTATGGAACACATTATCTCAGACCTCAATAATCGTCATATTAGAAATCTCTTCTCCTTGGACTTTCACCAAATTGGCTTTGTCAAAGGAAGTTTTTGCAACTTAAACCTCATTAATTTCTTTGAACAAGTAATCAAAGCAGTGAATAGTGGTTATGCAGTACATACATCATATCTAGACCTGGGCAAGGCCTTTCACACTATTCCCCATTCAGGCATTATTTGCAGATTTGTAAATCTGAAAATAGTTCCTTATATAGTGTGGTGGATAGCTAACTGGTTGTCTGACAGAACCCATGTAGTTAGAATGAAAGGTAACAACAAAAATAAAAACTCATTCACAACTGTACGCAGTGAGAAGGGATACCAAGGAAATAAAATAAGTCCAACACTGTATATATGTAAACCAATAGATTGTTTAATCCAAAACTGAATGCTTTTGCACACACATAAATGGAGGGCTTCATCAGAAAGCTTCTATTTTATCCTCTGGGTTAGGAATGTCTTTGGTGTTCCTCTTTCAATGAGCATTACAAATCTTTCTTTCTGGTAAAGCAGCTGTGCTCCACACGTCACCCCTACTTAAATATACCAACTACGAGATCACACCACAGTGGAGGAAATGGCAAAGTCCTGAAAACGGCCCAGCATTTTTTTTTCCCTGGAGAAAAAAATCACTGTTCCATGTCTTCTGGATTGTCACCTTTCACTCTTAAAGGGTTGATAAATCAGCGTTTGTTATTTTAAGTGTTCACTGATTTAATATAGATATGAAAATATAAATATTGGCTGTTAGAACACGCTCCTAATGAGACAATTATATTAAAACAAGAATATAAAGAGCGTTAGGCAGATACTGTTTCAGCGTGTCACAACTGTTACAATAAACCAAATGTTATGTACAGTTGAGACAAAATAACGGTTAGAATATCACCATGAAGTTACATAAAGGTCCAGTGTTCCCAAAATGTCCCCAACATATAGCAAGTACAAGTAAAGCGTATTGTTGCTTTACACTGTGTCAAAGTATATTATTTGCGCGTGAAAAAACAGATGCTGGATGACAAAACAGTTAAGAGTTACTAAAAGTTACCAAATGTTTCAATAATTTCCAGCTCCTTTCAACGACTTTTGGAAGCGTTACCAGCTAAGCCAAGAGTTTTGTTTATAGCCAGCTGCGTTATTGCATTTCATTCACCTGGTAAACTGGTCCGTTCAATCCACGTAGGCTAACGGACCAACAGTCAGACCATTTAATTATCAGTAGCGTTCTGCCAAATACGTTCCCAGCTGAATTATTCAGTTACATTCACCTGCTAGATTACGCCGCGCAGTCCACCAAGGCTAACGGACCAACAGACAAACCATTTAATTATCAGTAGCATTCTGCTTCTCGGCCAATAAATCCCTTACGTAGAGGATACAATTTTACCTCACATAACAAACGAATGATGGATCGACCAAGATAATATTCCAAACTTTTATGTTTATTCAAAACACAACAAATAGGCTAGCGCTTTCACCCGTAGGCTTCATCAGGCCAATTACAGCTAACTTAGTATTCAAATATATTTATAGTACTATTTAAATTAACATCACTTCCTTAATTTATACATCACTTCTTCCTCATATTTTAATTTATCCTCATTTCGGATTTAAAAGCTATATTAATATACGAAACTACATATTCATATATGATAAACGCTAATGTATTAAACTACAGATGTAATATAATAATGAATAAAAAATAAAATTAAAATGTATGTAAATAAATAATTAATATATAACTATACTAACACTAAATTATTAATTAAAAACTACTAGTTACTGAATGCTATATATTTCTATACAACTCAGATATATTCATTATATTTCATTGATTTAAATAAATAAAATAATCATACAAATGGATAACATATAACTTGGCTAGATACATGATGTAACTGAGTTAATGACAGTGCATTACAAATTGTATTTTAAATACTGGTAAACTTTTCTTACAAATATAGGCGCTTGTATATACAAATTATACATCAGTCAAGATACAGATGTCAAAACACAAATTTTATATATGGAGAGTCCCATGCATAAAAATGCATGGGTAATACCTGCCAGATATTTGTTGAAGAAACACATCTGCCTAAAGTACAATAATATTGATGTCACTAACTTATTTGTATGCCTAAGAACTCATCCACCCAATATACAATGGTAAAAATATCACTAATTTATACTTTATGTATTTGCCTAAAGATATATGTATGTAGTGCTACCTACTATGCCTAACTTAATACTTGAGTTATAAAATTTGTATATATATGATAAATGCACTATGTGCATAATAATATTAAAATGCTAGTGCTTTTTTAAAACTTTAACTTTCCTATTTTTCAACATCGGTTTAATAGGAACCCTATCATTAAGTCCTGGTTCGCGATCCGCCCTAAGTTTAATTATCCACTTACTTTCACTACATTCTGTGGTGTTACGTACTGTGCCTCTGCGTATGCTTGGTTTGTTAACATATACCACTTTAAATTTAAATCTATGTTCAGCTGAGGTCTGTGCTACGTGTTTGGACAGTGCATTCTTCTCTGAATTGATCCTAATGTTATATAGATGCTCCCTCACTCTATCTCTAAGCCGCCTGTCAGTCTTTCCCACATAAAAAGCTGGGCACAGCTGGCACGTTGCTAAATATACTACATGTGCCGTCTCACAGTTTGCCTCACAGTGAAATTTAAACAATTCTTGTGTTATTGGATGTGTAAATGTTACTGATTCATCAATAGTATCACAAAATTTACACCTCCCACATGGTTTAGTACTATTTATCTTCTTCTCGTTGGTATTCTCATAGTCCACTCTATTCGGACCACATAGAATCCTATACAAATTCAATTTGTTTTTATATAGAAATTTGGGTTCTTTTCCTACAACCTCTGAGATGGCAGTATCTACCTGTAGAAGTTCCCAATACTTATTATATGCATCCCTCACTACATTTACATCTTGTGTATAATATATTCCTATCTTAGTATTTTCCGTATTATAAACATTTATTTCCTTGCAGTCCGTCACCATTTGACCCTGATCTGCAAAAAATGGGTATGCTCTTCCTTTTCTTAATTCCTCAAGATCAACTAAAGCTTCATCTATTTCCCATGTTTTATAGGATCTCTGAGTAAATTGTTGTTTCAAGTTCTCTATTTCTTGATTATATCCTATATCTGTAGAATTCAATCTCGACACTCGCATAGCCTGCCCCTTAATTACATTCTTAAAGATGTAATTAGGATGCATGCTGGATCTATGCAAGTATGAACTCCTATGACATGCCTTACGATGAACCCCAGTGTTTAAATATCCACCCATTATTTTCTGTACATATACATCTAAGTATGATATATAGTCCTGAGATGCTGTCATGGTAAATTTCAAAAATCCTATAAGTGAGTTTACCTCCTGAACAAAAACTTTCAACTGTTCATAATCAGATTTCCAAATAAGGAACAAATAATCCACAAATCGGACATAAAATGCCACATTTCTTTTGAAAAATTCCAATTCAAACAAATAATCATATTCCCAATTAGCCATAACTAGGTTGGCGTAGCTATTGGCACAGGATGTGCCCATGGCCACGCCTTCCTTCTGTTTGTATACATTTTTCTTAAGTACAAAGACATTATTATTTAATATCACTTCCATAAGACAACATATATTTTCTATCTGAGATATAGTATAAACATCAGCTTGTATCAAACATTTACGCATACTATCTATTCCTGCTGTATTAGGGATATTAGTAAATAACGATACTACATCCAATGTAACCAACCAATAGTGTGGTACTATAATTTCAGTGGCCATATAGCCATATAACATGGTTAAGAATTGTTTAGTATCCTTAAGTATATATGTGTGTTTCTCCACTACTGGTCTAAGTTTAAACTCTACATACAATGACAGGGGTTCCGTGATCCATCCTCTCCCTGAAACAATCGGTCTCATGGGTGGTTCAACTGGGTCTTTGTGGATTTTTGGAACCCCTTGTATGCAGGGCATTCTAGGTTCCTCAACTTGACAAAATTCATACAATTCCTGGCAAATCCGCCCTTCTAGGTATAGATATTGTATATACCTAGTAACATTGTTAATGATTCGGTCAACTGCTGTCATACTAATCTCTTCATAGTATTTAGTATCACTTAACATCAAATACATACTATGGATATATTTATCCATGTCCATAACGACAATAGGCCCTCCCTTGTCAGCGGGTCTGATCATTATATCTGAATTATTTTTTAGGAGCTGCAGAGTTTTCCGAGCTTTATATGTCAAATTTCCTTTCCTCATATGATTTTTATTAAATTTTTGCTTACTATTTTTATGTAACTCTTCCTCTACTAACTTTGAGTATGCTTCTAATAGGGGGTGTAGCTGAGGTACAAAAGTACTAGGTTTCCTTAATGTACAATCATTAACTACTACTGATGTTCCACCTAAACTTATTTTTAATTGAACATCCCTTACAAACAATTTCAGGTTAGTTATGGTTTCTGTTATATCACTTCTGACTGTTGGTATAAAGGTCAGTCCTTTCTCTAATATTTCTTTCTCCTCTGTTGTCAATATTTTACTGGATATGTTCCAAATTAGTGAGTGACATTCTTGGTCCACATCTTTTTTATCGTGGGTCCCTCTGGTTCTGTATCTGTGTATCTCCTTTTCTGCCTTCCCCGACTCATTGACCTGTCCCTTCCCCTTCCCTTCCATTTCTCGCCTATGGGGAAAGGGGTCATTTCATTCCTATCTACAGTATTGAAATTTATATTATACACAAGATGTAAATGTAGTGAGGGATGCATATAATAAGTATTGGGAACTTCTACAGGTAGATACTGCCATCTCAGAGGTTGTAGGAAAAGAACCCAAATTTCTATATAAAAACAAATTGAATTTGTATAGGATTCTATGTGGTCCGAATAGAGTGGACTATGAGAATACCAACGAGAAGAAGATAAATAGTACTAAACCATGTGGGAGGTGTAAATTCTGTGATAATATTGATGAATCAGTAATATTTACACATCCAATAACACAAGAATTGTTTAAATTTCACTGTGAGGCAAACTGTGAGATGGCACATGTAGTATATTTAGCAACGTGCCAGCTGTGCCCAGCTTTTTATGTGGGAAAGACTGACAGGCGGCTTAGAGATAGAGTGAGGGAGCATCTATATAACATTAGGATCAGTTCAGAGAAGAATGCACTGTCCAAACACGTAGCACAGACCTCAGCTGAACATAGATTTAAATTTAAAGTGGTATATGTTAACAAACCAAGCATACGCAGAGGCACAGTACGTAACACCACAGAATGTAGTGAAAGTAAGTGGATAATTAAACTTAGGGCAGATCACGAACCAGGACTTAATGATAGGGTTCCTATTAAACCGATGTTGAAAAATAGGAAAGTTAAAGTTTTAAAAAAGCACTAGCATTTTAATATTATTATGCACATAGTGCATTTATCATATATATACAAATTTTATAACTCAAGTATTAAGCTAGGCATAGTAGGTAGCACTACATACATATATCTTTAGGCAAATACATAAAGTATAAATTAGTGACATCTTTACTACTGCACATTAGGTGGATGTGTCCTTAGGCATACAAATAAATTAGTGACATCAATATTATTGTACTTTAGGCAGATGTGTTTCTTCAACAAACATCTGGCAGGTATTACCCATGCATTTTTATGCATGGGACTCTCCGTATATAAAATTTGTGTTTTGACATCTGTATCTTGACTGATGTATAATTTGTATATACAAGCGCCTATATTTGTAAGAAAAGTTTACCAGTATTTAAAATACAATTTGTAATGCACTGTCATTAACACAGTTACATCATGTATCTAGCCAAGTTATATGTTATTCATTTGTATGATTATTTTATTTATTTACATCAATGAAATATAATGAATATATCTGAGTTGTATAGAAATATATAGCATTCAGTAACTAGTAGTTTTTAATTAATAATTTAGTGTTAGTATAGTTATATATTAATTATTTATTTACATACATTTTAATTTTATTTTTTATTCATTATTATATTACATCTGTAGTTTAATACATTAGCGTTTATCATATATGAATATGTAGTTTCGTATATTAATATAGCTTTTAAATCTGAAATGAGGATAAATTAAAATATGAGGAAGAAGTGATGTATAAATTAAGGAAGTGACGTTAATTTAAATAGTACTATAAATATATTTGAATTTTAAGTTAGCAGTAATTGGCCTGATGAAGCCTACGGGTGAAAGCGCTAGCCTATTTGTTGTGTTTTGAATAAACATAAAAGTTTGGAATATTATCTTGGTCGATCCATCATTCGTTTGTTATGTGAGGTAAAATTGTATCCTCTACGTAAGGGATTTATTGGCCGAGAAGCAGAACGCTACTGATAACTAAATGGTTTGTCTGTTGGTCCGTTAGCCTTGGTGGACTGCACGGCGTAATCTAGCAGATGAATGTAACTGAATAATTCAGCTGGGAACGTATTTGGCAGAACGCTACTGATAATTAAATGGTCTGACTGTTGGTCCGTTAGCCTACGTGGATTGAACGGACCAGTTTACCAGGTGAATGAAATGCAATAACGCAGCTGGCTATAAACAAAACTCTTGGCTTAGCTGGTAACGCTTCCAAAAGTCGTTGAAAGGAGCTGGAAATTATTGAAACATTTGGAACTTTTAGTAACTCTTAACTGTTTTGTCATCCAGCATCTGTTTTTTCACGCGCAAATAATATACTTTGACACAGTGTAAAGCAGCAATACGCTTTACTTGTACTTGCTATATGTTGGGGACATTTTGGGAACACTGGACCTTTATGTAACTTCATGGTGATATTCTAACCGTTATTTTGTCTCAACTGTACATACCATTTGGTTTATTGTAACAGTTGTGACACGCTGAAACAGTATCTGCCTAACGCTCTTTATATTCTTGTTTTGATTTAATATAGACCCTCACTGGCAATTGAAGCAGCATTAAGGTAAAGGGGGTAGAAACATGTTTGCTCTTCTGACTTTTAGCAAGAAAAATAAAGCAAAGTACAGTAAACGCTCTGAATCAGTCTCTGGAATAGAAATCAATGGAATACCCCCGTTATGTGCTGTAGGAATAGAGGCACAAATCCGGCAGATGCTAACAGTGAGGGTCTGTGCATAACTACGCAAAGCTAGGAGTAGATAAATTATATTATTAAATCTATGATACCATTCAAGTGCTCTTGGTTCAGTTCAAACCAACTGCCTGTCTTCACTTTTAGCAAACTGTGTATATCTATTAAAAATGATGCAGTACTTAAGTTCCAATGGTTGCAGAGGATGATGCAATTACAGTTCCAGATGACAAAAGCAGGTGAAATAAGAAAAGCTTTGCAATTGTAGTGATTATCGTACCACAAGAAAAATGAGCATGCTGAGGCTGGAGACGTTTGTGAAGAAATTGCAAACAAGGATGTTGGGTGCATCCCTCATTGTGCAAACAAACTTGATCACCAAAATATCATTGACCAAGGGCTTTAATCACAGATGACTTTGTAAAGGAACATTGTCTGGATAAGGCAATGTCCAAATCTATGTTCAAAAGGCAGGATGAATCAGTGATGTCGGAACTGGAAACAAGGAAAAATGTTGCCAAACCTAAAGAATCACTGGAAGTTTAATCAGACCAGGATAAGGTAGCAGAATCACGGGTTTAAACTTCCTGGTCAGATAATAAGGGCAACTTAGCTACATTCAGTTATAAAATGCAAGCTGAATGTTTGATGTGGAATCAAATCAGATGACAAAATGTTACAGACTGTCACTTCTGAATGCAAAGGTGTCCCTGGTTTGTTGTCTGGATTGGCCGATTTTAGGCTCTGCTGGTTCATGTGGTCTAACAACAGTGATGTTGTACTAGTCACAAGGGAGGGTCTTTTTGACAAAAAGCTCCAGGTGGTGAGACCCTCACAACAGATGGGAATAGCAGTTATGAGTAAAATCAAGTATGGTCCTTTCCATATGGGGCTAGTTGACTTTCTACAGAAATGCACTTTGATGTATACAAAGTCTCTGGAATGCAGGTTGTGGTGATCCTGTTTTGTTGGTCATTGGGCTGCATGTAGAACAACACTACGGTATTTCTGCAGTTCTGCAAAAAAAAAAAATACAGGGATTTGCAATATGAAAGCATGGTTTCATCAATATTTTGCAATTTTACTTTTTTAGGGAGGAGGCAACAGACATTCTCAGGAGGACTTCATGAGAAGACAATTTTCTAGGTGCACTAACTGCACTGGTTCTTCACAAACAATAGCTAGTCTAAGCTTAATAGTCTGATTAGCTTTTTCCACCATTCTAGAAGCCTGTGGTATATAGGGACACAGAAACTGTAATTTAACATTCAATACTTTCCAAAGCTGATATATTACTTATCTAGAAAACTGGGAACCCTGATCAGATTGGATGCTACAAGAGAATTATTTTCTACCCTGTATGAATCATTCTTAACATGCAGATATGCTTCTACCCATTTAGAAAAAATTTCAACTATGATCAACACATATCAGAATTTCTGCAGTTGGGGAAGTTAAAAAAAATCTCAATGAAGGGAGCAGAAGTGCACTCATGGCTTCTTTAATGATTGAACAGGTACAGGTACTGGTTTAGGCACATTATGTTCTAATCAAATTGCACAAGTATTTACAAAATGTTGAGCAACTCATTGGAAATATGTTCTGTTAATTTATTATTCCCAAATGAAAGGCAGATAGAACATTTTTACCAATTGATTTAGGAAATTTAGTGGGGCCACTAGTCGATAATGTAGCTGGTCCATCAAAAGATCTGGAGAATGACTGCAGCCATCACTTATCCACTTCCTTCTCTCAGGATACTTTGTCTGCTTTTGAAAAGATAACTCTTGTAAAAAAGTTTTCATTTAATTGCTGCAAAAATATAACAGGATACTACAATGAGGCCTTTTTTATACCGTATCTGCAAAAGTGTAAACTTTTGGTAACAAAAGATTCATTGGACATATGTGTGGCACATTTCAAAACAACAATTTCCCTTGGTGATAAGAAATCATCTAATAATTCATTTGCAAAAATGCCATTTTCATAAATGATCCTGCTGGTGTTAAATAACCCCTTTCTTTCCAAAGTATATCAAAACTGTGGAGTAAACTAGAGGCATAACAAGAGTGAGTAAAAATTATTGCAGACTGATCTCTGCCAGTTTTTCAGGCTTCCTTTATAGCTTCAAGCTCAACAACTTGAGCAGACAAATTTCCATTTGTTTGTCCAGTTAATAAAAAATTGTCTTGTGTGTAATTGAAAAGGCTGCTACAAGTTCACCCTCATCTATTCAAACTCAAGAATCATATCTGGAGCCTAAAACCTGTTTTAAGGCTCCAGAGAGCACACAAGCACTACCAGGCTACAACTCATACCATACATTTCAGCCACAGAACCTGAACCGAAATGCAAAAGGCGGGGGCGTATCCATATTCATCAAGGATATCCACACCTCCAAGTTAGTGGCACAGCACGATGCTTCAGAGATCATCCACGTGTAACTAACAATGGACAAAACTGCAATTCAAATTGTAGTTTACTACAGATCACCCACCATGTCCCAGGGCCCCCATTTTGCGTTTCTGGAAACACTGGAAAATATAAAGGTCCTACCAAACACCCTTATATTGGGTGATTTCAATTACCCAAACATTAACTGGGAGAACTACTCAAGTACTAACTCCCTTGCCCAACATTTCCTAGAATTTATAAACTCAAACACCCTGGATCAACTGGTTAACACCCCCACCAGAGGTGACAACATATTGGACCTGGTCATCACCAACATGGGTGACCAGTGTTCCACATCGGAGGTCAGCCCCTTGCTGGTTAGATCTGACCATAAACAAATCACTTTGGATATATACATTCCCCCCCACCCCCGGAGAAGGAAACCACCATGAAAAACTTTTCAAAAGCAAACTTCACGTTACTTAAGACTAAGGTGGAAAGTTTCAAAGCCCCCATGCTAAAGGATAACGCTGTCCAAGCTGCAAAATCCTTTACTAATGCATTCTACGGGCACCTACAAGAATGCATGGATCGTGCTATCCCAAGTAAAACCAAGACTCACTCCTCCAAGAAAAGGAAACCAGTCAGGTGGACCCCTGCCATAAACAAGCTATACAACAGAAAGAGAAAACTAGTACAGAAAAGAGTAAAATCCCAAGAAGGAAAGACATCCCTGATCAGTATCAGCAAGAAACTACGATCCCTCATAAAATCATCCAAGGTGAGCTTTGAAAGAAAAATTGCCAGGGACTCCAAAGATAACCACAAGGCATTCTTTAACTATGTTAAGAATCTAAATGGCAATGCTCATATCTGCTTGGAGTTAGTGCAGAATGGCACAAAATACACTGAACCAACCAATATCGCCAACATCCTGGCAGACAGGTTCAGTGCAAACTTCAACCCCCTCTCACCCCCAAAAGGGCCCATAACCATATCAGAAGAATGTAGAGCCCCTGCAATCACAGATACTCAGGTTAAAACAGCCCTCTCCAAAGCCAAAAACACAGCATCAGTGGGACCGGACGGTGTCCCAGGATGCGTTCTACACAAGCTCAAAGATGAACTAACCCCTCACCTAAACACACTGTTCAAACTCAGCCTCTCCACAGGCTACATACCCATAGAGTGGCACACAGCAACAGTTATTCCACTCCACAAAGGTGGAGCCACAACAGACCCCGGGAACTATTACCCTATAAGCCTGACTAGCTTGGTCTGCAAGACTATGAACGCATCATCATGGAACTCATTAACAGAGACATTGGAAACCTCCAAACACTGAACCCTACCCAGTTTGGCTTTGTTAAGGGCAGATCATTTCTCCTAAATCTGGTGGACTTCTTTGAGACAGTTACCAAGGCTATAGATGAGGGAAAGGTGGTACACACAGCCTACCTAGACCTAGCAAAGGCCTTTGACACCATTCCCCATTCTGGTATTATAAACAAGCTCACCAGCCTGAACATAGACCCCTACATCACAAGATGGGTTGCCAACTGGCTCACAGACAGAACCCACATGGTGAGAGTTGCAGGAGTTAGGTCCGACTCTAAACCGGTTACAAGTGGCTTTCCCCAGGGCTCAGTCCTAGGACCCCTCCAGTTCTGCATATACTTCTCAGAGGTACAGGCAAGCACAGGAGGACTATGGCTGACCAAGTTCACAGACAACTGGAAACTAGGGGCTATAATTGACTCTCTGGCTGACAGAGACAGCCTCCAAAATGGTCTTACTGAGATGGATACCTGGTGTCAAAATCATGGCCTCAAGCTAAATGCTGAAAAGTGCATAGCCATCCCCTTTGTAAAGTACACACAAACTACCACATAGGTGGTAGTCCCCTAAATATGGAAGACGTAATAAGGGATCTGGGGACCCAAGTAGATAGTAATCTCTCCTTTGATAATAACATTGCCAAAGTGGTTAGAAAATCCTTCTATGTGGCCCACCTAATCACAAAAGGGTTTGCATCCAGATCAAAAGAGGTCATTGTGTCCCTCTGCTCATCACTCATCAGACCCATCATAGAGTACAATGCCCCATTTGGGATGTACCTTGCAAGACACCTGCAACAGCTGGAAAGACCACAGAAGTACCTCACCAAGAGGATCACTGGCCTCAAACAGATGCCCCATGCAGCTCGACTGAAGAAACTCCAGCTGTACTCGGTTGCATACCGCCTACTCAGAGGTGATCTCTGCCAGACATACAAGTCCATGTCCAACCCAGAATTGATGGACTTGCTTCACTTAAAGAAAGCCATATCCCTTTGAGCCACACGCTCTAGGGATCTAAACCTCACCACAACAATAAATAGGACATGCTGGAGGGATAGATTTCTGTCCCAGAGACTTCCCATGCTTTGGAACAAGATTCCAATCTGCATTAGGCAGAGCTCCTCACTAACACTCTTCAAGAGAAACCTTGACAAGTGGATGGGAAACAGAAAGTTTACCCCGGGGATCACTTCAGTGGTTCTGCTGGACAGAGGCACAGGGAACTAATGTAAGGGGGTGGCATAAGCCAACACATTCTGGATAGGCTTATAAATGCCTTCGGGCAGATAGCCTAGTACCTACCTATGAACCTATGAACCTATGAACCTATATATGAAAAGAATTAGGTCAAGATTCTGCTAAGGAACATCTTTCAAATTGAATCTAGGAAGGATATTGTTAATAACAAATCCACAGTCATTGGGTCTTCCTTTGTCCAGTGTGGGGAATAAAGAAGCAGGGTTAAGTGGTAGATATCAAACAATCTGTAAGTAAGGGTTATTAAGTAAAGATAATTCATATTTGTGCTACAGATAAATATTGCATTTTAGTCTTTAGCAACAGAGCTTCTACAGAATGCACATAAGTCTCATGCCTGAGAGTTAGAACAACAGCCATGCGTACTGTGCATGCTGTTATGGCCACTGGCCTAAGGCAGTGCAGAAGGCCTGCAGCTACAGGATCAAGACTTGTACTGAAATAAGCAACAGGTCTAAAACCCTAATTTCTATGTTATAATAACAATCCTAATACAACTTTATTTATTTCAGTACTGAACAGAAACATATATTTTAGAATAATCTGGAAATCCAAGTGTACTACTAGTTTCTAGTAAAACCTGGACAACTACTCCTTAAAGAATAAGATTTTTACAACCTCATTGTTATATAATTACAGTCCTGATATCATGCATGCCTTTATCCTTTGTTTCGAATTTTTGATTTTCGAATGGTCATTTTCATAGAGTTTTTTTATAGAGTTTTATAGGTTTTTATAGAGTTTATGATAGATTATAAGCCTCCTGATCCGAGCCCCCAAGTCCACACTAGCCCCCCCAGTTCACCTCACTCTGCAGCCCCCCCTTCCCCTTTTACAGTGACAGTTTTTTATATAAGTTCTAACATGTTTTGAGCCTAAAAAATTTCAACATATTTCAGCCTAATTCATTTTAAAATTTTCCAGTCTAGCCCTTTTCCACCCCTCCCTGGGCTACCACGTGGCAGACTACCTTCCCCACTACTTTCCCACCAATGCTTCCTTTGATGGAAAGTAAGATAGAGCCCACTGGCTTGATATAATAGCTATTTTATTCTTTTGCTGATCGTTTCTCAGTCTGGCCATCGCTAGTTTTGGCACCCCTCCACAACTCAGCGTACATTTTTACTCTCAGTATTCTGTTATTTAATTTTTTATTTATTTTTTTCCTCCTTTTGTTATGTCTGTGATGTTTTTTCCCTTACCCTCCATGTGCCAATAAAGCTTTGAAAAGTAGACCAAGAAAGGTGTTTTTCTTTACTTAACAGAAAATAAGATCCCAGAGAACAAACTTAGGCTGGAATTTGTCTGTTATTCATCTGGGCAATCCTTATCAAGACTCAAAGGATACCCAGATTTGAGCTCAAATGCTCCACTGATAGCACCTAGAACAGCAAGTATAATACAAACTATGGGAGCTGGCTAAAAGTCCATTCTCTCAGCTATAACCAGGCTATACAGTCTTTTAAAGACTTTTAAAGACTCTTTGGATACAGTCTTTTTAAAGTGTAGACAGGCCCATGAGGCCAACTTTCTAGAAAGCTAGAAGGGGGAATCTAGACACCAGTAGCATACAAGGCAACAAATAGGTGGAATAATCCTTATCCATCCCAGGCTACCCTACACTAGTGAGTAAGCATCTTCTTAGATATTTTCGACCTAGGTATTACTGGTCATCCAGGCACCTTTTACTAGCCAGGTTGTTCATTGCATTTACCACAAAAGCATGTTGATCTTTTAGCAGACCAACTTGAATAGGAACAGGTTTACTTTCTGGATATTCTAATCAAACTCTTGACACAACTACATGCTGAATTGAGTATTTAGAAAGTGAAAGGTGTTCAGCATTTGCCAGAGTAATCATATGTCTAGTATCTCCTGCATTTACAAGAAATGGAATAGATATATTTTGCTCTGAAACATTGGCAAAAGGACTATCTTGATTAATTGGTACCACAGGCAATAACTGTAGAGGTGAGGTGGTCATAACAAGATTACTGCCAAACTGGTATCTGCCAAGCAGTGTTCCATGCATGAGGGTTTCTTTCAGATTGTTGTGGTATTTGACCATTTGGTTAGTTTGATTGCAGTCCAGTTAATGGACATTCATTTTACCAATGCTCAGTGACCACAATTAAACAAGCATTTAAACATGGTTCACCTTGCAGTGACTGTGGTGAATTAGATACATAGACTGATAATAATCTTGCTGATTCTGTTCTGGGGGTTGCTGAAAGTATTGGACTCTAAACACCTCACCCCTACCCCATGATTTCATATTCCCTATACCTGCTCACAGATGTTGGCATTGAACTGCTGGAGCCGAATGTCTACTAATGTTTTATTTTGTTCCTTTTCTTCCCTAAGTATATTATCTGGTACATACTACACCTGGTTTACAATTTCATGGATGCCTAGGCTTGGCCAATTCAAACAAATTCTTATAATCTGTTCTTGTATTAGTGGTAACAAACCCTCTACAAAAGTTGCTGACAACCCGATGGCTGTCAAAGCTTCCATAGGCTCTGCATGTCCAGAGAAATCTTCAAATGCATCTATCATGTGTTGCAAATACTCATCAATAGATTCATTTTCTCTTTATACAACAGCTTTTATTTTTGGCTAGTTAAGGGGGGGCACACTGTGGTAATACCTTTGAAGAGGTTTATTTCTATCAGCTAGAAACCCATCATCTGTATATTTTGGAATGTTTTCACCTGTGTTAGATTTATCCCATATTTTCCTAAATATATCAGGAGGTGTAGAGGCTTTTAATGGCTCTCAGGTTTTGGATGGTGGAGTTTGTAATTGTACATGTCCTTCTAAGACTTTTGCATATGTTGCTGAGAGTGTGTTGAATAGTATGGAGACAATCTACAATGGTTTGAAAATCTACCACAGTCCATGGTCAGACTACTCCTATAGCAGGGTCAGCTTCTTTATCTCTAGCTGCTGCCGGGTTTAGTGCTTTTCTTAAATGGTCTATTTGTGTGGAAGGTATAGTAGAATCAAGTCAGAATCTGTCTCGTCTCCTGCAGGTTGACTTGCAAGGGATGCCTACTGATATTCTTTCTTTTCAATAATAATCAGTAATTGGTAATAATGAGTTGATTTTACTCAGCTGCTAGTTTTTGCTGATGAACTCTTATAAGGAAATCATTTAAAATGTTCCCATATGTTTAGCATCTGTTACTTATTTATGTCTGTGATGCAACTGTCTCCCGTTATTAGCTATATACATTAGCATTCAGACTGATGGTATTACTGAATGACATTGTTAACAGAGCATTTTTTTCTCTCGAGGTATTACTGAATGACATTGTAGACAGAGTCTAGTGTTATAGCCCAACTCAGAGGGGAAAATAGGAGTGCTGGAAGTAAGTCAGGCTGTATGTGGGGAAGTCATACTTGTTTCTACAAAAGTCACCTCTATCTGCCTCCTCAGAGAGGGTGAACTGTTAGCTTCTTGAATCATGTGTGGATCATAAGGTGGAGGGGGTACAGAAGGTAATGGAGGCAAGTCATCATCTGATGATTCTAGCTGTGTAAGTGATAATTTTTTTAACTGCCTTAAAGGATACATTCCCCAAGAATGGGATTTTTCATCTGTACATTTTTGTAACATATTTACTGTTCTATTAGCCTCCTGCAGCTGTGACTTTAACCTAGCTGAGTTATATTTTAAGCTCCAAAACTGCATATTCCTTTTCTTTATTCTTAGATTCTTCTCGACAGTCATTAAAAGCTGAATGACAAGAGGCCAGTACCTTATTACCTCTTTGTTTAATTTTATATATGTATGTATGTATGTATTTATTTATTGATTTGATTTTCTAAAATTTTCTTATCTAAAGTGCCTTTTTCCAGAAACTGTAAAGTGCTGTCATTTATTGTGAGCTCAGACCATTTTGCCAAATGATTACAGCTGTCTCTACCATACTTGTTAACAGTATATCCTGCCTGAAGTCCCATACTCCTGTTCTTTAAAACCACTTTTTACTGATGGCCATTAAAAAAAAATTTCTTATACCAAAGGGACAGATCTGCGACTATAATTAGAATAATTTACACTCCCAATGAAAGTATCATCACTTCCTTTTCTTGATGTTTGATTATAACCCGCTCTCACTCCTGCGAAGGATATTCTGTCCTTCTGACAAGGAAACTCAGTCCATGTAACAAGGATCCTCTGTCCTTATATATATGTATTATTTAGACCCCACTAACACACAATTATATCTAAAGCATGTTAGTATAACAGGTTACCTATACATACAGTTTTCCAGCTTCATACAATTTACCTGCTCACATTCATTCAAAACTAGTAAAATAGGTTTTAGTAAAGCTTACCTGCAGAGACTTTAGGCTCTACTTAGATTTAAACTTGTGTTCTGTTACACCAGAAACTTGCTTTACAGAAAACCTGTCTTTGTTTTGGGCCCGGTGACAATTTCTAATGCAGCAGCACACACATGGCTCAGAACTCATAGGTGACCAGCAGCTAGTTGGTGGTGTAAGGATACCTATGGACAGGGCATCTCAAGAGGCCATATGTCCACACAAGCCAGCATGTGTAACCGATAGGTGTATATATATCTTGCTAAGACAATAATAGAGGCAATTTCTTGAAAGCTTTTCACCAAGAAGACTGACATGTTGCTGCAGTCCATCTGCACACATGGCATGCACATCCTGGGCAAAGGCAACCCACACTATGTATGGAAGAAGTAGTGCAGGATATCACTGTTACCTTTAGACATAATGGAACTATGTAGTGTATGCAGAAAATGGTAGATGAAATGATAATGCATGCCATGAATAAGGCAAGGAACACTGAAAAGGAAGCATTCACAACAGGAGGTGAAACATGAATACAGAATGGCTTAGAGATGGGTGAGTTTCTGCTGTCTTTGGTGAGAGGGACAAATTGTTGTACACAGTTGTAGCTTGGATAAAGGAGCTAAGCTTGTAATGACCACTTGGGTGTATGTAGGAGACACATCGGTTTAGTAATAACCCTTACATTTCTACAACTTTCAGTGGACTGGATGTGAAGCAGGGCTTTTTCCATAAGATGCCTCAGCAAGTCTGTCTCCAGATTCTTCCAGTTTGCAACTATAGCCCACTGAAAAACAATGTATGCCTGTGCCCCTATGTTATTTACATATTGAGTCATGTGCCATCTGCATACTGTCATGGAGGTATTAGGTATATGTAGTGCTCCCATGGGCATCCACTCTTTATGCTTTCACAGGTTCTACTAGAGGAGAGCGCAGCATAACCAGACAGCATATGCCTGATGTCAGCAGGCCACCTTTGATTGACAATTACACCATGTGACACTTGACCACTGTAAGCAACATTAATATGGGTGAGCTCACATACACTCACATACAGGACCTCTATGGAGGGACAGACAAAACCCTTGTCTTGTGAGTATTTCCTGGATGTCCTATAATTGCCAGCAGCACTCAGAGTACACAGGATTGTTCACCTCAGATGATGTGTGTGCCATACTGCCTCTGATGTGTACATTCAACCTATAATAGAGATGCATGGTGATTTGCAGTGTCATCATGGATGGCAGTCTGTCCTATCATGGATGCAACACAAGACATTAATCACTGGATGTGATGGTCAGTGATCCAGGCAGGAACAGCTGCTGCCCACAGCATTGTAGAGTTGGTGAATGTACTTCTTGGTTTATGTGATGTTGCAAAACACCTGCATAGCTTGCAGGATGACATACAGATCCTGCACAATGACACAGAGTATAATAGCAGGCAGCAGATGATATTGCTGAGATCAAAGGTCACTAAAATTCCATTACTTGGTGTTTGCAAGAGGTACATAACAACTATCCTCTCATCTTCATCTGCAGGCCATGCTTTCTAAGGACAATGGAGTGTCCAGGTGCAATATTGCTGGCCATAGGCTAAGCATATCTAACTGTTTCTACACAGTTTCACTGTCAGCTCTGACCATAGAGGCCACCACTTCAGAGTGCTGCCAGTCTTACATTCATGGTCAGTGGTCAGTGATTGGCCTCAAGCTCTACCCTTAGGACAACTTCACCAAGCATGATTTTGCTTCTACAATTGTTTATCATCTGTATCTCCTGTGGGTAAGTGAAGTTCCATGCCTACTCATATCCTTCATCTTGGATGTGAATGATGTATGTCTTTTTGTTCCTGACATGGACATCTCTGCCAGGATGCATACACATAATCTTGTGATTCTACACCATGCCTATCACAGACTGCATTGAGTTTGGAAACTGCAGACTACCACAATGCACATCTCTTATATTCATGATACTGCAGCCCCATCCCTATCTTGGAGTAGAGAATCCCTGACTCCTCATAACCTGTCCCCAAACTTTAAAGCTATTGCATCTACATCCCATGACCCTGGCTCATATAACAGTGTTGCTGTCATCTATCATTTTGTTTTTCCACCTGTATAATTGATGATGACTGTGTTCTTCCTACCCCATATCCTGTGTGGGTAAAGGTAAAGCCTGATGCACGGTAGTCACTCCCTACACCATCCTGTATAGTTATGGTGCTATAATACATTCATTATTTGCTTCTTTGTTTTCTGTATCATGTCCCATAGCTGAGTGGCAGGCATGTCCTCTCTGCCAGTTTACAGTGTATTACATCCTCCACTGCCTAGCAAATGTTGCCATTGCTACAGACCTGAAAATTCTTAGATTATTTGCCCTGCTCCACAGCTGCTGTTCATAAACATTTGATGCATTGTACAGGAATGTTTCCATGGTAGTGTAACTATTTCTACACAGTCATCCTATACAGCATGCCATGCACAACACATATCTGTCATCAAGTTTCTGATGAATACTGCAGTCCTCACAAGATGGATCAAGGTACAAAAAGCATCTCTTCAATTGTCCAAAATGCGTTCCACTACATGTTTTTTTATGCATGTGCATTAATATATGTAATTTCTGCAGTAATGTTGGGATTGTGGATATGGACTGTTAGCCATATTTACAGTACATACTTGGCATCACCTGCAGCAGACAGTAATGCCATTAAATGTGGCCTGCTAACTGATTGCATGATAACTGTATATACTGGCCTCTATACCGGTCTGAGAATGTATCCACCAAATTAATGATCCTGTGGGCAGCCCTTCACATAAACTATCACTATAGTTTGGACATAATTCTATGTATGAATAATTGGAACTTTCACTGTGGCACACAAAAAAGTATAAATGTACCTGAGCAGTCCACACAATTTGAACTTGAATGAGGGGAAATCCTTCTTGTCAATATATCTGCCACCCTGTGGCTCAGTTGGAGCCTTGATGACAATGTGTGTGTAGTCAACGGATTCTGGTATTTTAGGAAAATGAGCTTTGCTGAAAACTTTCTGAAGAATAGTGGCTAATTACCCAACAGCCCTTGGGAAACATATGTGCCTGCAAATGCCTCAGCATACTGTTTAAGGAATTGTGTAGGATATGTGAAGATATCTGTATTATTCCTAGCATGTCTCCCTAAGTCACAGAAAGCTCATTGAGGCTAGGATGGCTAAAGCTATATATACTTGAAAGTCCACAAGGATGGTCGGTCTATGCTTTCTTCTTGAATCCACTTCTGAGTGATATAATTCAACAGGCTAAGATATGATCTCCCTATACATTCTTAAATGGTCTATTATTTTCCGGTTAGCAAGGTACTAGATTAGACACTGACAGTGTCATCTGTATTGACATAGACACTCAAAGCTCTCAGTGTCATGGGTATCAGCCCTCAAACCTGACAGAAACAAATATTGCTCAGCTATAAATGCTGCTATTCCAAACATTGAAAGATCTACTACACCATCAATGTTTGACATTCAGAAGAGGTATGCCTCTGAATCACTCTGACATGCTTTATTCCATCATTTGGATAAATGGGCTTCAGCTGCATCAGGAACTTAATCCCCATATAATTATGCAGTCATCTGCATACAATGCATCCCACTTTATTTTCACCCTAGCATAGTTGCATATTTGTACTACTTGTCTCTCTTCTACATCTCCACTACCTACACCAATATGCATGGTACTATATGCTATCTGTGGATACCAGCCCTTGTCTTAGAATTTCTCACATCCATGTGTTATGCTAAGTTTCATTTATATCTGTGCATGTCTGTTATAAGTGCTCTTGACACATGGGTAAATGAATTTTTCTTTTTTCAGATCACAGCACCTGTACCATTCTGACTGTCATCTTCTTGCACCACAGCTAGTTTATTTACATCATAGTATTTTAATAATGGGGATCATTAATTACTTTCTTAAGTACTTCAAAACTCTTTTCCTATTGATAACCCTGTTCTTAGGCTAGATCTTGCTCTACCAACATTCTTAGAGACAGTTATATCAGACATACTATGTAGAAACTTCACAAAATACTGCATCATTCTTTGAATTTTTTAATGCCTGTTTGACTTCTGGCCTTGGCACTTCCAGGATTCCTTACATTTGTTTCTAGATTTGGTTTCAGTCTATCTCTGACATTAAAATATGGCCCATTTTTTTTCAGACTTGCTGTTTCTATTTTACTATGTTATTTAACCATGATATTATTATGTCATTATCTTCTCTGGTCTAACTTCACACTCATAGAATACCAGATAAGTTTACAAATTCTGAGCCTTTAATTATTTGGACTCTAGCCCTTTGCAAAACATATGATGCTGATGAAATTCCAAATGCAAATCTAAAGAACTTGCATATCCCAAAGATGCATTAAAGGTACACAGAATACAGCTTTGTTCATCTCATGCAATGTTATCTATCTACCTGAATCTCTGGTTTGAATCTAGTACTGAGAAATACTGAGACCATTTATTTTTTTGTAAAAAAGAGGTCTAGTTCTCTCATAAGCACTCTGTTCAGGTTTTGGAAATGAATAGAAATGCATAATCTGTCTTACTTCAGAAAATGCCCTACTATTTGTACAATCTGTTGGTCTCTTATTGTGTTTTTCTTCAGCATAAACCTACTACACTCTTCATTTCATATTCTATTTTACTTCTGGGTGCTATGAATACTTTTCAAGGAGCAACTATCCCTGGTAACACATCCTTGTTTGCATATGATACTAAAAATCATCCTAAACCTGTGAGAGAAGTAGCATATTCATGCCGGATATGATTATTACAGCTCTACAGAGTATCTGAGGTAACTCTTTTGCAGTATAACTGATTCTCCACACCCACTGTCTTTGCTTTTACATCATGAATTTGTCTTACAATGCCTAACTTTTTATAAGTCACATGACCCAAAACATTAAGGGAATTGACATTTTTTGAAAAAGAAATGTATAATTCTTAATTTTATGTACACATATTTGCAGTGCTTAATGTTATTTTGCAATATGCTAGTCCAAATAGGTTAACAGAATAACAAACCTGTGTATCTTATATTTTTCCAGCCCTAAATCTTTAAAATGTGTTATTAATACCTAAAGTACAAGTCAGTTTTTCTTTTTCTTTTTGATTTTCTACAGGTCACAGTTCATGAAGCTGCAACAAATATTTTCCAGAAACTGCACTTAGTTGCATTTAATCTACTTATTAATATTCACCACACATGATGCATTTAAAACATATGGGCATGTTTACCTGGATGCAGGTTATATGCATTAAAACAAATCATTGATAATGATTTGCATGGCAGTTATATGCAGTCTACTAAATCATTGTGGCATGTTCATTGTTAAGTAAAAGTCCCAGATATTGGTATGCTTATACAGTGAAATCACTTGCAGTCTGAAGGCAATTTATGTTTTGGATAAGAATGGCACATTCATCAAACTACTAAAAAAATAATAGATATGATAAAATCATTGACCTATGAGCATGGATGATTTAAAAGAAATCCATTTTTCCACATTATATATTTTACTGGAAAAGGTGTTTTCAATGAAGATGATACTACAAGAATGCTGGAGAAGATAAGATAAAGGAATTTTGTTTGATCAAATTTTTAAGATATTATGAGGTGAATCTCTACATCATTTCAGTGAATACCATCCCTCTCCTGGCCATACAGAATTCTCATGAGTTATAGGAAGGTTGCATGGCAGCCTAATTTGGTGCTGAATCTCTCTAATGAACTTCCAATATTGTGGAGCTAATACCTTCAGTGAGGTCAAAGTAATGCATGTTCAAGTATAGGTGCTGCTCCAGATACTTTTCTTAAATCTAAAAAGTGTTAAATATCACCTGGACAACAAGCAGGTGTGTATTTTTCATAATGCTATTCCAACAAAAGTTGTTTTTTAACAGAAATTATGGGTCCAGATGCATACAATTAAAAATATTTAGTTTAGTAGACAAAAATGTAATGCTGTGATAAATGTCATTTATTTCTTTCTTCTGGATAATGGTGTTAGTGAAACAATTCATCTCATTACCTAAAATATCTTTATTACAGAACATTTTGCAAGTAAATTGATTGAACTTCATTACCAGCTTGGCTGATCTACTAAAGATGCCAGTTAAAATGCCCATTTATTAATATACTTAAGTGGCTATTTACTCTTCTCATATGTCTTAAGTCTTGGCTATAAACAAGCTATTTTTTTTTCTTTCAGACCATTAGGAGATAAAATACAAAGTCAACTCAGAGTTTAAGAGCACTATAAGTGATGGGACTACAAACTGTACCACTGACAATAATACAGAGTACTCATCTTTAATAGTATATGACAAATGCATGCAGTCATATTTGGCTTTCATCTATAGCTGCCACTTAAAATTGATTTCACACTGTTCTGACTGAAATTAAAGCAACATTTGCATTCTACTCAGGATTTCATACAACTCACTCTCATTCATGTTTCTTTCTGATCTACCTTACTAAAAGTTACTGTATTATGGCTGAAACTGCTCTGCTCAGACAAAGATACATACACACACACACACACACACACACACACACACACACACACACACACACACACACACACACACACACACACACTTTCCTGAAGGCCGAAAACCACTGTCACCAGCCAGGGCAGTTTGGTACATCAAGGTCACAGTCACTTATCTCTCTGAAAATAAGCCAGCGGTACTGATAGCGTATGGTAGCCAATGCTAAGTAAACACTCCCAGAAAGTCTCTCTTTCTCTACAGAAGGTAGATGCTTATAGTTAAAATTAACCAGCTTTTTCAATCATCATGCATATTCATTAAAAAACAAACAAACATTAAGCAGCCAGCCACAAGTTTTTAAGGTTGGGTTGTGTTGGGTTGGGAGGGTGGCCTAATGGTTAAGGTGTTTGCCTTACAAACACAAGGTGCAGGGTTTGAGTCTCACAAGGGATAATTGGCTAGGTTTACAATGGCTTGCAAGAGCAGTTAGCCTAGTACTAACCTATGACCCTATAAGGTAGAATAATACAATTCTTTATTTTTTACTTAAAGACATTAGACAACAGAGTCTGCAAATTAAACATGTAAACATGTATATTCTGTAAGGAAAAAGAAAAATAAATTATTTGGAATAGGCATATGGGATATGAATAACACTGTCTAATAGCAAGCTAGTGCTACCACCACCACTAACAGAAGATAATTAAGTCTATCTACCTCTTGGTTTTATACCCATTGATTTGGAGAAAAGGAAATTTATATATATATATATATATATATATATATATATATATATATATATACACATGGGTCCCCTACACATGATCAAAATTTCAGAAACCTATTTACATATGGCCAATACCATATGATCAACTTTTGAGATTTCGATCATGCAGAACGGGCATCTCTGTATAGTGTGGAATGAGAAGATTCTCATCTTCTGCACTGTAGTGTGATCTTGGAGTTGATATATTTAAATGGCAGGGGGTGTGGGGGGTGCAGTGGGGCTTGCCTTCCTGCTAGCATTGTGTAGGTAAGTTTTTGTTTTGTGTTTTGCTTTTTTTTAAATGTTCAAAATTTCAAAAGTCGATCATATGATCTCGGCCATATGGGAGTTGGCTTTCTGAAATTTCGATCGTGTATAGTAGACCCATGTATATATATATATATATATATATATATATATATATATATATATATATATATAATAGATAGATATATAGATAGATAGAGCTAGATAGATAGATAGATGGATATGTGTATATATATATATATATAGTTTCTGGTGTCATTCCAGGGGAATCCAGTACCTGACAGCCTGGGAAGATGTGATCGACAGACCACGATGCATTGCCAGAGGTTGCCTGGATCTGTCTCACCTGGGCTTCAGGATTCTGGCAAAGGCTCTTGCCTCCCCTATAGTGCCATTTTTAGGAAAAGTGATGAGGTTAAAACTACCAACATAAAAATTTCAACAAAACACAAATTAAAGTCATGCTGCTAAATGCTAGGAATCTAAACATGAAACTGCACTCATTGCAAGCATTCCTAACCTGAAAAATGCTGACATCTGTCTGGTCATAGAAACCTGGTTCAAAGCTGCGGAGAGCACCCCAGCCTTACCTGGTTACTCATCTTATCATACACTCAGACCCCAAACTGTGGGTAGTAAAGTCAAAGGAGGTGGAGTTTCAATATATATTAAAGACATTAAAGACATTCACAACTCCATGCTGGTCAAACAGTATGACGTACAGGAGACACTCCAGGTGCAGTGAACTACTGACAAGACCCGTATTCA
Source organism: Protopterus annectens (assembly GCF_019279795.1). Lineage (NCBI taxonomy): Eukaryota > Metazoa > Chordata > Ceratodontiformes > Protopteridae > Protopterus > Protopterus annectens. Next base: position 679,734,781 of record NC_056741.1, on the reverse strand, counting down.
AACCATAGCTAGCTATTGGCCCTCAAATCTGGCCCAAGATGCCCAAACTGCCTATCTAGGCTTCTTCGAATCTATCAAGATTCAACCCTTTACTCTGATCTTGGGTGACCAAACATAGACTGGAAGAACTACTCTTGTCAGAACACAAATGCCCAGAGATTCCTCGATTTTGTCAATGCAAATGCTTTAGATCAGCTAGTCCATATCCCCACAAGAGATGCTAATATTTTGGACTTGGTATTAACCAGCATGAGTAACCATTGCAGCATCCCTGTAGTATCATACTCTCTTTTAAGATCCGACCATAAAGCGGTCATGTTTGAAGTCACCATCTCCCCCGACCCCCGTCTAGCTAGGGCCAATCAAAAAACTTCTCTAAAGCTGATTACAGCCTCCTGAAGGATGGTATAAACAGATCGCAGCCCCCTCCCCCTCTCTAGGAACTGGCACCAGTATCCAAAACTATACCAAATTACTATACGGATATTTATATAGATGCATGGAATCAGAATTACCTCGCAGGACTAAAGCATCCTCCGCAAGGAAGAGTAAACCTGATTGGTGGACATCTGCAGTAAATAACCTCTATAACAAAAGAAAGAAATTTGCTGACCAGGACCAAGAGGGAGCAGGTGCCCAATTGGAAGCAATCTCTCCTTAGCCTAAACAAGTATATAAGAGCACTAGTGAAATCCTCCAAAGCAAACATTGAGTCCAAATTGGCCACATCTGCTAGAGACAATCATAAGGCCTTCTTCAAATATGTCCGCAACCTCAAAGGAAGCACCCAGATCTGTTCAGAACTGGTGGTCAAGGACACCACATATACAAATACTGTAGATATAAGAAACTTGTTGGCTGACAGATTCAGTGAAAAGTTCACCCCTCTCTCTCCCCCATCAGTAAATCAGGACATTCCCAGTGCATGCTCCCTTCCCCTTATATCTAGAGATCAGGTCATCACTGCTCTCTCAAGAGCAAAAAATACAACCTTCATGAACTCAGGCAGGAACTTGCAGCACCATTAGGCACCCAACCAAAGCCCGAGTACCAGTTTTGCCCCAGCTGAGTAGATGACAGCCACTGTCATCCCTTTACATAATGGTTGAGGGTCCAGTGATCAGAGAAATTATAGACCCGTCAGCCTAACTAGCCTGATCTGCAAGGCCAAGGATCAGATTATCATGGAACTTATTAACAAGGACATTGGCAACCTCCAAACACTTGATCACACACAGTTTGGCTTCCTCAAGGGGAGGTCATGTCTGCTAAATTTTGTTGAATATTTTGAGACAGTCAGCAAAGCCATGGATGGGGGAAGACAGTGCACACCACCTACCTTGACCTGGCCAAATCCTTTGACACTATTCCCCACTTGGACATAATAGATAAACTCTCTCAACTAGGCATCAATCTGTATGTTACCAGATGGGTAGTCAACTGGTTCATTGATAGAACCCACCTAGTCAAAATAGGGGAAGCCACCTCAAGCAGTAGACCCTTATTGAGTGGCATACTCCAGGGTTTGGTCTTGGGCTATGACTGACCAAGTTTGCAGATGACTGCAAATTGTCAGCTGTCATCAGTTCCCCCTAGTGACGTGGACATCCTCCAAGAGGTTCTCACCCAAACAAATGACTGGTGCCAGAAACATGGCCTCAAGCTGAATACAAAAAAAATGCATCATCATCCCCTTTGGGAGAGTGATTTCCCCACAAATTATCACATTAATAACAATCTTCTAAGCACGCAGTCAGTCGTGAGAGATTTGGGTACCCAGATTGATAGCAGCCTGACTTTTGACCACCATGTTGCTTCCATTGTAGGGAAAGCTTTCTACATGGCCCACCTCATAAGTAAGGGTATCTTATCCAGGGACAAGGAGGTCATAAAATCCCTGTATTCTTCCCTTATAAGGCCCATTATTGAGTTCAATGCCCCACTCGACATGTACCTCACAAAGCACATGCAGCAGTTGGAGAGACCACAGAGGTTGCTCACCAGGTGAATCCAGGGCATCAAAAATCTACCAAACACAGATAAGCTAAAATCCCTATGCATCTACTCTGTTTCATAAAGCCCTCTCAGAGGTGACCTCTGTCTGGCATAAAAGGCAATCTTGGACCCCGCCTTGATGGGACTGCTGCATATGCGCAAGTCAAGCTCCACTCGAGTAACCCACACAGGCGGCCTCAACCTGGTCTGTGACATCAATAGAACTTGCTGGCAGAACAGATTTGTGTTCCAAAAACTCCCCCATCTATGGAATAGACTCCTTCTCCACGTCAAGCAGAGTACTTCTTTATCCCTTTTTAAGTGCAATCTGGATAATTGGATGGGAAATAGAAAATACATCCCTGGGATTCCACCTGCGTCCCTGCTGGACAGAGATATCAGGTGCTGATTTGTCTATGCATGGGCTAAACTCTTGGCTAGGCTTATAAGAGCCTCAGGGCCAATAGCCTAGTAACTTCCTATGATCCTATGATATTGTGTGTGTGTGTGTGTGTGTGTGTGTGTGTGTGTGTGTGTGTGCTTGCAAACAAACACACAGTGAATCTAAATAAGAGGTGATTTCTCTTCTGTTTTATTTATTTTTATTTTATTTATTTAACATTTGTTTATCAGGATGGTCCAGCTGGACAGCTGGTGTCCATTTTCAGCAGAATCCTGGGGGGAAAGCCCCAGAAAAAAAATTTACAGAATATAAACAATATATATATATATATATATATATATATATATATATATATATATATATATATATATAGCAATAACACAGGTTACAAATATAAAAGGTTAATACAGTAATACAGAGGAATTACATACAAGAATAAGTGTACTACTCTATAGTCAAGTAGCACTGTAGTATACTATAAGCATGCAAACAATATTTACAAAATGTAAAAAGAGAGAGGGTGAAATACAGTAGAATGTTGGAGTGTACTGTCCGTAAGCAGAATGGGAGTAACATTTTCTTTACTACTGTCAGACTTGTTCAAAGTCCATCAATCACTCCAAGAGGAAAGAAAAGACTGACTGGAATACCTGGTAACTTGATTTTCAAAGAAATAGTTAATTTGCTGCATAATCTCTAGGTGGTGTTGTGGAATGGGTCGATAGTGGGAAATATTCCATTAGCACAGTCATTTTAGGCAGCTCTCCTTTTTTCCATTACATAGGAAGTCCTGACCCTTTATTACAGCTGGATCAAAATGTTTACTCCATTTACACCCCTCAAAGCAAAGTTGTTTAGATAAGCAGTAAGGCTGGCAAAGGTGTGTGTGTGTGCTTTTGTGTGTGTGAGCATGTGTGTGTTCTTGGGTATGTGTATATGTATGTGTGCATGTGCGTGACAGAAAGTTTCAGCATACATAGTTCAGTGGCTTGTATTGCATAGCATATCAAATTTCCCCTTTCTTGCATCTTTACTGAAAAGTATAGTTCAGATTGTATGCAGCTTTTCACATTTGAATGTGTTTGTGCATTAAACTTAATCTTGTCAGAACACAAATGCCCAGAGATTCCTCGATTTTGTCAATGCAAATGCTTTAGATCAGCTAGTCCATACCCCCACAAGAGATGCTAATATTTTGGACTTGGTATTAACCAGCATGAGTAACCATTGCAGCATCCCTGTAGTATCCTACTCTCTTTTAAGATCCGACCATAAAGCAGTCATGTTTGAAGTCACCATCTCCCCCGACCCCCGTCTAGCTAGGGTCAATCAAAAAACTTCTCTAAAGCTGATTACAGCCTCCTGAAGGATGGTATAAACAGATCGCAGCCCCCTCCCCCTCTCTAGGAACTGGCACCAGTATCCAAAACTATACCAAATTACTATACGGATATTTATATAGATGCATGGAATCAGAATTACCTCACAGGACTAAAGCATCCTCCGCAAGGAAGAGTAAACCTGACTGGTGGACATCTGCAGTAAATAACCTCTATAACAAAAGAAAAAAATTTGCTGACCAGGACCAAGAGGGAGCAGGTGCCCAATTGGAAGCAATCTCTCCTTAGCCTAAACAAGCAAATAAGAGCACTAGTGAAATCCTCCAAAGCAAACTTTGAGTCCAAATTGGCCACATCTGCTAGAGACAATCATAAGGCCTTCTTCAAATATGTCCGCAACCTCAAAGGAAGCACCCAGATCTGTTCAGAACTGGTGGTCAAGGACACCACATATACAAATACTGTAGATATAAGAAACTTGTTGGCTGACAGATTCAGTGAAAAGTTCACCCCTCTCTCTCCCCCATCAGTAAATCAGGACATTCCCAGTGCATGCTCCCTTCCCCTTATATCTAGAGATCAGGTCATCACTGCTCTCTCAAGAGCAAAAAATACAACCTTCATGAACTCAGGCAGGAACTTGCAGCACCATTAGGCACCCAACCAAAGCCTGAGTACCAGTTTTGCCCCAGCTGAGTAGATGACAGCCACTGTCATCCCTTTACATAATGGTTGAGGGTCCAGTGATCAGAGAAATTATAGACCCGTCAGCCTAACTAGCCTGATCTGCAAGGCCAAGGATCAGATTATCATGGAACTTATTAACAAGGACATTGGCAACCTCCAAACACTTGATCACACACAGTTTGGCTTCCTCAAGGGGAGGTCATGTCTGCTAAATTTTGTTGAATATTTTGAGACAGTCAGCAAAGCCATGGATGGGGGAAGACAGTGCACACCACCTACCTTGACCTGGCCAAATCCTTTGACACTATTCCCCACTTGGACATAATAGATAAACTCTCTCAACTAGGCATCAATCTGTATGTTACCAGATGGGTAGTCAACTGGTTCATTGATAAAACCTACCTAGTCAAAATAGGGGAAGCCACCTCAAGCAGTAGACCCTTATTGAGTGGCATACTCCAGGGTTTGGTCTTGGGCTATGACTGACCAAGTTTGCAGATGACTGCAAATTGTCAGCTGTCATCAGTTCCCCCTAGTGACGTGGACATCCTCCAAGAGGTTCTCACCCAAACAAATGACTGGTGCCAGAAACATGGCCTCAAGCTGAATACAAAAAAAATGCATCATCATCCCCTTTGGGAGAGAGATTTCCCCACAAATTATCACATTAATAACAATCTTCTAAGCACGCAGTCAGTCGTGAGAGATTTGGGTACCCAGATTGATAGCAGCCTGACTTTTGACCACCATGTTGCTTCCATTGTAGGGAAAGCTTTCTACATGGGCCCACCTCATAAGTAAGGGTATCTTATCCAGGGACAAGGAGGTCATAAAATCCCTGTATTCTTCCCTTATAAGGCCCATTATTGAGTTCAATGCCCCACTCGACATGTACCTCACAAAGCACATGCAGCAGTTGGAGAGACCACAGAGGTTGCTCACCAGGTGAATCCAGGGCATCAAAAATCTACCAAACACAGATAAGCTAAAATCCCTATGCATCTACTCTGTTTCATAAAGCCCTCTCAGAGGTGACCTCTGTCTGGCATAAAAGGCAATCTTGGACCCCGCCTTGATGGGACTGCTGCATATGCGCAAGTCAAGCTCCACTCGAGTAACCCACACAGGCGGCCTCAACCTGGTCTGTGACATCAATAGAACTTGCTGGCAGAACAGATTTGTGTTCCAAAAACTCCCCCATCTATGGAATAGACTCCTTCTCCAGGTCAAGCAGAGTACTTCTTTATCCCTTTTTAAGTGCAATCTGGATAACTGGATGGGAAATAGAAAATACATCCCTGGGATTCCACCTGTGTCCCTGCTGGACAGAGATATCAGGTGCTGATTTGTTTATGCATGGGCTAAACTCTTGGCTAGGCTTATAAGAGCCTCAGGGCCAATAGCCTAGTAACTTCCTATGATCCTATGATATTGTGTGTGTGTGTGTGTGTGTGTGTGTGTGTGTGTGTGTGTGTGTGTGTGTGTGTGTGTGCTTGCAACCAAACACACAGTGAATCTAAATAAGAGGTGATTTCTCTTCTGTTTTATTTATTTTTATTTTATTTATTTAACATTTGTTTATCAGGATGGTCCAGCTGGACAGCTGGTGTCCATTTTCAGCAGAATCCTGGGGGGAAAGCCCCAGAAAAAAAATTACAGAATATAAACAATATATATATATATATATATATATATATATATATATATATATATATATATATATATATATATATATATATATATATATTTATATATATATAGCAATAACACAGGTTACAAATATAAAAGGTTAATACAGTAATACAGAGGAATTACATACAAGAATAAGTGTACTACTCTATAGTCAAGTAGCACTGTAGTATACTATAAGCATGCAAACAATATTTACAAAATGTAAAAAGAGAGAGGGTGAAATACAGTAGAATGTTTGAGTGTACTCTCTGTAAGCAGAATGGGAGTAACATTTTCTTTACTACTGTCAGACTTGTTCAAAGTCCATCAATCACTCCAAGAGGAAAGAAAAGACTAACTGGAATACCTGGTAACTTGATTTTCAAAGAAATAGTTAATTTGCTGCATAATCTCTAGGTGGTGTTGTGGAATGGGTCGATAGTGGGAAATATTCCATTAGCACAGTCATTTTAGGCAGCTCTCCTTTTTTCCATTACATAGGAAATCCTGACCCTTTATTACAGCTGGATCAAAATGTTTACTCCATTTACACCCCTCAAAGCAAAGTTGTTTAGATAAGCAGTAAGGCTGGCAAAGGTGTGTGTGTGTGCTTTTGTGTGTGTGAGCATGTGTGTGTTCTTGGGTATGTGTATATGTATGTGTGCATGTGTGTGACAGAAAGTTTCAGCATACATAGTTCAGTGGCTTGTATTGCATAGCATATCAAATTTCCCCTTTCTTGCATCTTTACTGAAAAGTATAGTTCAGATTGTATGCAGCTTTTCACATTTGAATGCGTTTGTGCATTAAACCTAGGAAAAAAGTTGCATGTTTCATCCATTCTTTCACATGCACCACATTATTATATTTTCATCTAGCTTGAGAGGCTTTATTTCTCTTTCAGGCAGTCAGGTTGTCCTGTGAGTTGCGGAAAAAGAACCATAGCAACTTAGACAGCAAATAGTTAATGTAGACAGAAACGCAGTGCAAATATTATGCTTGCCAGTGCAGAGCTGAATCTGTTTTGGACTTGTGATTCAGAATCTATTATAAAGTCTCACATAGTTTGATTTTTTAACCTGATATTTTCTGACATTTGCCACTTGACACCCCCCCCCCAAATGGAACTTCACTGAGCAGGAAACTTCTTGTGAAAAATTAGGGGAGAGGGCAAAGAGACAATTGGAGTGACTTGGTATGATACCATCTGTACAGCACATGGGTGTGTCTTTGCTTTGCCAGTACATTCCCTCATTTTTCCCCTTTTGTGTGTGTGTTTTTTTTTTTTTTTTTTTGCTTGAGACCTATGCCAATCAGGGCACTGTCAAAGAACCATCCCCCATTTTTTCTGTTGTAGTCCAACTGGAATTGATTCTGCAAGGGTCTTTCAGTGTAGTGACAGTTTTAACACCTCTTCATTAGTGTGTGGGGGGGGGGGGGATGTCACTTCCTCTTGGACTACAAAAGAAAACCCTGAACAAAGGCCTGTGATTTAATTACTTTTCTGGCAGTAGCTGGATAACTTCTAAGTATAATGTAAAACAAGCTCTGAGCCAAACATAAAAGAGGGTGATTAGAGACAAAAAGAAGCAGTCCTTTTACAGCAGGTAAAGAAAATAACAATGGCCTACACAACTCCCATTATATGTCACTAGCATGGGAATTCACAATTACTTCCTTATGTCTGGCATAAGTGATGCAAAGCATTATGGGAAAGAGAAAAGCCTGAGGGAGAACAAGATCACATTGATACAGCAAGCCCCATTGGTAGCCATGTTGTGGAAAACAGGTTAATTTACAAATAAAGCACTTACAGTAATTTTGAGGTGTTAAAGTAAGTCATGAAACAAAGATAGAGTGAAAAAACACAGATTTTTTTTTTTAGTTCTAGGGTGGAGTTTTCCTTTAAACTACTCACCAGGATATTGAGTGCACTGATGCTGTTTGCACTGTTTTTTGTATCAAATTTCTGAGTTTTTTTACTATTTTACTGGTTCTTGCTCGTGGCAGAATAAAGTTTCCAGGCTAGCTGTTTTGTACTGAAATTTAAATACTTAGTAGCAAGTCCGCCTAAACATTATTCTTAAACTGAAATCCAAGTAGATACCATTACTCATGTCTCCAGAGTCATTCCTGTTGGTATCAAGGACCAGCATTTCCCCAAAACTTCTGTAGCCAGCATGATTGAGATGGGTATCTTGAGACAGTGTAAGAATTGTCTCATGCTGTCTGATGAGCATCTATTATTTGATCAGCATAACAATGTGTGTGAAAGACATGCTTATATAACATCCTTAGAGACAAAAATCTCACACATAGTAAACTCAGACACCAAAATTGTTGACAGTACACTAAACATCACACCTCTCCAAGACTATCATAGTGCACATAATCCATCATTTGCACAGTTTCTAAATATTAACTTGCCTAAATTTCAAAGACCTCCAAAACACAACACAGGCACAAAGCACACTGAACATATTAAGCCTACTTCCTCACATATCACAAGGATACTAAGCTCATAAGGTAGGCATTTACCTAACAAAACTTTCTTGTTATAGGTGAGTACCTTGTAAGACATACAGATATGTCTCTAACCAGGCTGAGGAAGGAAAATTTGATGATTAAGTTGCTTGTATCATGCAGGATCCATCAGGTCACACATGCACTCAAGTCCTTGAACAACAAGTCCCAGTATGACTCTGTCATATTTCATGCTGGTGTCAATAACTTGAGATGTACCTCCCAGAACTATATGAAGAGAGACATGATGGAGCTGTCAGACTAAGTGTCCAAGGTAGGAATTAACCAGGAATTGAACAGCATTTTACCTCCTCCAAGAATGATGCTGTGATATGAGCAAGAAATAACTTATGTCAATAACTGCTGTTTTTGGTGTCATTCAAAGGGGGTCCAATATTTGTCAGCCAGAGAGGATATGATTCACAGGCTATGCAGTTCCATCAAGGATGGCCTACATCTGTCCCCAGTAGGGTTTCAATTACTGGCAAAGACACTGTCCACTTCCATACTGCCTTTTTAGGTGAGGCCAATCAGATAAAACCATCAGCATGACAAAACAAGCAAAGGAAAATATGAAGGTTTTACTGATCAATGCTAGGAGCCTAAACATGAAACTCCACACACTATGAGCATTTCTCACAAATGGAGGACAATGACATCTGTGTAGTGACTAAGACATGGTTAAAAACTCTGGAGAGCACTCTGGCTGTGCAGGGCTACGATGCCTTCCACACATTTAGACCAGCTACTGTTCAGGAGGGGAAAATGTGGAGGTGTATCAGTCTACATCCAGAAGAGATTCACATCAAGCCTAGTAAAGCAGCGTGATGCACTAGAGCTTCCCATGTCTAAATAACCATCAGAAAGGTCTTCTACCATTTTTTAGCTACATGCAGAAATCCTTCTATGACAAAAGCAAGCCATAAAGCCTATCTACAGGAACTATAATTACTCAGCATTAAACCCAGTACCATTTTCCTAGGTGATTTATTCTAACCAACTATGGAATGGAAAACCTACACTGCCAGTATTGCACAAGCATGAAGATTCCTGGGCTTCGTCAGCACAAGTGCCCTGGAGCAATTTTCAGAGTACCCACTCAGGAGAATAACATCTAGGATCTTGCCCTTACTAATATGGGTGCATCTTACACCATCTCTTCATATCTTCATCACTTGTTAGGTCTGACCATAAGCAGTCTCCCTCAAAATAAAACTCAAACCAGAGATCCCATTCACCCAAGGTACTTTAGAAAATTCATTTAAGACAAACTACATACTCCTAAGTGATGCATTTGCACGTTTCAAGTCTCCACCAAACCCAGTTAACTCCACTAAATGCAGAGAAATGTACACCACCAAGAGTAAGAAAAGTAATTCCCAGAATGTTAGAGCCCCTGTCACATAAATGAACAACTCAGGAGATTAATAAAATCCAACAAAGACAGGTTTGAGACTAAAATAACTACCCAAGCCAAGCCAAAGACAATCACAAGGCAATTTTGAGTTGTGTTCATAATCTGAAAAGCACCATGTAACAATGCACTGAGCAGATTGTGAACACTGTTGCCACTGAGGCTGAAAACGTAGTTTACCGACTTGCTGATAAATTTAGCTTTAACTTTACCCATTTCTCCCATCCATCTGCCCCTCAAGATATACCTGAAACTGGCTGAACTCCAGCTATCCCACAAGACCAAGTCCTAAACGTGCTATCAAAAGCTGAAAACTGCTGAATCGATAAGTCCTGACAGTATCACTGGATGTAGCTTAAATGTCATCAATAACTATTTAGCCACAACCAGAGCAGCACTGTTCAATCTTAGCCTTCATGCAGGTTTTGTACCAAGTTAATGGAGAGCAGCTACAGTCATTTTTCTTCATAAGGAAGGATCTTCCCCAGACCCAGGCAATTACAGACTCATAAGCCTGACCAGCCTCATATGTAAAGCCATGGAAAAATATTTATCATGGAATTAATCATTCAGGACATATAGAATCTCTAAACACTTGACTTGTCTCAATTTTGATTCATCAAGGGCAGGTCATGTTTATCTAACTTGGTGTATTTTTTAAAAGCTCATCAAAGCAATGGATGATGAAAAAAATGGTACACTGTACACCTCAACCTAGCCAACGTTTTTAACACAATTCCCTACTCATGAATAGTAGAAAAGCTAAATAAACTGGGAATAAACCCTTGTGTCACCTTTTGAATTGCCAACTGGTTCACAAATAGAGCACAGATAATCAAAATTGGTGAAGTTACCTCCTCAATGAGACCAGTCACCAGTGGAGTCCCCATATATGTGTGCTGGGACCTTTCCTGTTTTGTCAATGCCAAAGGGCTGATGAAGTCTGCAGATGACTGCAAGCTAGGAACTGTTACTGAATCCCAAAATGACTTAGACAGCCTGCAGGAAGGTTTGTCCCAAATACACAAATGGTGCCAAAATCATGGACTGCAGCTAAATGCCAAAAAATGCATTATTGTATTGTTTTGGAAGTCATCTACTCCAGAGAACTACTGCACTGAATATATATTCCCCTATGAGATGACCAAATTGTTCAGGGTTTGGCAACTTATTTGGATAGTGGCCTAAATTTTGAACAACATGTGTTTATTATTGTAGGAAAGTCCTTCTATATTGCACAACTTATAAATAAAGAGATTGTGTCTAAATCTAGCGATGTCATTTTCCCATTTTCTCAGCCCTCATTCAGCCAGTCATAGAATATAATGCCCCCCATTCACATGTAACTGTCTAGACCCATGCAAGAACTGGAATGCCCACAGAGATACCTTGCTAAAAGAATACAAGGCCTAAACAACATGTCTTACATGGACTGACTTAAAGTACTGTCACTTTACTCGGTATACTACTGAATGCAAAGATGTGACCTGTATTTGGCATACAAGCCATCATCCGACCCACTACTGATGGATTTACTGCACATCAACAAGTCAAATGGCTTCAGAAATTCTATGTTTAGGGATCTGGACCTCTTCTGCAACATCAACAGAATGGTTTGGACGGAGAGGTATATCTCACAGAGGATACTCCTGCTGTGGAACTGACTCCCCATCCACATAAAACAAAACTCATCCCTGTCCATTAGATTGATGGATGGGAGATAGAAAATTTACCCCAGGACTACACCCTGTAATACCTATGGGCAGATGCAATTCCTAAATGCTGCATCCCGTGCATGAGTCCCCTCAAATTATCTGTGGTATGATCCCCATCTATTCTCATTTAGTGATAATATATAATTATTGACTATGGAATGGGTAAGGCCAATCTATAAAGAAATGAGATATGTTATTTTGAGCACAGAAAGGGAAACTGGCTAGGCTTAAAACAACACTCAAGGACAGCTAACCTAGTACTTATCTATGAATCTATGAACCTATGAAATAAATATCCTTTCAATTAATGGGTTAAAAACTGTGTAGAAAAAGAAGAATCATTCTTTCTTTTTTTTTAGTATGTTGAGATTCCATTTACCACAAATACAATTCTTTACTACTTATTTTAATGGAAAAAAATTATCCGAACTTGAAGCAGTTGTTGCAGTTGTCCATTTTGGGACAAGTAAAACAACTTATCTTTGGTATGCCAGTCTTGTCTTTATTTCTATAAGGGATGAATAAGGAGAACTTGCTTAGTGGTGTGATCTATTGATGGAGATCCTGTGGACTCTCACCCCTTTACTTGTTAAGATATCTGACCTCTAGCCAACTATTGTGTACATGAGTGATCAGAGATGTGCTCTACCAGACACACTTCTCTTTTACCAATGTTCACTATTCTGTCAACAGTTGGCTTGGATTGTTGACTGTTTAGACGATACTTCCCAGTGGGGAAAAAGCACTTTTATTACTTCTTTTATTGAGGGGCCATTTTAGTCATGTCCCAAATCAGCAGAGTCTTGACAAGCTAGAGATATAACACTGAATGCTAAGTGAAGTCATGTTTTTTTTTCTATGTTTTTTCTGCCTACATCCAGCTTTGCAGCCACTGAAATTGAAACAGCATTTCCATTTCATTAGCCATTGAGAAATAGTGAAAGAAATTTAGGCTGAGACATTATCTCAGCCAACTTTTTCCATTGGGGTTTCTACCACAAGTGTGAGACTAATGAAAAAGTAGGGCTGAAGGTCAACATAACACATTAAGTCGTATCTGATTAAAAGATGTTTGCCCAAGGAAAAGCACATTTCATAAAACTAATTCTGAAATATATACATGGAATTTGTTTTCTTTCGTATCTTACGTGAGGCATTATAAAACAGAGAGAACATATGTTTAATACATGAAGAATAATGTTTACGGTGAGAAATAAGGATTAAGGGACAACAGCGATTGAGCAGTTTTATGTAATGTTGGAGTAAATGATAACGGTTAAAAAACATGCTATGTATAATGTAAGAAAATAATGAAAACTATTACTATGCATTGTTTTCTTTTTTATTAATGTAGTACATGTCAGTGTTTAAAATGTGAAGATTTTATGAAGGTAAGTTTAAGGATAATATATACACATAGACCTATAAATGAAGAAGTTTATTAATTTTAAAATAAAGCTGTGAACTATTTTGTGAGTAAAATGATTAAGCAAAAATGGTAACATATAAACAGATGGTTGGAACATAAAAGGCAAATTACCTTTTCTTAGAGAAAGGTCTTTTATACCACATATATAATTCATTTCATTGTTACACAGATAAAGGTACCTTGTTTAATGATCAGCAGGTAAAGCCTGCTATTCATATTAATTCGTGTTTGTCCTGAAATGTACTTAAATATAATCTGTGTTCAAATACAAAATATTGAAGAAAATAAAAAAGAAGAAAAAAAAAGAAATTGAATATTTTCAAATGTAGTTTACATATATGACTTACACATGTTTTCATGACAAGCAAATGACACATAGGTTTATAGGTTTAAACTAGGCTGATGACCACCAGGGTCTTTACAAGCCTAGCCGTGCAACCCAACTGAGTTTTGTCCCAGAATTCCTTGGACATCTAAATGGTGGGATATGTTAGTAAAGAGGCATCTAAAGGGGTCTACTAAATTAATGTTGAATGGTTGAGACCATAAGACTAAAGTTTTGAAACTTCAAACTGTTTAAATGGAGATCACTATACAGAGCGGAATGGTATATTTACCATTTTCCTCACTGTAGTGGAATCTCGGAGTTGGTATATTTAATTAGTAGGGGGTGTGGAGGGGTCAGGGGGCTTGCCCTCCTGCAAAAACATAAAAAAAAAATGTATTTAAATTTCAAAGTTTCATAATGTCAATCTTATGGTCTCGGCCATAAGAAATTCAACATTTTGAAAATCTGAAATTTAGAAGTAGACCCAACTAAAGGTTATGTTGGGGGAGTATATTTTAGTTGGGGATTAATTTACGTACTGTCAACCTTTGTCCATCAGAGACATGGGGAGTAGATGGGGTGAATTTGTGATTTCCCATCCTATGATCAAAATTTCTATTGAATAGGGTCAGGGATGATCTCTACTTCCCCAAGATGGGGAGCTAATTCCATAGTATGGGAATCCTTTGAAACATAAATCTGTCCATCCGGCAGGTTCTATTTTTGTTGCAGTCAATGTTCAGGTCCTTGGAACTTGTATTTCAGATGCTGTTTGTCTTGCGGATGTTGAAGAGATCCATCAGAGCTGGATCTGAGGATGCCTTATATGCTAGGCATAGATTGTCTCTATGTAATCTGTAGGAGACTGAGTACAGAGATAGAACATATAGAACCTTAAGATAATCTGTGTAGAACAGAGTATTCCTGCACTGGACTGTCCTGTTGAGGAACATTTGAGGGTGTTCCAACTGTTGCAAGTGCCTGGACAGGTACATGCCAAAGGGGGAATTGTACTCAATGATATGATAGGGTTGGGAGGGTGGCCTAATGGTTAAAGTGTTTGCCTTACAAACACTAGGTGCAGGGTTTCAGTCTCACAAGGGTTAAGTGGCTAGGCTTAAAATGGCTCGCAAGGGCAGTTAGCTTAGTACTAACCTATGAACCTATGTCTGATAATGGACAAGTAGAGTGGTACTATTACTGCCTTAGACCTGGTGCCATACCCGTGCTTATGAGCTGGGTGATATAGAGTGATTTTCACATCTATCGTATAAGAACGAATGCTTAAAATGTCGAATACATCTTTGTTGACACGTTTTAAGCAAACGCTCTTATAAGCGAAAGCTGACAAAGTTGAAACCGACAAACTCAAAATATTTTAGTTGTCCAACACCAACCCCCCACTGCCGCATTGAGCATGAACTGCAAACACAGTAAATTTCACTTCTAAAGAACACCCTAAATATCAGCTACCCCTCCCAATTTCTATAGTAAAAGAAGTAACCATACCAATTGCCAACAGTAAATCTCAAAAATTACACTTGACCAAAATGGCACTTTCCCGAAACACAAACCAGTTAACACAAATACATTATTTTTTCTCTAATTTTTGCAGGGGGGCTGCACCCCCCCTGCACTCCCCATGTGGGGTGCTGAACCCCCCACACCCCCTGCTAATTATATATACCAACTCTGAGATCATACTAAAATTAAGGTAAACATGCATAATTCATAATGTGCACATCTTTACGTCACTGCTAAATTTGCGTGTGTTGGCCAACTATGACATTTCGAACTTAACGTTTTAGATCTTTAGAGCTTTCGCTTATAACGGTGTTCACTTAAAACATGTTGACAAACTGGTGGTCGACATTTTCAGCATTCTTTCTTATAACATAGACCCTGATTTTCTTTCTTTCTTGGATATGCATTGGTCAAGAGTCCAGATTACTGTGAACATGTTCCCAGATCCCTAACTATTGGGTCAACTCCTAGTGATGTTTTATCAGTGAACTAATTACATTGAGTGGATGATTTACCAAAGGGCACTGCAATCCATTTCTTTGCACTGAGATTTAAACCATAGCTTTCACACCAGTCATTTGTTTGTGTTAGTTCCTCTTGTAGGATGTTAGTGTCATGGGGGGGAGGTATGATATTTCCTGATTTACAGTCATCAGTGAACTTGATGAGCTAGAGACCTTTGACATTAGCCTTGACTTCCAAGAGGTAGATGCCAAATAGGAGCAAGCCCAATACAGATCTCTGAGGTACTCCTCTAGTCTCTTGCTGGTGGTGGTTTCATGAGTTCTGATTTCTTGGGTGCTGTTTGTGAGCCAGCTGGCAATTCAGTGAGTTTTATACAGATTTATGCCTAATTCTGAGAGAGTGCTAACAATACCTGAGTGGGGTGTTGTACCGAACACCTTGGCCAGGTCAAGGTAGGAGAATGCATCATTTTCCATAGCCATGGTGGCCCTCTTGAGAAAGTCTACCAGGTTAAGTAGGCAAGACCTTCCCTTAACAAAGCCAAAGTGTGATCTGTCCAATGTTTGTAGGTTGCAAAGTCCTTGTTGATCATTCCCATGATAATCTGATACATGGCTTTCCATATTGGATTTGCCAGCTGATGGGTCTGTAGTTCCTGGGGTCAGTTGACGGTCTACCCTTATGATGAAGGAGGACCATTGCAGCCTTCCATTCACCTGGCAAATAACATTTTTTTAAACAAAAAAACATCTTTATTCAATTATCACTTACAACACAGGCAATTATATAAATTATATAGGCATTTATATAAATGAAAATAAACCATATTGACATATTTCAGGTTGCAAACATTATCCATCACATATAATCTTCTATAAAGTAATTGCCAATTGAACATTACATATCTCTGTTTCTATATTCACTACTTATAAAACAGTTGGTTTATACTGTGTTTTCCATTATTTTGAGTCTGTAGTTGAAGAGTGCCTCAAGTGATCTTGCTAGATCATGTTTTAGGCCATTTAGGAGGCAAACACAGATACTGTCAGACCCCACTGATGCAGAGTTTTTGGCCTTATTGAGTGGCTCCAGGACATTCTCTCTCTCTTGATAGTTGACGTGGGGGTTAGGGTAGAAGGCATTACAAAGAGGGAAGTAGAGGGGAGTAGGGGTAAAGTTAGAGCCAAATTTATCAGCCAGTAGATTTACTATGCCACCCTGGTTAGTGAAGGCTGAAGTACTACCTTTAAGTTTGCTGACCTAGCTGAATAAGACTTTGTGAATGTCCTTTACAAGCCTAGCCATGGGAGGCTATCCTGACCTCTTAGTTTCTTTTTAGTTGAATCAGACAGCTCTTGATCCTTTGAGAGTCGCTCTTTCTGATTTTGGCCATGATTTCTTTTCTTTTCTTATACAGTGTAAGGTAAGAATTCTATAAGCATGGTTTGTTTTTGGTGTTAGATCTGTGCTTACTTCTGGTAGGTACAACAGCCTGAATACAGCCATTTGCATGTTTGTGAAGAGTTTCTGTAAACAATTCTGCATAGGTAGTTGTATTCCCTGGGTTTGGGGAGCCATGGATTTTGGTAAACTGTTAATTGATAGGATATAGTTTGTTTTAGAATAGTTCCTAAATGTTACATGACTGAAATGCATCAGAGTTTATAGGAATGACACAGCATCTAAAAAGTTAACATGGAGCGATATATGAAAAAATTACAAAGAGGGCATTAAAGTACAAAATCTAGAGGGGGGATAATTGGAATAAGATATGAGCCTATATCAAACTTTCCCTTTCTTCTAGTCCTGATAATACAATACTGAGAGTGGAAGATAGTGATTTGTAGGCAATTAAAATGTAGTAGCAATAGAAGAGTTAACAAATACAATCAAGTAAGTAAGAAAAAAATACCAGTAATAAATGCAATTAATTGCAAATTATATAAGATAATCATGAAAGTTTGCAAATGCATTCTGAAATGTCATGCTTAAGGACATATCATCAACACAGTGCAAATGTATTGCTTGAAGCATGACAGAACACAATGTACAAGTACTGAACATGCTCTGCTAATCGCTGAATAAATGTAGCTTACAAAACTGGGCAAGATAAACATTCTTTCTAAAGTAGTTTAAACAAAACACATTCTGATACATCACATCTGTGTTCCGCAGTCTTTGTATTTTGCTGATTGCTTGCGAGATTTCCAAATGTAATCTGCCTGCACATTAGAGATACAAAAGACGTGTGAGAAAGGAATGCTCCTAGTGGTCCTTCTGGGAATGATAATCATGCCAAGTAACCTATTGCTTGGGTTAATAAGGATAATTAATATAGTAGAATAAAAAGCCTGATAGAGATCTATTAAACAGATGTTACAGAAAAAGGTGTGCTAAAGTTAAACTTAAAAAAGGAGTAATATGAAAATATTTCTAGTTACATACATGGAGAAATGTTGGTTGGTCAAAACATTTCAGATGCATTTCATAAAAGGAAGATTTATTTGACTCTTAAAAGAAAGTGACTGAAATCCTCCTGTAAAGAGAAGTACAAAAGAAGTAAAGTGAAAACATTATGTGTGGTGTGTGTGTGTGTGTGTGTGTGTGTGTGTGTGTGTGTGTGTGTGTGTGCGTGTGTGCGTGTGTGCGTGTGTATGTGTGTGTATTCACACACATACACACACACTATATAGATATATATATATATATATATATATATATATATATATATATACATATAAATATATATATATATATATATATATATATATATATATAAAAGTTTATATGAGTTATTACTGCACACATTTCATCGCGTGCCGAAATGCTGGTATTTTTCATCGATGGTACAGTTGGTTGAATTATGTAACTGTTAAACTTCATAAAGTCGACTATTATATAATTCAGAGTTTTCCACTTTCATTGAGGCTATGTGACCCTGGAATCAGTATATTTAATTTCTGAGGGTGTGGGTACAGACCTTCCCTATCAGGGGGATGTGGTGGCAAAGCACCCCAAAAAAGTTTTTTTTTTTGTTTTATATTTGGTAATCACAAATATTAACCTATGTGTAGCACAGAGTGAATCCCCCCTGCCTCCCAGGAGCAAAGGGGACATGTTAACTTTCAATACCTTTTTTAACTTAAAGTAGCTAAGCAAAAAAAAAGTTAAGTAGACTGCAATTAAAGATACACAGCTCACATGCCCATCATATTAATGTTACAGATTGAGACAAAGTTGAAGAAGTCACTGTAGACTGAAATAAAAAGTGAGAAACCCATGATGATACAAGAGTGACTACAACAGGAGTTTGGAACTGTTTATTGTGGTAATATGAGTGCAAAAAAATCATTTTTATAACAAGAGAAAGAAAAAAATGAAAGCAGTAAAGAAGAGGCAGGCAATGCAACAAAGATAAAATTCAACTAGAGAGTTTTTGGTTGCGAAAATAGAAATGAGTAATCTGATGTCATACGTAGATAAAGACAGATATAAAAGATAGCAATCATGCTTCTTTAATTTAACAGAACAGCCATGATTAAATTTTAATCAGCATGATAAAAAGCACTGTGCTGACACCTTCAAGGAGTGTCAGAACAGGAAGGTGAGGAAAAAAAGTAATGACATGCAAGATAAAACTTTAGACAATACTCAAGCCAGAAGGTATCACAACATCTCAGATATTTGGAGAACTGTATAGAGAAGAACAGGATATACAGAAATGCATATTACATTTTCTGACTTGTGTCGTACATAGAATGAAATGAAATGGCAAGCCCAATTAGATACACAGCAGTACAAAACACTTATAATGTATTACATGATTACGTACAGTTTAGGAAAACAGCCTTTGGCTTTTTCCTGGTTAGGAGTCACCACAACAGATCACCTGTCTGCTCATGATTGGCTGTGGAGTTTTACAGTGTCAAGTTGCCAGCCCAGTGCCCAACCTTCCACAGAAGGCACACACTCACACCTAGGGTCAATATAGAGTGTCCAATCCACCTACATCATGTCTTTGGGAGGAAACCGGAGCACCTGGAGGAAATCCACATGACCACAGGAAAGACAAGCAGACTCCACACAGAAGGCATCCCAGCCAAGAATAGAACCACAGAGCTTCTTACTGTGAGGTGGCAATGCTAACCGCTGCACCACCGAGGCCGCACAGGGAAGCACTCTTCAATCAATTGTAAAATGACTCTGACAAGTGAAATGCTATAACTGTGTACAAAACAAAAAAATGGTATCAGTGTTGAATGCCAGAATGTTACAAACAATTAAAGCTGTAAACTACTACCCATGTACATCCTGCATAGTTAGGATAACTCACAGCAGTTGTCATTTGAATAGCACAGAACAGTGAATAAATCACATATGAAAATAAGCAATTGTGGCTGATTGGCCTTGGTATCTTGAAATAAAATCTAATCTAAAATAAAACACAAATAAGTAAATTGAATTGTACATTTTTTTTTTCTTTTTTGTGCATTAAAGTAATAGAATTACCTTATAACCCTCCATCCTGACGTCCTCCAAATATATCACTATTCAGTGCCTACTGTCTCACTGTCCCAAAACCATGTAGTCTTCCATTTACAGTCATCTCATTGATGTGACTAGACTATACGAATAATAGGGCATAATGTACTGCACATTTCTAAAGGATGGGATGACTGTCGCATGTCAGGCTGTAAGTGTCAGACATGATTTCTGATCTGTAGAAGTGAAGCAATGAGTAAAAAGGTCACAGACAAACCAATCGGTTAAAAACACAAAAAGAAAAATCTAACAAAGCTAGACTTTCCACTGTGTGATTCCTTAAACCTTTTGTATTAGAGGCAACATGGGATATATGCAAATTACCCTTTAAGCACATCAGGTGTTTCAGGTAAATGGCAATTCTGAATGTCTGTGACTTTTTCTTTTAAATCTATTGAAATCTATTTATGGACAGATTCAGGCCAATAAAGCCAGACCCCACTAGCTGTGATCTGTAGAAGTAAGGACAAATTGACATCACCACTACTGACAAGTTAAGAGGTCTAGATTTTAAGATGCTTAACATTATTTGTCTAGATAGCCGTCTGATACCTGAAGCCTGTTGCTAGACTTCAAACATTAGTATCATGAACAGATGCTGTGCAAAGAAACAGCTGAAATGTAAATTTGTTGTATTATCAGTACACAGTGGACAATTACTTGCAACAGTTTTGACACCACTTTGTGATTATACAGCTCACTAGTGTTGCATGAAGGAGGGGCAGCAATAAATACAGTAGACAGTGCCTTACTTTGTGCAGACCTGAATTCCCTTCCAGTTTTACATTCCTAATGTCTAACTCTAGGATCTTTCAGAGCTGAAGAGCGGAAGTGGTTGTCTGCTGGCAGGCATGAGTCAAGAATGAAATGGCACTGCTACATTTTGAATATAAGCAATTACAGCTGGCTGAAAAATAAAACAGGAGAAAAATAGAATTTGGAAGAAATAGAAAGTAGCTTCTCTAAAATACCATATGAATTTTATTTTATAATTCAAGCACATGTAGCACTTTTGGGTGGTGAAACATCAGTACTTAACATTTTGAAACTAAATGGCAATATGTTTAAGGATTTAAAATAGAACATGGTCTGAATACCATGCTTTCTAAAATACAGACTGAAACATAGAAATATCAAAATACTCAAGTACATTTATTTTAATTGTATGAATCAGATTTATTATAATTAAGATGTGCTTAAAAACTTATCATGTACTTTAAAAATGACTGATATCAGGCTTGGAATCTTGCATAAACACTGCTAAATAAAATTTATTTTTGTTTTAATGAAGCCAGTTTTTATGTTGAGATATTCAGATCGAGGCAAAATGACCAAATGCTCAAAGATTTGTAATAGACAAAAGTAAAGTTTCTCCAAGTGACGTCTATGCAGTCTACTTGTGACATTGCCTGCCCTGTGATAAAATGAACTCAGCCTTGCTTATATGTTCAGGGGTGTAATGGGACATCCAAACCTGTGCATGGAATCCCTCACAGACAGCATCTAGGTTCAAATGCCATGTCATTCCTTTTACTTATGACTGATATGGTTTATAACAAAAGTAACTACATGGAACCCAGTTTTTAATATTCCATCTTGCTGCCTATTAAAGTAACACTTGGGTGACCTTGGTTGTTCTTGATTGCACAGTTCATGCGTTTGCATCCAACAAATCATTCCCAGTCTGTTCAAAATATCATGTCCATTGTATAGATCATTTACATGTTAAAATCTGACATGTAATTAACCATAAGCCTTTGAAGAGAATGTTCTATTTAGGCTATCCTATTGTCTTGCTAAATGTCCATACTGCAATGCAAACAGAGCAGAAAATATGCTGCTAAGCAGTAAGATGACTGATGCCTTTAACTGTATAATTACTATAACTTTGATGAAATTCAGTTCTAATGGAAGGGTAGATTTAAATACTGCTAAATGTGTTAGTAGTGTCTGTGTAACTCATTTCCTTAGCTGCATGGTTGAGTATGGCATGTGGTTAAAAGGCAACCCATCAAAATGTATCAACCAAATACAGGACGAGAAATCAAAGACATAAATATAAGAGGTACCAAACAGAAATACTTTATGATGTGGTACTTTACTGTACACAGGGTTCATAGGGTCATAGGTGTGCACTAGGCTAATGGCCCTGAAGCCTTTACAAGTCTAGCCCATAGAATTGCCCTGGCATCGTGCCACCCGACGTTAGTTCCCAGTGCCTCTATCAAGTAGACCTACTGGGGTGATCCCCATGGTGAACTTTCTATTTCCGATCCACTCATCAAGATTTCTCTTGAAGACACCTAGTGAGGTGCTCTGCTTGACATGTATGGGAAGTCTATTCCAGAGCATGGGCAGTCGCTGGCTTATGAACCTGTCCCTCCAGCATGTTCTGTTGATTGTGGTAATGAGGTTGAGGTTTCTGGAGCGTGTGGTACGGAGGGATTGGGATTTATTTAAATGTAGCATTTCTAACAGAGCTGGGTCAGACATAGCTTTGTAAGTCAAGCAGAGATTGTCTCTTAGTAGACAATATGAGACAGAGAATAGCTGGAGTTTTTTTGAGTCTGTCCATGTAGGCCATGTGTTTAAAGCCTGGGATCCTCTTCATGAGGTACTTTTGTGGCCTTTCCAGCTATTGCATGTGTCTAGTGAGGTACATACCAAATGGGGCATTATACTCGATGACTGGCCTAATGAGTGAAGAGTAGAGGGAGACAATGACCTCTTTCTTCCTGGATGCAAAACCCTTGTTAATGAGATGTGCCACATAGAATGATTTTCTGACCACAGTGGCAATGTGGTGGCTGAAGGAGAGGTTACTTTCAACTTGTGTCCCCAGATCTCTTATAAACACCTTCAGTGTTCAGTGGGCTCCCATTGATGGGTTAATTAGTGGGAACTGAATTTTTCCCAAAGGGTATGACAACACATTTTTTGGCATTAAGCTGAAGGCCAATGTCTCTTCTCCAGTCATTGGTCTCAGTGAGGCCTTTCTGTAGGATGTCTACATCACTTGGGGAGTTAATAATGGCTCCCAGCTTGCAGTCATCGTGAACTTGGTCAGCCAGACTCCCTCCATGTTGAGAAGTAGATGCCAAACAGGAGAGGACCCAGGACCTATCCCTGTGGGACTCCACTTGTGACTGGTCAGCAGTCTGACTTGGAGTCTGCTACTTTCACACTGTGGGTTCTAGCTGTGAGCCAATTTGCAACCCACATGGTGATATAGGAGTTGATGCTTAGTTTGGTGAGTTTATCAATAATTCTTGAGTGGGGAATGGTATCAAAGGCCTTGGCCAGTTCGAGGTAGGCTGTATGGACTGCCTTGCTCTCATCCACAGCTCTTGGTGGCTGGCTCAAAGAAGTCAATCAGGTTGAGCAGGCATGATCTACCTTTCACAAAACCAAATTGAGTGGGATCTAGAGTTTGGAGATTCCCTATATTCTTGTTAATTAGGTGCATGATGATGCACTCCATAGCCTTACATATCAGATTCATCAGGCTAATGGGGCGATAATTCCCAGGGTCTGTAGTCACTCCCCCTTTATGGAGAGGGATGATTGTAGCAGTGCACCATTCAGTAGTGACAAAGCCTGAGGTGAGGCTGTGATTGAACAAGGCACAGAGATATGGTGTAATTTCACTTTGTAGTTCATGTAGAGCACATCAAGGGATATTGTCGGGTCCTATGGAAGCTGTATTCTTGGCCTTGGACAATGCAGCTTTAACCTGTGCTGCAGTAATGCTGGGTGCCTGGCATTCCTCTGCTATTGTGATTGGTCCTTTGGGGGGGAGGGATAAAGTTGGCATTGAATCTGTCAGCCAGTATGTTGGCGATATCTGTTGGCTCAGTATAGTAGGCACTATTGTGCAGTAACTAAGAGCAAACCTGGGTATTGGCATGGAGATTCTTGATATAACTATATATGGATCTGTGGCTGTTTTTAGTGTCTGTTGTAATTCTGCCTTCATAGCTGGCTTTAGAGGTTTTGATGAGGGATCTCAACTTTTTGCTGAGGCTAATAAGGGAGTTTTTCCAGTCTTGGGACTTCACCTTTTTCTGCAACAGTTTCTTTCTTCTGTTGTAGAGTTTATTAATGGCAGGGGACCACCAGATTGGCTTCCTTTTTTGAAGGAGGGCATCTTGGTTCTGCTGGGTATGGCTAGTTCCATGAATTTATGTACATGTTTGTTCAGTGCATTGGTGTATGATCTGGCAGTCATGCATCTATTTTCTATTGACACGGGTGCCGTGAAGTTAGCCACCTCTGTTTTTAGGAGTTTTTCATGGTGGTTACCTTTGCAGGGGGTGTGGGTGAGATGTGGATTTCCATGGTGATTAGTTTGTGGTCAAATCTAACCAGGGAGGAATTGACTATTGGTGTAGAGCAATGGTTGCCCATGTTAGTAATAACCAGGTCAAGGATGTTACTTCTTGTAGTGGGGGTAAGAAGGAGCTGGTCCAAGGCATTGGAATTAATGAATTCCAGGAAGTGCTTCGCCAGTGTATTGGTGCATGAGTAGTTTTCCCAGTTGATGGAGGTGTAGTTGAAGTCACCTAGTATGAGAGTGTTGGGTTGTAACATAATAGTTTCCAGGGTGCTTAGGAATGTGGAATGAGAGTCTTGGGACATGGTTGGGGATCTATGAACCTACCCAATATTAGTTTTTCCTGAAGTATCTCAGATGCGTTATGTTGGGCTACTAGACTGGAGGTGTGCATATCCTTTATGAATATGGAGACACCACAATCTTTGGAGCTTCAATCCATGTTCTGGGGCCAAAAGGTGTGGTATAAGTTATAGCCTGGTAGTGCAGGGGTGCTTTCTGCTGCTTTAAACCAGGTCTCCGTTACAGCACAAATGTTTATGTTCTCCATTTTGAGGAGTGCTTTGAGCAAGTGCATAGGTTCATAGGTGTGTACTAGGCTAACAGCCCCAGAGCCTATATAAGCCTAGCCCAAGAAGATTCCCTGAGCCTAAGAAGATTTAGACTTCTAGCATTGAATAGCATGCCCCTCAGAGTGCATTTATTTATAGCTGTTATGGTGGTAATTTGGTCTTTGAAACATCACCTAAAAAGGTACTATAGGGTCAGCAAAAGCCTTAGCCAGTATCCAGAAACCCAGGGGTGACAGATGCAAGCCATCTCTGGCAAAACATTGAGGTCTGTCAGTAATGTCATCTCAAGCAGACAGATACTGGATTCCCTTAGAATGACACCAGAAACTTAGCCAATTGTTGAAGTCAATCATTTTCTGCTGGTACTGCGGTATCATTCTGGACGATGGTAGGATGCTGCTCAGGGCTAGGGTCATACCTGACTGGGCCACATAATCCAAGAGCTCCTTCATGTCTCCTTTCATGTAGTCCAGGGAGGTGCGCCTCATGTCATTCACACCTACATGGACAGTGACAGAGTCCTATTTGTACTTGTTGTGGAGTGACCTGAGTTCATGTGCTATGTGTCGGATTCTGGCACCTAATAGATAGCTGACTGTTACCTCCTCCTTATTCAAACTAATGAGTGGGACATCAGTGTGCCTCACTATTGAGTCACCTATGATTAGTATATTGGGCAAACTGTTTTGCCTTAGGGGCTTAGGTTGAGGGGCACACTGTGTAGGTGAGCTATGTGTCTTGTGGTTTATGCTGTGTTGTGGTGGTTGTGTATGTTTTTGCCATGGAGGTCTCTGCTGTTTTTGTAGATTTCTATTGAGAGCATCCATGAAGGTGGGTGTGTGGATTGTGTTTTTTTGTGAGAGATGTAATGGTGGGTGTTCTGAAGGTCTATGTGTTGCATGTGGTGTGGCACAGGTGTTGACCTCCTCCTCTTCACCAGCTATTCCGGTCTTGGCTTGAGAGTTCATGGCTTCCAATTTGGATATATACGTGCATCTCTCACAAGTCTGAGTGTTGGGAGGTAAGAGGAGAGGGTTGTCTGTGTACATGATGCACTTACTATACTGCCTCAGAATGCCCAAGTTCACCAGGTTAATAGAGGAAAGCACAGGAAACTGACCTTTAGACATGCCAGGAGGGATGGTCATTGTTAATAAGGAGGGATGGTCATTATTAATAAGTACTGGAGTTGTTTCCTTATGTAGTCCTTTTACAGGAAAATGTCACTCAATGTGTCTGAGTCTGTACAGAGCACTGCCAAGCACTTGAGGGGAAACTAATACACAGACCCTGAAAATTTAAGGATGAAGTATTTAGGCAGATATTCTGAAGCTAGAAAGAAATCAAGCAGTACTTACTGAAAAATAAAGAATTAGCTTGTCAAGAATGATGAAAACAGGGGAGTCACATGAATGGCTATTGCCTGGCTACTACTAATGCTGGTCTCGGCACAGATTCACTCTGTTGATATACAATACTACTTCTCTTATTCTCTCACCAGAAGCAAAATTTTAGCACCAATTCCAAGAAGAGAAGCAGGCCACGAGCTGTTTGCTGATCCACAGTCTTGTCCCAGATGATGCAAGGGTCTGCAGGCTTGTAGCCTTTTTCTGGTAGATGCGTCAAATAGCAACCAGACCAATCAGGTACGTTAAGCACAGACACTCACTCTCCAACCAGAAAGAGTAAGGAATCAATGCACTCTGCTCCTACTCTCACCAGGATCAGAATATAAGCACAGATCCCAAGCTGTCACTTATAAAGCAGTTATTAAGCTTTCTGGTGATCAGCAGTCTCCAGGAAATAATGTAACTGCACTCCTTCGCTCATCAGGAGAAAACAGAAGCACTAATCCCAAGATGACTACTGAGTGGCAGAATGGGGGCTCTCCAATAACTGGTGGTCTTGCAATAGATGCTTAAAGGTAAGATGAAAGAAATGGTTTATCCTAAACACTGCAGTGTTCACTAAAGGAGTTAGATATGAAAGTAGGTAACTTAAGTTTTACGTGTCTAAAAAGTTAAGTTTTAGTGGAGAGACACTATTTTAAAACAGCAAGATAGATTGAAAGGGGTGGTCACTTGTATTTTGGTACTATGGAATACAGTAGGATGGCCAATAAAATTAAATAGTTGAAGGGGAGTGATTTCGCAAAATTGTAATTTTGTGCTTGCTCACACCAGCCAGTAAAAGCAGAGAGGAAATGAGATATATGGTCAAATTAACATAAGGGGCAGGCAACTAGAAAGACAGTGGTATTTAAGAACACAACAGTAACTGGGTGAGAGGGTGGGAAACATTTCTCTCTGACTCACAAGAGACAGAGCTGTGGTCTCTTTTCAAGTTTTAATATGCAGTTAAAAGCAGAATACAAGGAAAACACAGTGTAAAGAAAACAAATCACAGTATATGAAATAGAAAAAGGCAATAAAGTAATACAAAATGCAACAAATAAAAGGCAAACTTAACTTTTCCCTCACAGCAAACTATGGCAGAGTCTGGGTGAGCCTTTCCAGTAAAGCTCTGAAATGTTTTATTTTACCCTTGAAATAAAAGTTTAGTTCCTAGCTCCACCCCCTCAATTCACAGATAATTAACCTTAACTGACCTGTTGTAACATATGTGTGACTCCTTAAATGACCTGTTCTAATTTCTGTCTGACTTACAAGAGACAGAGCTGTGGTCTCTGTTCAAGTTTTAATATGCAGTTAAAAGCAGAATACAAGTAAAACACAGTGTAAAGAAAACAAATCACAGTATACAAAATAGAAAAAGGCAATAAAGTAATGCAAAATACAAGAAATAAAAATCAAACTAACCTTTTCCTCACAGCAAACTGTAGCAGAGTCTGGGTGAACCTTTCCTTGTACTTGTGCAATCTGTTACCGTCTGCTAATTGGTATACACTGGGGCTGTTTTTTGGTGTCCGTGTCTGCATACAGGGATGGCCTGAACCAAATAATGTTCTGGCCCACAGCTACATAAAAAGGGTCAGCAGCATGTGAAATTAAGAGGGTCGGCCTTCTACACTACCATCTTGCTAGGTGTGGTAGGAAAATGCCCACTGACAAAGGGAAGATTGTAAGTGGGTTTGATTGACAGGTCCTGGGCACTACCAGATCCACAGAGAAGTAGTTGAGTTCCATGTTCACCAGTGTGGTGACTGCATCATTGTGTAATACAAGCATTACCATGACTACACAATGATGCTTGTCTCACAAAAAACTACATTCCCTCCAAGCCCTGTTCACACTTGTAAATTTAGACATCTGTGCAGTTACAGAGACATGGCTTAAAATGGCAGAGAGTACCCCAGCAGTTCAAGGTTTCAGTGTTTTCCAAACTTTTAAAGCAGTAGCTGCACAGATAAAGGCTAAAGTACGAAGTATCTCTATATACAGCAATAAAATACCTCTAAGGTGGTTAAACAGGATGGCATGCTGGAGTTCCTCCATGTATAGATCACCACAGACAAAATCCCATTCTATATTCTAGACATCTATAGGTCACCCTCCATGTCCCAAGAAGCTAAAATGCATACTTAGACCTATGTTAGACACTTACTATGTAACCTACCACCTCACTCATGGAAGACTTTAGTTACCCCTCTATAGACAGGGAATCTTACACAGCCTCATATCTACAGGTATAGAGATTCCTGGACTTTGTAAATACAAAGACACTAGACCATTGAGTGAATATGCCCACTAGAGGCTCCAGCATACAGCACCTCATGCTTACAAGTATGGGAGGATTCTTCACTCCCCCCATGACTCATCCTCTTTGGTAAGGTCCAACCATAAAACTGTCTCTTTCAAAATCAACTTCATAATCCCATAAATAATAGAAGCTATTCCAATGCAAATTACCTTTCATTAAGTGAAGACTGTCAAAATTCAATGCTTCTCCAAACCTCGGGAGTACAGCAGCCTATGCTGGATTGTCCTCTGAAACTCTGTAAAACCATGTCAAAAGCTGCATAGAGGCTGCTGTTCTTACCAGAGGTAAGACTAGGTGGCAAAAATCCTGTAAAGATAGAAACTATCTCATCAAAGTAAATAGGCAATTAAAAGGGCTAATTAGGTCAAGCAAAGACAACTTTGTGGTGAAAGATAACCATAAGGCCTTCTACAGCTATGTCAGAAACCTCAATGGTAGCACACATCAATGCGTTGAACTGGTGGATAACAGTGTCACATTCAATAGGTCTGTGATATAAGAAACCAGTTAGCATATTAGCAGACAAATTCATTTACAATGTTATCCCTCTTTCACCCCAATCATCTCCTCAAAAATGCCCTCAAGCAAAACTATCCCAGGTATAACTACAGAGCATATACTGGTTATGTTCAGTAAAGCCAAGAACATGGCCTCAATGAGCCCTAATAACATCCCAAGATGCCTCCTGAATATTCTAAAATATGACTTATCAGAACCCCTGGAATCATTCTTTAACTATAGTCATAAAACAGGCTTTGTGCCATGTGAATGGAGTACTGCAATGGTCAACCCCTTCATAAGTGAGGCCTTCAACAGATCCTGGAAACTAAAGACCCATTACTCTGATTAGTCTTATTTATAAAGTCATGGAAAGGATCACCATGGAAATTATTAGCAAGGACATAGAAGACCCCCAGGCCTGGATCCATCAAAGTTTGGCTTTGTAAAAAGAAGGTCATGTTTACTGAATCTGGTGGGCTTCTTTAAAAAGATCCCTAAGTCAGTTAATGAGGGGAAAAGGTGCATACTGCCTACATAGATCTGGCTAAAGTTTTTATACAGTACCCCACTTGGGCATTGTCAACAAAGTTATGGAACTAGGTATAAACTCCTTTATTACATGCTGGATAGCTAGCTGGCTAGCTGATAGGAGCCAGGAGGTTAGAATTCGTGAGGCCACCTCCACAAAGGGACCAGTCAGCAGTGGAGTCCCTCAGGAATCTCTGCTCTGCCCACTCTTCTTTGGCATCTACTTTTTGGATATCAAAGACCTTTGGCTGAACAAGTTGTAGATGATGGCAAACTGGAAGCAGTCTTTGAATCCCCTAAGATGATAAAACCCTTCAGAAAAGCCTAATACAGACAAACATTTGGTGCAAAGCCATGGCTTAAACTCAAATACCGAAAAATGTATTATAGCACCTTCTGGGAAGTCTACTACCTTGGATAAATACATCATCAATAAAACACCCTTAAAAGTTGATTCACTAGTCAAGGACCTGGGAACTCATGTAATGTATATAGTAAACTAGCCTTCAATGAGCATGTGTCTAAGGTAGTAAGAAAATCCTTCTATGTTGCTCAGCTTATAAGCAAGAGCATGGCATCTAGGTCCAGAAAGGTCATCATACCACTGTACGTGGCCCTCATGAGACCCATCATAAAGTATAAAGCCCCCTTCAATATGTACCTGACCAGATACATGCAGCAAGTAGAACATCCACAAAGGCTCTTTACAAAAGAATGCATGGAGTAACCACAATCTCCTAAGCTGACCACATCAAAGTCCTGTCTGTTTACTTGATATCATAAAGACTTCTCAGAAGTAATCTTTGATGGCATACAGGGCATTCCTGGTCCCTGTTTTGATGAACTTTTTTCACATTCTCAAAACAAAGAGCATCAGAACTACTAGATTAGAAGGGTTTGCTATCATTTTGTCGATTGCAGTTCGTGTAATTGACAAAATATTGAATCTGACTGTCACTGACTCATTAACTCAAAAAAGACAATGTTGGATGGTGTAGTGGTATGTTCTCTGATGCTAGTGTACAGGGTCCTGGGTTCAAAACTTGGAAGTGACAACAGCAAATGCAATACAGCATTTGCTGTTGTCAGTTCTGACATTTCATTGTAGCTTGCACTATAGTGGGGATCAGGAAATGTACCCTTTCCCTCACTATAGTGTGACCCTAGAGTTAGTATATTTAAGTAGCAGGGGTTGTGGGGGGTGCAGGGGTTATTTACTGTGCAATGCACAGTAATGGTGTCCTCGGAAGTGTGGTGACTGTTCGAAAATGACGAAGTCGGCATTTACAGTCACCACATTTCGACTTTATTGTTGTTCATTGTTTTTAGTTTTAGGTTCATAGGTTCATAGGTTAGTACTAGGTTAACTGCCCTTGTGAGCCATTTTAAGCCTAGCCAGTTATCCCCTGTGAGATTCAAACCCTGTACCTTGTGTTTGTAAGGCAAACACCTTAACCATTAGGCCACCCTCCCACCCTCCAAACTTGAGGTTTTGCCTCGACATAACTGCGATTCGCTGTTGTGGGATCCAGTTAAATGATAGTAAACCGATCAAAAGACCTAAATATTGCTTGTGACATAAATAGGACATTTTGGAGAGACAGATATGTTTCTAAGAGAATTCCCATTCTCTGGTGCAGGCTCCCCAACCATGTGAAGCAGAGTTTCACCATGTCCCTTTTTAAGCACAACTTGGACCAACGGATGGGTAATCTGAAATTCACTAATAAAAAAATCCATAGGCTAGAAACATTGAGGTAATTGCAGCATTTATTGCAAACAGGAAAAAAATCACAAAGCTTTCAGGATCAACCCTTCATCACTATGTAGAAAAGAACTCAAATGCCTCCATTTAAATAGTAAGTTCAAACCATAAAACTAATCAGATGACACAGTTGCATTAAGCACTTCAGTTTAAAGACACATATACGAATAAAATGTTACTGAAAGTCAGTATAACCATAAAATAAGTAAAACATTTAACCAGGGGCGGATAGTGCTATAGGACTGCAGCCCCCCCAGCTGTGGAAAGAAAAGAAACAAAATAAAAAGATTGTGAAAAAATAGCCCTAAAACGCCATGATTGCACATATTGGGAACTCCTGACTGCTTTGTCAGCAGTCCAGAGAGGAGGAAAGGCCATCTCTGCCCTGCAGGCAACAAGTCTATGTGGTGCTGATCGCAGAGAATTGAAGACATCTGGACTGTAACATCTGCAGACTGGAGCCTGCTCTTGCAGGGAAACCTTCCCCAGGAAGACATTGGAGCCTGCTGTCACGGGGAAACTTCCCCGGGAAGACACTTAGCTGTGCAGGACTGTAAATGTAGGGAATGGAAGGACTGTAGATGGAAGCCTGCTCTCTCATTTCATGGAACTGTTACTGGAGCCTGCTCTCTCATTTTCAGGTAGGGAATGAAATGTGTACATGATGCTCCAAGAGCTGCATGGTGGTGGGTAGAGAACAGGCTTGAACCCTGTACCTTGGGCCCAGGTGGCAAGAGCCTGAATTCCCTACCCAGCACCATTTGTAAAAAAAATGCAGATTTTTCCCTCATACTTGTTCTGTTCCTCAAAAAGCTGTGGTTTCTGTGTTTTTGTGTCCTTGCAAAGGTAGTAGTGCATTGCTGCAGTGGTAGCATTGTTGCCTGACAGCTACAGGTTCTCTGGTTTGATACCTGGCTAGGGTGCATTCTGTGTGGAGTCTGGATGTCCTCCCTTTGTTTGTGTGGGTTTTTTCTGGGTGCTCTGGTGTCCTCCCATCTTAGAAAAGACATGTGTTTGTCTGGAGTGTTTCTCCCTGGACCTCTGCTGAAAATTGACTTTTGTTCCAAGTCAGACTTTCCTGGTTAACAAATGTTAAATAAAAATGATAAGCATTTGAATTTCAGATTTCATATTCTTCAGAGAGTACATGGTAACACAAAAGCTTTTATTCTAGCAATTTTCTAAGTTTATAAGATGGATATTTGAAATGTGTCCCTATTTTTGGGACTGCATTCCCCCAGTATTGGCTTCATCCAGGTTTTTTGTGCTAAGGTTGAGAGCTATGGTAAGAACTGAATTCACTGAATATGTTTGGGGGCTGTATTCCCCCATTACTGGCTTTGTCCAGATGTTATTTGCTAAGAGGTTGACAGCTATGGTGAGAACTGAATTCACTAAATGGTAACCATTTAAGTTTCAGTCTTCCTCGCTTTTACAAAACAGCTGACTTGGTATAGTGGTATGTTTCTCTGACTGTTTTGCACAGAGTCCTAAGTTCAAGACTTGGCACTGAAATGTATGGTAGTAACACAGCATTTTATTCTTGCAGCTTTCCAACATTATACAAGCAATGTTTAAAATATGTCCCTGGTTTTTGGGCTTTTGTCCCCCTCAAATACATTTTGGCTTTTTCCAGATTTCTTGTGCTGCAAAGTTCAGAGATAGAGCTGAGTGAGTAGATTTTACAAGGAGCTGAGAGTTGCAGGGGAGCAAAAGTTTAGTGCTGAGTCTGCTTGCATTGTTAATAGCACAACAGGTAGTGTTCTTGATTTTGATGCAGAAGGCTGTGGGTTCTACTCCGACAGTAGATAGATGCATTGCTAATACTGTACTGTGTTGCAAAGGGGGTGAATGCTGCACTCCTTTTTGGTGAAGATACCTAGTAACTATGAACCTGTTATCAGTTTGCCATCCATTCTCTATTGCAATATTACTAGTTTATCATTTTTTTAGTGTAAGATAGGCAATTTATTCCTCAAGGGCAGCCAACGCTTTATTTGTAGATAAAACAATGAAATATAAAGTTGTTTGCTAGCAGCAACCTCTTCATTAGTTACAGATATCTTTAATGTGGAATTATTTAGATGACTTTTACTTCTTCAGAGATTGTGCATATGTACTGATACTGGTGGACTGTAGAAGTTTGAGTAGACTTTTATGATGGAAATGTTCTGAATTGGGCAGTTTTGTCATTATTGGGGCATGCATTTTGTTTCATTGTTTACTGGAAAAATGTCCAAAACAATCAATTTAAAACGCCCTCTAAAACTGTACTGTATTGTACAAGGAATATAATTTAATACAGTCAGGAAGTTGTATGAAAGAGCATGTGTATGTTTCATGTGCAAGCGGCCTGTGATTCGAAAACAGCCCAAAGCCAAAGTTAATCTGTATCTGTCACTGGCAAAATGTATTTTCTTTGAATTTGGATTTTAATGCTATTTCAATGAATGTGAGTTTCAAGGACAGAGAAGTTTTAATGCTAAGTCTGCTTTCATTGTTAGACTGCATTGCTTTGTTTATTAGATATCTATTAGTGTTTGCACTGTAAAATCCAAAATAAAACTTTCAAATGAAGTCCAAATCATTGCAGAAGTAAAACAGTATGCACATTACTGTTTATGGTAAATGCAGTGAAATAGCCAAGTAATGGTTCATTGGAATGGCTGCAGGGGGAGGCTCCTTTCGACCATGATTTTGGGAGGGGGGAAGGGCAGCAAACTCAAAGACATCCCCGGCTGAACTATACCTCTCAACTGTCCAGATTTTTGCAGAATGAACAGATTTTTGCTTCTTATTTTTGGTTTGTTCCTCATAAAATTTGTGGTTTTATGGCAAATCGTTTAGGAATGAAGTCACTAAATAATGACAGACATTGAGTTTCAGACTTCTTAACCTTCAGAAAAATGCATGCTAAATCAAGACCTGTTATTTTATCAACTGTCTCACTTTATATAAGAGCAACTTTTAGTACTGTTTATATGTTCCCCCAATATATTTGGCCTTGTCCAGATTTTGTGCATTAACAGGTTGAGAGGTACGTGCAAATAAATTGCTTTATAGAATTAGGCATATCCAAACCTCTCAACTGTCCCTGATTTTGGCTCAAAATGTTGCTCTTCCCCTAATAATCCCTCCACAAAATGGCAATTTTTGGAAGAAAACATGGAGGGTTTACAGTTAATAAATAACTGTAATAATCAGAGTTATAGATTACTTTTATTTCAGAAATGTATGTAGATTCTTTTATTTTGTCAGCTGTTCAAGTTAGCAGTACAAATATTAAAAAAGTGTCCCTTCTTTGACAGGTTCCCAGCTGTATTGTGTGGCTATTTTATATTTTTGCATCACATTTTTGGTCTGTTTTTCATAAAATTAGTGGCAAATCATTAAAGACTGAAGTTAAAAAATAATGACAGACATTTGAGTTTCAGATTTCATACCCTTTAGAAAAGTTGTACTAATGCAAGACCTACTATTCTATTATCTTTCTAAGTTTATAAGAGCAATATTTAAAAAAATGTCCTTATTTTTGAGCTTTTGTCCCACTTCTATGTATGGCTTTGTCCAGATTTCTTGCTCTGAGGTTGAGAGGTATGACAAATGTGTCAGGGCCATCACAGTCAGCCAGAGACATTTCAAATTGTGACATACTTGTTGCATCCCACTCCCCCATGTAGTGACTCTGGATGTGTCCAAGCAAGGCAAGGAGCAGTTATGCAATGTAAATGTGCAGAGTACTCCCCTATTCCAAGGTAGACACATGTACTACAGTGGCGTTTCATCTGTCCTTGATTTTGCAAAATGTTATGGTTTATGTCATATTTTTATACTGTTGATTTATGCTTATTATTATTCAGAAAGTGCCTGTTGCTCTGTGTTTAAGTAGTAATGCTTCAATGACCATCAGATAAGCTTGTCTGAGATTATAAGATGCAAGTAAGTTTTAATAAGCATACTGTTAAAGAATTGCCAACTTTGAAAGCCTTTCTCTTGTTGCTATGCAGAGAATACTTACATAACTAGATAACATATAAGCCTTGAGTATTGAAATGCATATGACAGTATTTGTAATAAAGGACAGGATTACATTATTTTAAGAAGCTCATTACATTTGTTGGAGACTTGCGGTCATCTTTGCAGGCTTTATCTGCAAACTAAACAGAATGCCAATCTATTGTGGCAGTCCATAACTTGTGCAGTAATCCTTTAAGCAATGTATGTTGAGCTTGTTTCTTGTTTGCTTTTCATTTTTTACTTTGATCATGTTTTCCCCATGAAACAAGTAGATATTTGTTGTTGTCAGGCATTAGGTCTTTTTTGGATAAGAAACATTTTTACAAGTGGGGGTATCACAAAGATTGCTACTTTCAGCATGTTACTTGGTACTTTAATAAAGCTGAATATAAATTATAATTAGAACTGCAGTGCAAGGAGAAGTGTTTTGAGTTGAGTGCTGCTTGTTTTTCTTATACTTGATTTTGACTAGCATTCCAGTAATGTATTTAAAAAGTAATTTATTTTTTCATGCCTCACAACCTTTTTGTTTCCATCTAGATATTAAGTAAGCTATCATGCAGCAAATGCATTGAAATATATTTTTTTCTTCTATACTTCATTTTGTCTTGATTGGACTCTCATAATGATGGTTTGGCACCCAGGGCAGCATATTTAATTAAAGTTACAGTTTTTGTGGTTTTGAGCATAGCTCCTCCCATTTCTAGTTGTCCACACCCATTCCCATTGACCACACCCATTCAGCTGTCTCCTGCAGCCTCCCTTTGATTTAAAGTCACCAGCAGCCACTGCATTTAACTAAGACCCATCCACACAAGATGTTATTTCAAAGTTAACTGTCTTCTTTTTAAAATAGGTTTAATGCTTACTGCTGTATTCAAACCTGGAAAACAATCAGCTTCTAAAAGTGCTATCCATGAGTATTCACATATTTCTGACTCATTATTAAGAAACTCCCCTTTTTTTTCTTCTGTCTGATGTTGATCACTCTAAATTTAAATGTATCTGTACCTCCTTTCTCCCTCATATGCTTGCCCAAATCATTAGTTGCTACCTCTCTCAGTATCTCAGAAGTGCAGAAGTTTGTTTTCCATATTTGTATATGTGTCTTTAAACTGAAGTGCTTAATACAACTGTGTCATGTGATTAGTTTTATGGTTTGAACTTACTATTTAAATGGAGGCATTTCATTTCTGTTCTACACACTGATGAAGGGTTGATCCTGAAAGCTTTGTGATTATTTTCCTGTTTGGAATAAACGCTGCATTTACCACAACATTTCCAGGCTTTGGATTATTTTACTATGTTTTTGCATTTTGTATCCTGCCTGGTTTAGCTACATGCTGTTTTTGTTTCTCTGGATAATTGGAAATTCACCCCTGGTCTGGCTCTAATGTCTTTGACAGACAGAGAGTGTCATTAAATAACCACATAAAGGGTTCATATGTTCGAAGTTGTAAAACTTTGAAAATGTTAAAAAAAAAAAAAAAAAAACTTACCTGACTGTTTTAAGTAGGGGGGCAAGACCTCTGCAACCCTCCACACCCCCTGCTCTTTAAATATTCCAACTCTGAGACTGCACTATAATGCAGTACAGTGCAGAAAGGGAAGATTTACGTTTACTACACTGTAGTGCGATCTTGGAGTTGGTATATTTAAAGAGCGGGTGTGTGGGAGGTGCAGACCCCAGTTGGGGGGAGCAGGGGGACTTGCTACCCTGCTTAAAGCAGTCAGGTAAGTTTTTTCTTTTTTTCCTTTTTTTTTTTAAGTATTCAAAATTTTACAGCTTTGATCATATGGGTTCAACCATATGGTGTTCGAAGTTGTAAAACTTCGATCACGTAATAAGAACCATATATATATATATATATATATATATATATATATATATATATAAATATATATATATATATATATATATATATATATATATATATATTTATATATCAAATTCTTGGTTCACATTTGGGTTGAATGGCTAGGCTTATAAGGGCCCTAGTTATCATTAACCTAGTATACACCCATGAACGTATGAACCGATGAACATGTAATATATGGCGTCAGTTGCTCCTCCAGTTCATAATGTTAGTGCTCGTACATCCTGCAGGAATATTAACACACTTTTCCTGTTATAATTATCCATGATCTGGGGATATTTACCTTCTACATCTGCTTCTCTAATTCCTCCCCAACACTCTCATTTATACTTCCTCTATTTACACTAACATCTTTACTGATTATCAATGGAGAGAGGTAGAGTTTCTTGACTAGGTAAGAAAAGTGCATTGTGTGGAAACTATGCACTCAGTGTATCTGATAGCTATGTATTTTCACTACATTTAACAAGAAAGTTGCATTCCATTGTGAATATAAGTTCCATATAGATCTACGTGCTGACCTGTGTCATTAACTTCTAAATGCTTTTTTGATTGAAAAGCCTGTTTTCTAAATGCTTTTGTGTTTCTCTAATACTACCTTCCTGATGTAGACTCCATTCTGCTTTTTCTTCTTCTTCTTTCAGCTGCTCCCGTCAGGGGTCACCACAGGAGATAAACTGTTTCCATTTCTTCCTGTCCTCTGCATCTTGCTCTGTCACACCAACCACCTGCATGTCCTCTCTCAACACATCCATAAACTTTATCTTAGGCCTTCCTCTTTTCCTGTTACCTGGCAGCTTCATCCTTAGCATCTTTTTCCCAATATACTCTGCATCCCTCCTCAGCACATGTCCAAACCAATGTAATCTTGCCTCTCTGGCTTTGTCTCCAAACCTTCCAACCTGGGATGACCTTCTAATATACTTATTCCTAATCCTGTCCATCCTCATCACACCCAGTGCAAATCTTAACATCTTCAACTCTGCCACGTCAAGCTCTGACTCCTGCCTTTTTGTCAGTGCCACTGTCTCCAACCCATATAACATAGCTGGTCTCAATACCCTCTTGTAGACCTTCCCTTTCACTCTTACTGGTACTTGTCTGTCACAAATCACTCCTGACACTCTTCTCCACCCACTCCATCCTGCCTGTACTCTCTTCTTCACCTCTCTTCCACACTCACCATTAGTCTGAACTGTTGATCCCAAGTATTTAAACTCATCCAGCTTCACCACCTCTACTCCCTGCATCCTCACCATTCCTCTATCCTCCCTCTCATTCACACACATATATTCTGTCGTAGTCCTGCTGACCTTCATTCCTCTTCTCTCTAGTGCATATCTCCACCTCTCTAGGGTCTCCTCCACCTGTTCCCTACTCTCACTACAGATCACAATGTCATGTAGTCAGACTATCCTAGTTAACAAAAATAAATAAAGTGAAAAAAAATGAAAATATAAACACACACATCAAAATCTGAATAAATTAATAAGTAAATTGAAAACACAATAACTGTGACAGCATGGAATATAGTGAACACTATGCAATCACCACTGGAAGTTGGTAAAAACAGCTAAAGTACATGCGTCCTTATAGGTCATCACCAAGCTCCTTCCACAGTGTCTAGCATGTCATAGAGGGGATATACACTGGACAAGTATGTTGGATTATGTAGCCTGCATACTGTGGAAGACTGCAGGATAGAGGGCCTTACCTTTGGCAAAGCTTTTATCACCCTCCATCAAATTCCTGTTGCAGAAATTTCTCATGGCTCTAGCAACAGGTAACATAGGTGTACTGAACATATAGTCCCTTGCCCAGTAAGAATGACATGGTTTATCAATTGTAACATTCTCTCTTTATATGTGATAGAGCCTAGCAATTGCATGGAAGAATAGGTGCAGCTGTGTGTTTGTGTAGATGCACACAGTCATGCACAGGTTCCCTTCCTGGTGTATGATATATGAGTCAACATGTTTTTTTCTGCCACAGCTGACAATTAGTGAATGCCAGTTCCTCCCCTCATTCACTGGGTCTACTGGGCCCACCTTACCACCTCCCTTGGCTCAACACAATCCACATCAGGGGCAAGTGAGGCTGGTAAGGAGAATGAGGGCATGTGCAGTGCAATGCTTTTGCTGGGGAGTGTCCTCTAACTCTCAATATCCCATAGCAGGTTGCAGGTTCTGGAACTGGTGTCCTTGTGAGGTGCACATATTCTTCCATATATACACAACCACCTTACTAAGCAGCACACCACTTATGCAGCTTGAAGCTCACCTGGCTTGTAACACTGCTTTATTGCAGCTAGCCTAAGCAGCCTCATTCCTTCTCCCATGGATGGACACTCTCATCCTCCCACTGCAACTCCTCAAGCACTTGTGCCACTAATCAAGCATGGGTCAACTGGGATACAATAAGAGCTTTATCTTTCTGTGCCATGGGGCCCATGCCTAGCCAGTCTTACAGGAGGATTGTAAGGAAAGACAAAACTCATTTAATGCACCCTGCTGTTATGCTGAATTTATTCCTTCTTGTGAATGCTTGGGATGTGGCAGCACTAGGAATTATCACAAGGTATCTTTCATAAAGTCCACCATGGACTTCATACTAAGCTCAGGATTAGTCTATGAATTTCATTTGCTCCAGTGGAGGAAAGAGATACATCCTTGACTGCATCTCATGTGACACAGTTTGGTTTAGGTGTTAGATATACATGCAGTGGGGGAAGGAAGGAGCAAAGGAAGGAATGTTGAAGCAAGGCTTTCAAGACTATCCTAAGTGAAGGGTATACTTTCAATTGATTTCCATCCACATGTTCAACAAAGTCCACCTTCAGGGATCCGTTCTCTAAGGTGTGCTCATCATGAGGATTGCAAGGTGTGACCAGCTGTGCACAGTCAGTTCACATGCTGAG
Source organism: Protopterus annectens (assembly GCF_019279795.1). Classification (NCBI taxonomy): domain Eukaryota; kingdom Metazoa; phylum Chordata; order Ceratodontiformes; family Protopteridae; genus Protopterus; species Protopterus annectens. The sequence goes on along the minus strand of NC_056741.1, from coordinate 679,694,515 downwards.
GGGTTGCAATGTGGAAAATCACTTGTTAAAAGGAAGGTTCTGTTGATCAAGCAAGATATTTGGAAAAGAGGTGTTACAGTGTAGTGCTCTATCAGCAAACAGAACATGAAAATGTCTACCATTTTAACTACTTCATGTATGCAATGATACAGGCTTTACCTCATCAGATTGTCTATAATGCAACAGTGTTCTACTTGATTTCCAAATACATTCTTGTGCAAGCAGTTTCTGTTTGCCAGCACACCAAGAAAACTTTTTAAGATATTCTCTATCTTTTATTAAAAATAATACAACCTTGAGTCCCTCTCACCATCGTCATGAAATTTTACATTAGTACAAAACAGACATATAACTTTTTCATGCAGAAATATTTTTGACTTTGTAAAAATGCACAGGACAACCCATCATTTGTCTACCCCCCCCCCACACTGGTCTTGCACACAAAAATAGAACATTTATTGGTGGATATTGACCCAGTTTATTTATTTATGCACCACCAAACAGACACTTAAAAAGGTAGGCATATGTACACATAACCCTTTAGGCATTAACAGCAGCAGTCACAAGACCATTCACCTAACTATGCTGGCAGAGTCTTACTGCCTCCATTGACGTCACCCCCCTCCCCCAAGTCACTGCATTTATTGTCAAACCTAACTGAAACCTCAGGGCCACCACTACCACTGGTGACAGGCATAAAGGTATTGTGGTATTTTCTAACCTAGATGTAACACAATCTACAGAAACATCCTTACTTTACTCAGCTTGGCATTGTACCCCCTCAGGAGTCCAATGTTATATATGCCCCAACTTGCCAATACCCCCTCCTCACACTCATATTGGTACACCCTTGCTGGGTCACACTGAACCAAGGCAAAAAGATGAAAAAGGCGAGCGACCCAATAAAGGGGTACCCTGACATCTCCACTACTAGGCAGACTGTTTTTTACTTGCCAGTCTTGGAGCTAATGACTCCATGGGAAAGGGAGGGTGAAAGAAGGTTCACTTATTTTTTTGGTTATACTAGACCTAACAATGTTCCCTGGGCTGACTGCCACAGCATCTAGCCCTTTTTTAGCCCTGCCTTTTCTTACTGCCCTTTCCATCCTATCCTCCCATTCATTGTATTTGGCATGGCACTGTGACAGACAAAACATTTCCCTATGCCAAATGTCTTTTGTCCATCTTCTGCCCCACCCTCTCACACAAAAAAATGACCAGTTCTTTGGGAATATACTGACCCAGAATATTCATTTATCCACTGCAAGATAGGTGCTTTAAAATATACGCATATGTGTACATAATATTTTAGGCATTAACTGCAGCAACCACAAGACCATTTGCTTAACTGTGCTATGAGGGACATCCTGCCTCCATTCTCCTCTTGCTTCCACTCTTGGCAACTGCATCAGGCATGGTACCCACTCAACCTGGCCTGACACAACCAGAGGATCTCAGTCTTGCTCTACTCGGCACTATTCTAGTGGTCCAGCAGCATGGATGTCCCCACTTACCCAGACAGTCTAAATTCATATTGGAATGCCCTCCATCGGGCCATGCAGTTCATGGAATAGAAGATAGAAAAGGGAAGACAGACAAATAAAAAATAGGACCTCCCTCGTCTTAACAAGCAGCCTTCTGATCACAGTTATCTGTTCCTCTCTTCCCATTCCTTGGATGGTAAATTGGACTGGGCCACCAAGTCCTCCCTAGAAATGTCTTGGAACAACAGAAAAATCCATAGATTAAATGAATCCAGACCAAGGTCAGACAAGTGGAACTCATCTACCCAGAACCACACCAGGTATCTGTCCTCCAGATCTATGTGCCTAAGGACTAACAGACCAAGTTTACCTAGACTACCTTAGGAATCTTCTGTTTATTATATTTCTTGGTCTACTGTATGACCCAAAGCTTTATGCCTGCTTTCAAACTAGATGGATGAAACTCTTCAGACCAGATAACTCATGCACCCACATGACTCCGTATCAAAATGTTGGTACTCATAATGCTAAGAGTCACAATGCCAAACCAAAAATAAAATACCAAATACCATACATTGTTCTTCAACTTTAAACTTCTTTTTTTTGCCAGAGGGAAGCCCCTGACCCATCCTGATACTTTCAACTATATATATATATATATATATATATATATATATATATACATACATACATATATATATATATATATATATATATATATATATATATATATATATATATATATATATATTTAACTTAGAGAAAAGAGAATATTTTGAGAAATGACAATCTTGTACTTAGTATATGCATGTCCATTTTATAGATCATTCACTCTCTGCACACCACAGGACTTGCTAAAGTGGGTCTGAATTTCAAACAGCTAAACACCTACACAGGTGCACTTTAATCTAAGTAGATCCCTCATGGCTACTAACTTTAGCTATGCTAGGGTTATTCCATCCTAGGTGAATCACCACCGCCTGATAGTAACCTTAGTTATGCAGCAACTGATGCACTGTTTATATCAATTTTCCCCAGCACATTTCTTTCTGTCTATAACACTGGACCTTCCATTTAGCTAGATTTAATTTTGCCTGTATATTTACAAGAAGAACTGCAACTCTTTTTGCTGCCCAATATATATGGGTATTCCCAATCACAAAGATTTGCTGGACTGTTGCAGCAGAGGTGAACATACTGTTAAAATTAACAGACTTACAAAAAAGCCACTTGATAAAGGTTGGAGTAATGCAAAATAAAATAATCTAAGAAAACAAATAAAAATCTGACCAACACTGCTTAAAAAGAAGTATAAACTTTAATCAAATAGAAAACATAAAATAAAAGGTAAGCGCTTTCACAGATAATCTGCTTTTTCAGACTATATAAAACCAGTAAAGGAAAAGCAATTTAAAAATCTAACAAAGTCCAATCATTGAAACACATGCAGTCAGCTGACTCAGGAATGAATCGACCAATCAAGGTTTTACTATGGGCCAAGCACCCAAAATTGTAATTTAATGACATAGGGGGTGGGATTTCAACACTGGCTTCAATGAAATTGTCTCATTCAATCCTGGTGGAAGATGTGCTTGTAAAAGTAGTATCCACCGTAGCCCCTGGCATTCTGTTATTATTCCGATCTCCACCCTGCACATTTAGTGGTCAGCTCCAGCACAAAAAACTTGAACGAGTAATAAATACATCATTCCAAAACATCTTAGGCCAGGGCATTAGTTACTTTCTTTTTATTTATATTATTTATATGTTCTATGATCCTTTCTTTTAGTGTGCGATTCGTTTTGCCAACATAGAAGGCTCTGTAGACAGTACAGTCTATATAATAAGCCAGATCTTTACTCTTACAGTCAGCATAAAAGTCCATCTCTATTATAAAACGAGTACTGGGTTGTAGAAATGAGGTATTTGTTAACATATATTTACATGTTCTACAAGTGCGGCATTCAAAAGTCCCTTTTCGATCAGAGTAAACTGTAGTCCGATAGCATAATTATCATTTAAGGGAAAGGTTATTCCTAAAACAGAACATAGGAAAATCATCAATATCCTTTCTGATGTCAGGGTCAGCTTGTAAAATAGACCAGTTCTTTTTCAAAATATTACATACTATGTTGATATCACTGGAATAGGTGAGACAAACCCTATTTTTATAATGTGTGCTAGCAGAAGTAGTGTCTCCACTATTAGCATTCCTGAGTCTCTCAGAAAAGTAGGGTCTTCCATCACTACCCCTCATACGAAGTACCTCATTCATGCAATGTTCAATCTTATGTAATTTATATCCTTGAGCTAAAATTTCATTCTTAAGAAGGCCAAAAGCTGGAACCAGGTCATTGTCATCATCATGTAGCTTCATTATCTGCACGAATTGTCCCTTCATAACATTTCTAGTAACATGACCAGGATGCATGCTGGTTCTGTATAACAGGGTATTCCTATTATAAGGTTTCCTCTAGAGATGAGTGTGGCAACGTCCCAGTGCTCCCTTGTCAACTGTAACATCGAGGAATTCTATACTTCCATGAGAAAAGCAATATCTAAACTTCAAAAATCAGTTGTGTTGTGTAAAAAAAATCAGTAAAACTATTAAAGCTCTGTTCTGTTTCTTTCCATGTGAGAAAGATATCCACGAATCACCTGTAGAACAGGATATTTCCCACAAAAACATTATTATGTAATACATAATCCTGCTCCCAGCATGCAAAGGCCAAGTTAGCATAAGTGTTAGCACATGCTGTTCCCATCGCAACTCTTGTGTGCTGGATATAAAAGTCATTATTGAAAAAAAAGATATTATTTCTGAGTATAAGTTCAATTAATTCACATAGCAAATTGAACTTACTTACTCGCCAGTCAGTATTGCTACCAAGGAATTGCCTCACGCAATCAATGCCCAATCATTGGGTATCATTTTAAACACTGAAGCTACATCTACTGTGACAAAAGCATAGTCATAATTCCCATCATATTGATCCTACCAAGAAAAAAGCTCCTCTAAGAAAAACTTAGTATGCTTAAGTATTGTCACTGCCTTATTGAGTGCAGGTCTAAGAGTCTTCTCTATTAAGACTGATAGAGATTCTGTGACCCAGCCAGAGCTGGATACAATAAGAGACATAGGTGGTCGCACATGGTCCTTAAGTACCTTAGGTAAGCCATATAGTATTGGAACAATTTGATGTTCAATGCAAAAATATTCATGTAGTTCCTCATTAATCTGGCCAGTCTAATGTTTCAGACTAACACATGTACTTTATCAATAACAGCTTTAACTAAATGTCCAGTGATATCGTTATAAGTCTTGACATGATTCATGGAATACATCTGTTCAAAGTAGAACTGCTTATCCATAATTACTATTCCTCCACCTTTATCTGCTGGTCGTATCTCAAGGTGGGGTGAAGATCTTAACTCTTCGAATGCTGTAACTTGTTGAGGTGTTAAACTATAAAAAGAACATTTATGTTTAGTTGTCAAAGAAGAATGTATCTCTTTTTCACAAATGGCCACAAAAGCTTCAATAAAGGAATGTGTAATTGGGGTGAAGGTGCTCAGTTTCTTAAAATTATTAATATCATTAGATTGTTCAGGATACATTAGCGATAAAGAAACATTCCTCGCTAAAAGTCTCAGGTCTGTGAAGACCTCACTTAATTCAGATGTTCTTGTAAGTACAAAGGAAAGACCCTTATTCAATACACAAATCTGTTCATCACTTAAGGCAACAGAAGATATATTAAAAATTAATTCATCTGATGTTGTCTCCTCGTGGTCATAGTTACATGTGGTTTGAATACAGAACATGCCCTTTCCTCCCCCTGCTCTTCAGGCGGCTATATTGATGGTCCATACTCAATGGTAAAGGCACTTCTAACTGAAAAGAATTCAAATTATTGTTCTCAGTCCCAGATGTAGAGAGCAATGTAGTAGTAGTAGTATAGCAATAACCCACGCCTGGGTGTGGGTAATACTGGATTTACTCACGGTTGAAAAAAGCAATAGAGAAAGCAAGATCTCCGTTGCTTTTTACACACTGTCTCACTATGTTAAAGGATTTTAACATAGCGAGACAGCTTTAAAAAAAGCAATGGAGAATCTTCGTTACTTTTTTAAAAGCTGTCTCGCTATGTTAAACTCGTTTAACATAGCGAGACAGTGTATAAAAAGCAACGGAGATCTTGCGTTCTCTGTTGCTGTAAAAAAAAAAAAAGAGTTATACTAATGGAAAAAGTCCGGGCGACCGGACCTTTTTCCATTACTATAACTCTGATTTACAACATGCACGCTGACCAATTAGCGTGCATGTTTTGGAATATTAATGGGGGGGTCGTTGTATAATAGCAGACAAACCATGGTTAGCAACAGATGGAGGCACAGCCAATTCATTGTTATTCATAGCTTTGTTCTTTAATTGGGCGCCTGCATTCATAGTATCACCATTTACTACTTCTTTCATCATATTGTTAGCTTGTACACTGGATGCCATAGTGTCATTAGTTCTCTGTTCTCGAGACCAAGTTAAAATCTGCCCTTTCTAAAAATCAGAAATGTCTCATTTGATTTTATTTAGTTTCAGAAATTGGAGCCTTTTCTCATAACTCACAACACCTCAAAGCACTTCCGCAATTTTGGTTCTACAAATTTCAGAAATAAAATCTGTATGCAGCTCCTTTAAGAAAGCCTTAATGTCTCTAAGAAGCAATATTTCATTAGGGAGAAAATAGTCTATTAGTATAAAAATATTCAAAACAAAGCTGTAGATTCAAGTTCCACCACCTTTTCAGCAGTTCTAAATAAGTATTCCCATATGTCAGCATCTTTAAGGTGCATAATGCATGAGGTTTGACTTTATGTTGAACACAGGCTTCAAAATGTAAGTGCTGCCATTGCAGCCATTTGTATTTAAACAACATATTTTCAAGTTCTCTTAATTTAGTAAAAAAAGTAGCATTACATGTTGTATCCATATCACTCCTGTGTATATCAGTCACATCCAAAGTAGATGACAGCAACAGATTCGCTTCTAATAATAGCAGCCGATCCAACCACTCATTAAAGCCATTAGGGTTGTAATCTAATTCCAGTTGTAACCCCTCAGCCATGCTCCAGTGGCAAAGTACAAACAAAATAATCCAAAACAAAACTTAAAGTCACTCGATAAAGGTCAGAGTAACACAAAATAAAATACTCTAAGAAAAAAAAAACTCCGATCAACACTTCTGAAAATGAACTATAAACGTTACTAAAACAGAAAACGTAAAATAAAAGGTAAGCTATTTCACAGATACTCAATCTGCTTCTTCAGACCATATAAAAACACTAAAGGAAGAGCAATTTAAAAATCTAATAAGGTCCAATCATTGAAACACATGCAGTCAGCTGACTCATGAATGAATCAACCAATCAAGTGTTCACTGTGGGCCAAACCCCCCAAAAGTGTAATTTAATGACATAGGGAGTGGGATTTCAACACTGGCTTCAAAGAAATTGTCTCATTCAAACATGGTGGAAGGTGTGTTTGTTATAGTACTGTACAACGTATCTCACAGCATTCTGTTATATTATTCTAATCTCCTCCCCGCACATTCAGTGAATGTCAGCTCCAGCACAAAAAAACATGAACGAGTGATCACTACCTCATTCCAATACGTTTGGCCATGGCATTATTTACTTTCTTTTTATTTATATCATTTATATGCTGTATGATTCTGTCTTTTAGTGTGCGATTCATTTTATAAAAATAGAAGGCTCTGCAGACAGTACAGTCTGCATAATAAACCAGTTCTTTACTCTTACAGTCAGCATAAAAGGCTGTCTCTATTATAAAACCAGTACTGGGTTGAAGAAATGAGGTGTTTGTTAAAATATATGTACATGCTCTACAAGTGTGGCATTTAAAAGTTCCTTTTAGATCATAGTAAACTGTAGTCTCTGTCAAGTTATTCCGATAGCATAACTGTCATTTAAGAGAAATGTTATTCCTAAAACAAAACCAAGGAGAATTATCAATAGCAATGTCAGGTTCAGCTTGTAAAATAGACCAGTTCTTTTTCAAAATATTACATACTATGTTGACATCACTGGAATGGGTGAGATAAACCCTATTCTCATGACGTGTACCAGCAGAAGTAGCGTCTCCAATATTAGCATTCCTGAATCTCCCAGAAAAAGTAGGGTCTTTCATCACTACCCCTCATATGAAGTACCTCATTTGTGCAACATTCAGTCTCATGTAATTTATATCCTCGAGCTAAAAATTCATTCCTAAGATATCCAAAAGCTGTAAAAAGCAGGTCATCATCATGTAGCCTCATTATCCATGGGAACTGTCCCTTCATAACATTTCTAGTAACTTGGCCAGGATGCTGTGTAACAAGATATTCCTATTACAAGATTTCCAGAAGAGACAAGTATGCCAATTTCCCATTGCTCCCTTGTCAACTGTAACATTGAGAAAGTCTATACTTCTATAAGAAAAGCAATAACTAAACTTAAAAAAATCAGTTGTCTTGTGTAAAAAATCAATAAACCTATTCAAGCTCTGTTCTGTTTCTTTCCATACAAGAAAGATATCATCCACCAATCACCTGAAGAACTGGATATTTTCCCACAAAAACATTATTATGTAATACATATTCCTGTTCCCACATGCAAGGGTCAAGTTAACATAAGTGTTGGCACATGCCATGCCCATCGCAACTCCTGTCTGCTGGATATAAAAGTCATTGTTGAAAACAAAGATATTGTTTTTGAGTATAAGTTCAATTAATTCACATAATAAATTGACCTTCCTCACTGGCCAGTCAGTATTGTTACCAAGCGTTTACCTTTTATTTTACGTTTTCTGTTTTATTAAAGTTCATAGTTCATTTTCAACCATGTTGATTGGAGTTTTATTTATTTTCGTAGAAAATGTACAGCCACCAAAACCAAGTTCTTTTTTTTTCCACATGTAATTATCTCTTTATATACTCATGTACGTGTGTATATACCATATTTCCCCAGAAATAAGACTGGGTCTTATACTTTTTCCCCTGCCGAAATACACATTAGGTCTTATTATCAGGGGATGCCTTATTTACCCCCCGTACAACAATCTGCATTTATTCATTTACAAAAATTGACATTCATTCATGTACACAAATCAACATTTATTCATGTACAAAAATTGACATTTATTTGATACTTTTCCATTATTGGGCAACAGTTCTAGGTAACGCATTAACAGTTGTGTGAGAATTCTACATAAACAGTGCAACAAACATATCATCTTCAGAATATCTACATCTTGGCTTTCACATTGCAATATTTCATGCTTACCAGAAAGTGCAGAAAAATCTCGATAGATGTGTATTGGAGGAGCAGAATAAAACAGGTGAATGCCACTTTTTGAGTGGTGATGCTTTCTTTATTCCTTACCCAAACCGTAAGAGAAGAATGATGGAAAGTCATAAAAATGAAGTCTGGGAACTAGTGGCCTTACTTTGTAAATACCCCTTGATAATGAAATGTTACGTTAATACAATAAAGTCAGGAAACTGACAAGAGCTTGCTGGCAGCTGAAAGCCGAAGCAATCCATTCTGATGCCCCAATAATGGAAAAGTTATTCAAATACAGTCATGTCATCTTCTTCTGGACCATTGTCATAAGTTTCCAACCCCCAAATTCCAGTCTGAGTTTCTTGCGACTCCATTTCCTGTAGAACCATTGGCCCCAATCTGTCATACCTAGCAACAGAGCTCTCCTTAAATGAGCACTGCTTATCCAGGTAGCCTGCTTATAGTGCATTGGCAACACAGCTGTCAATGATTTTATCCCATGAATTCTTCACCCAAGTCACGACCTCTTGCAGGATAGGCTTCACAAAGTTTCCACGCTGATTTCTCTCCATTCTGTTTTCAATATAGTCATTGAGTTCCATATGCAAATGGTCCTTGAATGGCTTGTTTATTGCAATTTCAAGAGTCTGGAGATAGGCAGTCATTCCTGCGGGAATCATTATTTGATCTATTCTTCTTTGTGCAAGGAATTTCTTCATGTCTTTAGCGTGGTGAGTGCTGGATGAATCCCAGACTAGCAGACCTCTTTCGCCATCTTGCAAAACAAGTGGCAGCATTACATCGGCCCACTTCCTTATAACTGCTTGTGTGCACCAGGCTTTTTCGGTTTCAAGAATGTAAATGCCTGAAACACGTTCAATCTTATTTTTCTTGCCCTTACTAATGATTAGAGATGGGTTTTCTTTCCATCTAGACAAATTGCCAAAATACAGGTAACACGTGCACTTTCGTAACCAGTGGAGGAAATGTAAATTGACGAGGCACCCCTCTGATCAATTGTTGTTTGAAATCCTTGGCACATAAACGCTGCAGTTTCATCCATAGCAATCATGTTAGAGAGTTGGTATTTAGCAAAGTCAATGCCATCAACAAAGGACTTGAATGCAAGTGCATGTTTAATAACTTCAGTATCTTCCAGCTTGAACAGCGTTGTTGATCTTCTTAGAGGCAGTTCATATCACTGAAGGAAGCCATCCAGCCAATGTTGTTTGAATTCTTCTGGGGATATTTCTAACTGTGGTGCCATTGCAAGGACAAATGCTTGAATATCAACCCTGAGCATAACCAAAGCCTTTGCTCTCCTGTTAGCAATCCATTCATAGATGATGTCTTCCAGCTCAGGAAATAATGGTTGCTGACATGATCCACACTTGCACTTCTTAGCATTTCCCTCATCAGCCTGTTGACTGAGGTTATCATACGCTGCTCACCATTTTCAGACCATTCTGAGATCCAACTTCTTCTCTTTGCAGAAAGCCATCAGATTCTTTCCCCGAGAGTCCTCCATGATTCCTTTCTTGTACTCGATGGAATAGCTCTTTCTTTTTGCACTCATCTTGTCTGGGGGGGGGGGTGGTTAATTGAAGACTTATGAGACAGGAGTGGCAACACAAAATGGTGATGGTTAAGAAGACACAACCACACCTGTTCATTATCAAGTGCACACGCTTTACGTGCATTGTCTGTACTTTGACCAAAGTACACTTGCCAGTGTTTATCGGCCAAGGATCTCAACCGTCAAGTGTGAGTGAGGATTAGGGTTACAGTAAGAATCATGGAGAATTCCCGGAGAAAGAATCTTAAGACTTTCTGCAAGGAGAAGAAGTTGGCTGTCCGAATGGTCCGAAAATGATGAGCAGCGTACGATAACCTCAGTCAACAGGTATCAATAATATTATTTTATAATTCAACACGTCTGTTGTGTTTTGTTGATGATCTTAACTGGGGCTTATTTTTGGGGTAGGGCTTATATCATGACCACCCTGGAAAACCATGATAGGCCTTATTCCTTATTCTCTGGTTAGGTCTTATTTACGGAGAAATATAGTATATATATATATATATATATATATATATATATATATATATATATATATATATATATATATATATATATATATATATATATATATATATATATATATATATAGATATCTATATATATATATATATATATATATATATATATATATATATATCTGTATATATATCTGTCATTTTTTTAAATTTCTTCAAATCTTTTGGGTTTTTATTGCCATGGCAGGAATAGACCCATTCCAAAATCAAAGTATGATTCCAGTTGTGCTCTCAGTTCCACATCTGATGAACTATACAGTTTTAAATCATTAGCAAAAAGAGGATGAGAAGTCTTTACACTTTGTTGTTTTCTGGGAACCAAACTGTAGCCATGACCTAATCTGTTAAGTAGACTGCTTAATGGGTTAAGGGCAAGACAAAAGAGCAGTGGTAATAAAGAGTCCCCCTGGAATATCCCCCTTTGAATTTTCATCACTGGGATAATAATTTGTCCTTTATCATGGCTTAACTGCAAAGTTCTTTGCCACTGTTTCATGGTTGCTGTAATGTAATCAGACAGTGTAGAGTGCATCTTATATATTTTAAGCACTATTTTATCCATGAATGCGGGGTACTGTTGATGCTTTTTTGCAATCTGTCCTTTCCATATTTAAATCCTTCCCCTTTTCACAGTTCTCCATTATGACTTTATTTAACAATAAATGGTCCTTTGCCCCATATGCCTTTCGTCTGTTACCCTTTTGTTCTATTACAATGATTAAATGTTCTTCTAAATGACTATAACCTCTGTCAGCATCAACTCCAGACTCAGTGATGTATGCCTGTTTGAGTATAATCTATTGCTTTGCTGACACCTGGCCTGTCTTTGAGACTAGCAGCTAGATTAGAACAGCTGAACTGACCAGCATGAGATGTAGCTGCTTATGGCCCTAACCCTGCTGTGTCTCTGCCATACAGGATAGCATGTCTTCAGTTCTAAATGCCCCATAATACAGCACCAGGAACAGGCTGATTCAAGCTGCAAAGTCGTGATAGTTTCTGACAGTGGCGAGCAAGGTCTTCACCAGTGTGGAAAAAAAAAAACTTTATAATGTGATACTTAACATTTTGGTCCCTGCCTTTAATCAGACCCTAGACCTTTAAACATCCTGATAAAAGCTCAAACCTTTGTAAGATCTGGGATACCCTTACTCCTTAGCACACAGCTGATAGTAGTACAATGCACTGGGGCAGTTGTGACTTCACCATCCCCAAAAGCCATGAAGCTTCTGTCATGCTGGGAGCCCATGACTTTCTCACCAGCTTCCCTACCATTAGTCAAATGTTCCACAGCATGTCTGGTATGATATCCACTTCAATTGCCACTTCTGCAGCTAGGGCTTCATCTTTCTGTAAAATTGCTGTCTGGGATACAGAGTCAGCAATGCCATTCCTCTAACCCAAGAACATAAATCACAGTAAAAGAAATGTTACATTGTTTATGCATGAAGAAGTAGATTCTGATTACCCTGTAGAGCCTATCTGATGGGGCATACCTTATGTTTAGAGCTGCTTCCACTGCCTGGTTATCTGAGTGAAACCTATTCCTACAGTTGCCTTGGTATCTTTTTCATATCCAACAAGTAAAGAGAGACACTGTGGAGCACTGCATTCAATACGCAAAACCCAAATATCAAAAACAAAAAAGAACACAGTTACGTAAAACCACCAAATTTATTGCAGCAAAGCTTTCGGGTTTTCCCTTCCTCAGTGCTATAAAAAATTTTTAATTTACATTTATATAGTATAAAACAGTTAATTTTAATTCACGATAACCTCAGTCAACAGGTGTCAATAATATTATTTTATAATTCAACACGTCCGTCGTGTTTTGTTGACGATCTTAACTGGGGCTTATTTTTGGGGTAGGGCTTATATCATGACCACCCTGAAAAACCATGCTAGGCCTTATTCCTTATTCTCTGGTTAGGTCTTATTTATGGAGAAATATAGTATATATATATATATATATATATATATATATATATATATATATATATATATATATATATATATATATATATATATATATATATATATATATATATATATATAGTATATATCACCAGGGCTGCATTACCACTAGGAATGTGAGATGTGCTGTCTTATTTATATGGGAATTGTAGAATAGTGTGTGTGTGTGTGCGTGTGTGTGTGTGTGTGTGTGTGTGTGTGTGTGTGTGTGTGTGTGTGTGTGTGTGTGTGTGTTGTACCTTTAAGAAGGGTTTCAAGGACAGCACATGCATACAAATAGCAAGCACATGCTAGCTTCAGTGCCATTTTGCGAGTGCAGCCAGAGAGTGCGCATGTATGAGTATGATAGCTAGTTTGTTTACAAGTTTATCTAAGTTAAAGTTATTAAGCCTCAGTCCTGATGTGTTTGTACATAATAAAGTTGCTTGCACAGAACCCATGTATGTTCGTCTGCTTTATCCTGACCAGAAGAACGACATGGTGCCAGAATTCCCAGAGACTGCTTTCAAAGCTACGAGGTACAGAGTAAACAGTGAAGCTTAACTAAGTGAACCGAGTACAAAAAAGAGCTAGAAATGAACAAAAGGTAATGAAAACTTCCACAAATGATTTAATTATTAAATAAAATATAGCATTACAAGGGAACAAAAGCAATTACTAAGTGAGTGGCACAAAAAGTTTGTTAATTAAACAAAATATTTGAAATTAAGATATTTGATAAAACGATTATCAGAAAAGCAAATAAAGGGTTTGGAATTACCTCAGAGCTGCAAAGTGAGCATGTTTAAAGTAAAATGAGCATGTTTAGAGTAAAACAACCACAAAACAAGTATAATGGGCATGACAAAATACTAAAAGAGCAAAATTAATATAATAAAGGGCCGAAAAGGGCACATTAAGCATAAATAAAGCAAAGTGACTATATGTTTTTTGGCAAAATACTGTGTTTTGGCAGAACTACTATTTTGCATTGTATTCAGGGCATAACTAGAGTTGTTCAAAATATCTCAAAGTGTGTAAAAGTGCTTACAGTGTGTGCTTATTACTGTGCATTTATTCCGAAGAGTTTATTGTGTGTAAAGTGCAAATATTTTGTAAAGCAGAGTCAAAATACAGCTGTTTTAAAAAGCTTCTTGTGCTGGTTGTGGCTATTCTCAGAGTTCCGCCATTGCAAAGTATTTCTTGCACTGTAAAGAGTTATTTAGAAAAGTACAGCCATTTTGGGAATGTTTCAGTGTGCTGTGTACTGTTTATTAGCAGAGTGAAATTACTTCAAAATGTTTTTTACTCTGAGCTTCTTCTGCCCAGTTTATTCACACAGTGCAATTATTTTGAAATGTTTCTTACAATGATAAGAGGTGGTTTCTTACAGCACAGTAATTTCAAGAGTATTCTTGTGCCCAGGAGATTTATTTCACAAAGTTCAGTTATTCAGAGGCTTGTTGTGTTATTGTGCATAGTTACAAGTACGCATAAAATTCTGGCATATGTATATGTGTGTGTGTTCTTGCATGCTTGCAAAAGCCCTCACTGGTATGTGTTAATATGGTAGAGGCATTTTGCAGACCAGGTCCACTGGTATTTGATCAGAACATTGCAGAGAACTGGAGAATATCTAAGCAAGAGTATGATCAATATTTTTATACAAACAGCTTATTTTGACAAAGATGCATTCATTTTGCAAACCTAGCTGGGCCAGAGACCATTGAAAGACAGCATCAATTTGTGTATGCACCAGCAGTATATGAAAGGAAGGGGGACACCATCATATTGTTGTACAGGCTGAATCAAGGGAATACCCCGAGTGTTAGAAATGCAAATTAAGGGAAATGTGCAACCCCCAGACAAATATTACATTCGAGAGACATTTGTTTTATACACGAGATCAAAAGGAGGGGAAAATTTTGCAGCTTATATTACTGACCTGAAAACCAAAGCTGAAATGTGTAGGTTTGGTGACTTAAAAGATGAGTTAATAAAGGACAGACTTGGGTATGGTATTAATAGTGTTGCAGTGAGAAAGAATTTGCTTCATGACAGTGATTTAAATCAAAGTTATTGAGATTTGTCAAATCCATGAAGTTACAGAAAGGCACACAAGTATGCTTGCAAGTGATAAAAGCATGGTTTCAGCAAGCTCCAGAGCAAACATAGACAGCATGCAACACGTGGCTAGCAGGAGCAGGCCTAAGCACATGGCAGCTGTAACCCCTGCAAGTGTGGCAGGTAAAACCCATCATTTTCTTGCAAGTTCTAAAACTAGTTCAGTGAGAAGAACATGCTCAGTGCATTACAAGAATGAGTCAGCAAAACCCAAATCAAGCTTTATTGTTAACTGTTACAATTGTGGTGCCAGTCTTGAGTCTAAAAGAAAAAGGTGCTTAGCATTTGGTCAGCAATGCCACTGGTGTAAAAAATGGAGCCATTTTCAAAAGTTTTGCAAATCAAGTAAACCTCATACAGTTATAAAGAAGCATCACTTAAACAAGCAAGTTGATCATATAGAGAGCTGCTGCCCTACTTTCTACATAGATGGTGCATCAGTACTTGGTGAAAAGGTTGATGCAGCAAATTTGCAGGCAAAGAATGAAGTGTTTTGTACTGTCCAGATCAATGGTAAACCCACTGAGCTGAAAGTAGACACAGGTTCAAAGTATAATATTATGTCAGCAGACACATTCGCTAAAATGAGAGCTAGTAAGCAACTTAATGTGGCCAGTTGTGTGAAGCTTGTTGCTTATGGTGGTGAAGAAATTCAAACCAAAGGCTCAGCAGTGCTTCCATGTTATTTGGCTAGGAACTGCTACATCTTATTATTCTATGTAGTCTGAAGACCTGTGCAGTCATTACTGGGTCTCAGAGACAGTTTGAAAATTAATTTGCTTTCCTTTACCAAAAAAGTTCATCATATAAGCACATATACTAGTTCCAATTTTACTGACGTTATTTTTTCAGAGTATGCTGATGTTTTCGATGACAAGTTAGGTAAACTTCCGGTAGTGTATTCCATGAAGTTAGACCCAGAGGTAGACCGGAGGTCAGATCGGCAAGAAAAGCTCCTATAGCTATGCAGGATAAAGTCAAAGCTCAGTTGGATAAAATGGTGGAGCAAGGTGTAATTTGTCCAGTTACAAAACCAACTGAATGGCTGTCGTCCATAGTAGCAGCCAACAAAAAAGGCTCAGATGAAATCAGAATATGCATTGACCCAAGAGACCCAAACAAAGCCTTAAAGAGACCTTATCATTCTATGCATACAGTCGAGGAAGTCAAATGCCTATTACCGAATGCCAATGCTTTTCTGTCTTGGATGCAAAAAGTTCATTTTGGCAAGTGATGCTTGATCGCAAATCTTCACTACTGACTACTTTCAGTACCCCATTTCAAAGATATAGATTCCTCAGGATGCCATTTGGAATAAATTCTACAAGTGAAGTCTTTCAGCATGCAATGGACAATTTTTTTCAGGTTATCCTTGTGCCATAACAGTAGATGATTTATTGGTTTGAGGCAAAGGTGAAGCAGAGCATGACAGAAACCTTAACAAAGTTCTAGACAGAGTACTTGAAGTGAACTTGAAGCTCAATTCTCTAAAGTGCAAATTCAGACTACCAGAAGTTATATATATATAGGTCATTTGTTTACTAGCACTGGCTTGCTAGCAGTCCTGTCCAAGCAAGCAGCCATTCTTGAAATGTCAGCATCAGATAATGTTCAAGCTCTACAATGTTTTTTTGGTATGGCCAACTACTTAGCCAAGTTTATACCAGACTTCACTGAGTTGTCAGTGTCTTTGAGAGAACTGACATGCAAAAATGTTTCATGGTTTTGGTTGGAACAGCACCAGAGAGCATTTGAAGACCTTAAGCAGAAAATTGCCACCCCACCGAAATTAGGATATTATGATGTCAATAAACCTCTTTCCTGTGATGCTTCAAAATTTGGTCTTGGTGCAGTTATTTTTCAAGAGACCAGACCAGCAGCCTATGCATCTAGAACTCTTACCCAAACTGAAATGCAGTATGCTCAAATAGAGAAAGAACTACTGACAGTAGTATTTGCATGTTCAAAGTTTCATGATTATATTTATGGTCGAGCTATTCAGACTGAAACTGATCATCAACCGCTATTTACTGTTTTAAAGAAGCCTATGCATTCAGCTCCAGCGAGATTACAAAGAATGATGCTCAAACTGCAAAAGTACAACTTCAAAATGGTCTATACAAAATGCAGACTTCTTTATCTGTCTGATACCTTATCAAGTTTGATCAGAAATACAACAGTACAGCTTGATGCAGAGAATTTTGACTTTGATATCATGGAAGTTCGTAATTTTTCTACCATGAAACTTGATGAGCTGAGAGATCATACAAAGACTGATCCAGTTTTGCAAAAGCTCAACCACTACATTAATGTTGGATGGTCGTCAAAGCAATCTAGTGTACCACCTGAAGTTCAAACTTATTTTCCTTACAGAGATGAGATGTTGATGGAAGATGGAATTATTTTTAAAGATCCTAACATTGTTATTCCTACTTTTGTTACAATGTGAATATATCCAGAGTTTGCATTGTGGTCACCCAGGTTCTGAATCTACCAAAAGAAGGGCAACAGGACTAGTATTTTAGGTTTCTCTATCAAAAGACATTAATAAAGTACTTTTTTCTTCTTCAGTATGCAATAGTACTAAACTGCATTTGCAAAAAGAACCACTTCAGCTAAGTCAAGTTCCTGAACTATCTTGATCAACAGTAGCCACTGAAATACTCAAGTGGAACAATCAGCATTACTTAGTGTTGGTAGACTCTTATTCGAACTGGTTTGAGATGGATCTACTACCTAACCTAACGTCCACTGCTGTTATTGCCAAGTTGATATGTCATTCCTCAGTCAATGGTAGTCCACACAAAGTTATTTCTGCACATGGTGCCCAATTTACCAGTTAGCTGTTTCAGAAATTTGCAAAAGAATGAAACTTTGTACATGTTACTAGTAGTCCAGAATACACACAGCCAAATGGAATAGCTGAATGTACAGTACAGAGTGCAAAGTAATTACTAGAGAAGTCAGAGTATGATAATACCAATGTCTTTTTAAACTTAATCTCAGAAACATACACTGTGGCAATATAATTGGCTTGCCTGTTCAGAGACTTCTGTCTAGGCAAACCAGAACAACACTGTCTATCAGTTCCAGTTTGTTGAGGTGTTCTTTCCAGAAGTCTAGCTATGATAAATCGAGCAGATTTCTTTATCCATTGAAAGAAGGAGAGACAGTGAGGATACAAAAGGTGAAAGCTATCGGATTGGTCAAGTAACAGGTATATTTGCCGAGCTGAGATCCTAGTTTGTAGAATCTGATGGTGTAGAGTACAGCAGAAATCACATAATCTTCTTCTTGTATCAGAATCAATATCACAGCATTGTTCCTGTGATACAGACTCTAGATCTCAGAGCAATCCAGACAATGTTCCTTTTGCCGAACGTGTCTTTAGTTCTACTTCCATTCCTGATGATGTTCTTGTTGTCCCCAAAGTTGAGCATTCAGCAGAGAAAGTACCAGTTGCTAGACCTAGTTCTAATTTCTATGTCACATGATTTGGTCATATATCCAGACCTAGTGTGAAATACACAGCAACCTGGTCATAATTGTCTATATGTATTTATTTTTGTATAATTGTTGCTGTTGTGTCTTTCGGCCTTTCCCGGTTAGAGGTCACCACAGCGGAACTCCGGTCCACTAATGATTGGCAGTAGAATTTTACGTGCCGAGTTGCCAGCTCTGACGCACAACCTTCAACGAAGGTACGCCCATTCACGCATGTCTCCACACAGAAGATGCTCTAGCTGAGAATCGAACAGGACAACGTCTTACTGTGAGGCGACAACGCTACTGCAGCACCACCACCACGGCCTATTTTTGTATAATTGTATGACAAAGAATTATTTTGTATTAATTGCATGTCAATTGATGTCATTAACAATGCATGACTATTTCTCAAAGAGGGAGAATGTAGAATAGTTTGTGTTGTACCTTTAAAAAGGATTTCAAGGACAGCATGTGCATATAAATAGCAAGCATGTGTTAGCTTCAGTGTCATTTTGAGAGTCCAGTCAGAGAGTGAGCATGTATGAATGTGATAGTTTATAAGTTTACCTATGTTAAAGTTATTAAGCCTCAATCCTGAGGTGTTTGTACATAATAAAGCTGCTTGAACAGAATGCACATATGTTTGGCTGCTTTATCCTGACCGACAAGCAACAGAAATCACCATTGCCAAATATACAAGTGCAGATTTTGTAAACACATACTCTCTGGAAAAAAATGTCAATACACCTTCCAGGGGTACAGAAATACTGGGTCTGGTCCTCACTATTATGGTAGAGTGCAGCACTCCCCCTAG
This sequence comes from Protopterus annectens, assembly GCF_019279795.1. NCBI lineage: Eukaryota > Metazoa > Chordata > Ceratodontiformes > Protopteridae > Protopterus > Protopterus annectens. The sequence goes on along the minus strand of NC_056741.1, from coordinate 679,675,216 downwards.
TGTAATGTCTTTTCTGGTAAGGTTAGATCGTGAAATGGTCTCCTTTGATGTTAAAATAAAAAACTTGAACCCCAGCTAATCCTGGAATATTCAGGAATTACTCTAAGATTAACCTCCTACAAGTAAGTGATAACCTGACAAAATTTCAAGTCCCATAAGCCCTTCAAACACTGCTGCCTACATGGAACTTTTCACAGAAACCCTATACAACCATGTTAATAACTGTATACAGGCAACTATACCCACCAGAAAGAAGTACAGAACTAACGAAGAAAAAATGCCACCCTGGTGGAATCACAATATCAGTAGGTTATATAACAAAAGGAAGAAAAATATGGTAAAAATTATGAGAGGCAGCATCCATCAGAATAAGAACATTCTCATCAAACTAAACAAACAAATCAGAGGATAAATAAAGTCTACCAAAGCCAAATTTGAGGTATATTTGGTCTCCCAGATCAAAAACAACCACAAGGCATTCTTTGTTATGTCTACGATCTCAAAGGCCAAACACAATTGTGTAAAGAGCTCATTATCAATGGAACTACCTATACTGAGCCAGAAGATATAGCAAAGGTACTGGCCGACAAATTCAGCTCCAACTTTACCTTCCCTACCCATAACCTTCCCTCATGAAATGCCATCAAATATAACTCACCTTGCTTTCACTAGGAGACAGGTCCTTAATGCTCTATCAACGGCCAAGACCACTGCATCAGTGGGCCCAGAAAATATTCCAGGATGCCTTCTAAATAGCATGAAACATGACCTATCAGGAGGACCTGTGGAATTACTATTTAACTGTATTCTCAAGAGGAGAACAGAAAAAGTCATCCCTCGGCACAAAGGTGGGTCATCTACAGACCCTGGAAACTACAGACCCAAAAGTTTCAGTAGTCTCATATGAAAGCAATGGACAGAATTATCATTGAAATGATCAATGATGACATAGGAAACCTTTCGACACTGGAAACAACTCTATTTGGTTTTGTCAAGTGCAGGTCATGCCTAGTCAACCTGGCTTGTTTGAGATAGCTAGAAAAGCTATAGATAAGGGCAAAATGGTGCACACTGCCTACGTTGACTTGGTCAAGGCATTTGGCACAATAACCCACTCAGGCATTATTGACAAAATCAAGAGCTTAGGTATAAATCCTTATGTCACCTGGTGGATACCCAGCTGGATCAAAGATAGGACCTAGGAAGTTAGAGCTGGGGAGTCCACCTCTAAAAAGAGGCCAGTCACAAGCAGAGTCCCTCCATGATTGGTCTTGGGACCGCTTCTTTTTGACATTTACTTCTCTTAAGACATGGCCAATGCCAATGGCCTCTGGCTCACTAAATTTGCAGATGACTGCAAATTAGGAGCAGTCATAAAATCTCCCACTGACTCAAATGTTCTTCAGAAAGGGCTGATGCAGACAAATAACTGGTGTCAGAGCCATGGACTATTTATTTTATTATATATTTTATTTGCATTTGTTTACCAGGATGGTCAACTTGGCCATAGCGAGACAATTTTCAGTGGAGGCCTGGGGAAAAAAGCTCCACATTAAGACTAACATACAATAGGAACTATTGAGTAGCAGTTTGATAAAGAAAGTCATAGCTCACTATTACATACATTAGATAATTCTTATTAACAGTTAACAAACACAGCAAAAGCTAACTGCATTAATTGCAGTTTAGTAAAAGTTATGCAGTCACAGATGAATAAGGGTAGAAGCTAGTTATTAGCAGCTACCTTAGATACAATATAGTACAGGTCTTTGTTAGCAACTACATTAGCTACAGTATAAAATAAGAGATTGTGTTGAATGACATATAAGATGCCACAGTTAGCTATAATATGAAATGTTTTGACTTTTAACTTTAGTAATGTTATAAGAGTATTAAACACTTGTAAGTATATGTTCTGCTGGATTTATCGTAAAGTTAAGGCATGAGAGTAAAATTCAATTGTATAAGTCAGAAGTACAAGTAAGTAGTGCATATCATATACATAAAGTCAAAAAGATAGTTATGTTAGTAGGTAGTCATGTTTAGCTAGTAAGGGGGGTGTTAATAAGGGGGTGGTAGTGACAAGTCTGGGAAATGAGGTTTTGGATGGTGCCGCATTGGAGCATGTTCAGTGCCATAGAGAGCTGTTGTCAAAGAGAGTTTTTGAATGAAGAGGCATTGTTGGTGGTCCTTATTATTAATTGGGAGTGCATTCCACTGTTTAGCAATTGAGAAGGAGTAGAGCATTTGACCAGTGGGAAGGTTTGTTTTTTCTACTTGTAGGTGAAGTTGAGTCTCATATCTGAGAGGTCATGTTTGGGTGATATTAAGTATAGAAGTAAGAGCTTGGCATTATGATGGTTTGTTGATGATTTTGAGTGCTGTAGTTAACTGTAAGTATGTTAGGTGGTGTGGGAGTTCAAACCAATTCAGTAACTGTAAGGAGGAGCAGTAATGTGAGGAATATTTTGCATTAGTTGCAAACTTGGCAATTTTATTGAAGCAGATCTCAAGCTTGGTTTTCAGGGAGGATTGGGAGCACCATATAAGAGAAAAGGTAGGAAAAAGATTAAGGCAAAAGTTTGTTTTGTAGAGTGGCTAAGAACGTGCTTATGTTTATAGAGGATACCCAATTTTTGATTTTTTATACTACTTTGCACATACAAATCAAAGTTAGGTTTTCATCTAAGAAACTGTTGCAAAAAAAGAGTAAAATCCTGTGATTGGAGGAATTCCCTGGTCAGCCTCAGTAAGAAGCTGTGATCCCTCATAAAATCCTCCAAAGCTAGTTATGAAAACAAATTTGCCACTGATTCTAAAGACAACCACAAAACATTCTATAGCTATGTCAAGAATCTCAATGGCAACATTAAGATCTGCTCTGAGTTACAGCACAATGGCACAAAATACACAGAACCAACTGATATTGCCAACATCCTGGCAGATAGGTTCAGTGCTAACTTTACCCCCCTCTCACCCCCTAAAGGGCTCATCTCTATACTGGAAGAATGCAAAGTTCCTGTAATCACGGCTGCACATATAAAAGCCTCACTCTCCAAAGCCAAGAACACAGCATCCATGGGACCTGACAACATCCCAGGCTGCATTCTACATGAACTACACAATGAATTGGCAACCCACCTAAGTACCATGTTCAGTCATAGCCTCACCTCAGGCTTTGTGCCCATTGAATGGCGCATTGCGATGGTTATCCCACTCCAAAAAGGGGGAGCCATGACAGACCCTGGGAACTACCACCCCATTAGCCTGACGAGCCTGGTCTGCAAGGCCATGGAACATATCATCATGGAACTCATAAAGAAAGACATTGGTAATCTCCAAACTCTGGACCCCACACAGTTAGGGTTTGCAAAAGGCAGATCATGTCTCCTAAACCTGACAGACTTTTTTGAAGCAGTCACCAACGCTATAGGTGAAGGTAAGGTGGTTCACACAACCTATTTAGATTTTGCCAAGGCTTTCGACACCCCCCCCCCACTCTGGAATTATGATAAACTCACTAAACTAATTATAAATCCCTATGTCACAAGATGGGTTGCCAACTGGCTTACTGACAGAACCCACACTGTGAAAGTAGCAGACTCCAAATCTGACTTCAGGCCAGTGACAAGTGGAGTATCATAGGGTTCAGTCCTGGGTCCTCTCCTGTTTGGTATCTACTTCTCTGAAGTACATGCTAACACAAAAGGTCTTTGGCTAACTAAGTTTGCAGATGACTGCAAACTTGGAGCCATAATCGAAACTCCTAACGATGTGGACATCCTACAAAAGGGCCTCACTGAGACAGATGCCTGGTGTCAAAGCCATGGCCACAAGCTCAATGCCAAAAATTGCATTGTCATCCCCTTTGGTGAAAACTCTGTACCCATGAACTACCACATAGGCAATAGTCGACTTAACACTGAAAGTGTGGTGAGACCTTGGGATACAGGTGGACGGTAGTCTCTCCTTTGATAATCACATCGCCACAATGGTCAGGAAATCCTTCTACATGGCACACCTCATCACAAAAGTTTTCTCATCCAGAAAAAAAGAGGTCGTTGTTCCCCTCTATTCATCACTCATTAGACCCATTATAGAGTACAACGCCCCTTTTGTACCTCACAAGACATCTATAGCAACTGGAAAGGCCACAGAAATGCCTCACAAAGAGGGTTACTGATCTCAAACAGATGCCCAATGCAGACCAGCTCAAAAAACTCCAGTTTTACTCCGTCACATATCACCTACTCAGAGGTGATCTCTGCCTAACATACAAAGTTATGTCAAACCAAGAGCTGTTGGACATGCTCCACTTAAAGAAATTCCAATCCCTCCATGCTGCACGCTCTATGGACCTAAACCTTGTCACCACAATAGGCAGAACATGCTGGAGGGATAGATTCCTGTCCCAGAGACATCCCATACTCTGGAGCAGACTACCTATCTATGTCAAACAGATCTCCTCATTAGCACTCTTCAAGAAAAATCTTGATTATTGTATGGGAAATAGGAAATTCACCCTGGGGATCACTTCTGTGGCTCTGCTTGACAGGGGCACAGGAAAATAATTTTCTAAGGTGGCAAAAGCCAGGGTACCATTTTGGCTAGGCTTATATAGGCCCTAGGGCCAATAGCCTAGTACCTACCTATGAACCTATGAACCTATGATGCCTAGTAATTTAGTATAGGACACAACCTCATTAATAATTTTGTTTTGGGAATGTATAGAGAATTCATTCTTGTTTAAGGGGGTGGTTTTCTTAGGGGTAAGTAACAGGAGTTTAGTTTTATTAGGGTTTAGAGCAGGGTGGTTGTTAGTCATCCAAGACTCGGTAGATGTAAGGGCATTTTGGATAATTTTTTGAAGATCAGATGCAGAGTTTGCAGAACAGGTGATAGTTGAGTTATCTGCATATTGAATTACAGATCTGTGACTAAGAGTGGATTAAAAGGCGTTGATGAAAGTACTGAAAAGCAGAGACCCTAGTATGGAGCCTTGGGGAACACCTGTGGAAGTGTCTAAGAATGGAGAGTAAGAATGCTGCCATTTGATAGATTGTTGCCTATGTGAGGTAGTTAGTGAACCAATTTAGGGTTGTGGAGGATACCTAGTTTAGAAAGTTTTGTGAGAAGTAAAAGGTGGGAGACAGTGTCAACAGCTTTAGAGAGGTCAAGAAAGAGTGAAGATACAAATTTGCCTGCATCTCTAGATCAGTTAACATTATCCATGAAGGATATAAGAGCTGTTGTAGTACTATGACATTGCCTGAACCCATGCTGAGTAACAGAAAGTAGTTGATTTTGAAGTAGATATAGAAGTTGAGTATGAATGCATTTTTCTTTGAGATGGGGAGCGAATAGTGATTAGGTGAAAGCTGGAAATTTCTGTACTGTTGCCACCTTTCTGAAGGGAGAGAATATATGCTTTTTTTTCCAGATAGTAGGCACATAGCACTCTTGGATAGATCTGTTAAGAAATATACTGATTGGGTAAGCGATTGCTTTAGCTAACATTTGTAAGTGTTCTGGGGTTAGGTTTTCAGGAGCATTAGAGCCAGGATTAAGCTTGAGAAGTAGTTTTGTTATACCAGTATTAGGTATGGGGGTGAAAGAAAAACTTGGTAGAGCGGGAGTAGTGGTATTTTGTGTAGACTGATTTCATGGAACAGGGTTAGAGGTGCAGCTAGTGTGCAGAAAGGTGGCAGTAAGATTAGATGTAGTGTTGATGAAGTATGAACTGAAAAGAGTGGCTATTTCACTGGGTGTTTTGTCTGGATTTGGACAGGGGGTTTTCTTTGAGCCTGCATTTAACAGAGATGAAATGGAATACCAGAATTTGTTTGGGTTTTGTTTATAGTTCTTTTGAAGACCTAGGAAGTGTTTTTTTGTCTAAATTGTAAGAGATCAGAGGGATTTTTATTTTCTGCCATAGTTTCCATGATTCATCCCTAGCAGCCATGAGCTGCTTAGTGGATTTAGTGAACCAGATGGCATGGTTAGTTTTTACTCTTCTTTGACAGAGTAGAACTTGACAGCTTCATCTAGGGGAAGGACTTTTAGTATGTTCCAGTTGATGTTCTTCAAAACTTCATTAAGGGTTGCTGGGTTGAAATTAGTTAGATTTCTTGTTTGTTTGTATTGGTGTTGACTTTGTAATGGAGTGGTCTTATGTAGAATATAGATGGATAAGTAGTCACTGATGCTGTAGGGTAGTGTCCCAGCTGAGAAAATTTTATTTGGGTCAGACACTAGAATCCAGTGAAGGATGGAACCACTATCTTTGTTTTTGTTGGGTTAAGTTGTATTAGTAATACGCTGTGTAAAGTTAAATATATTGGATAAGGGAGAGTGGTTAGTGAAATCTAGCTAGTTTATGTTTACATCACCTAAGATAATTGTTTTGTTTTTTTTAAATTGTTTGCTTACCAATCAAGAATTTCTTCTAAAAGAGGAATGTTGTTACCTAGGGGTATGGACAGGGCTAAAATGCAGACATTCTTACTGTTACTCATTTTTAGGAATGATGTTATGATTTTGGCAGTGGAAATTGTGGAATGATGTTAGAATAGGGGGTATAGTGAAGGTGTTTGGAAAGAGTAGTGCAACACTTCCTGCTTTTTTGTGGGGTCTATCTGTTCTTAAGCAGGCATAGCCTGGAGGGAGGAATTTGGAGTCTTTAATGTAGGGTTTTAGCCAGGTTTCTGTGGCAGCTAATAGGTTTGAATATTTTATTTCTAACACTCTGAAAGTTGATAGTTGTACTATTTAGTGATTTGTATGAGTTACGGGGGTAAGGGACACAGCAGTGGGTCCTGGGTTGGGGTGGATATCTCCATACTGAAATAGGTTAGAGTGTTTTTGTAGATAAGTAATGACATATTGATTTTTCTTTGATTTATGATGGTAAGTCAAGGGTGAATGGTTGTAGGTGCTGTTTTGTAGGGGAAGGATTTTTAGTTTAGTGTGAAAAAGTACATTAAGCATATCCAGGCTGGGGCATATTTCTGAGTAGCTAGTGATAATTAAGGTTTGTGAGAAATTTGTAGGTCCAACTTTGGTAGGTAAGTATGTTGCATGTAGTGTTGTTAAATTTAGCAGGAGACAGAAATATAGGGTGAGAGGGAGTAGTAGTGTGGTAGAAGAATTAATGATAGACATTATAGATGAAGCATTTGGTAATAGATGAAAGGATGGATAGGTAATGGTATTAAAGGGTAGAGTTTGCTATTTATGATAGCTATGGGGTTATTGATAAAGCGAGATGTAGAAAGTGATTGTTAAGTTAATTAAAGATGATCCCTTAGGGAGGGGTGTTGGAGGAGGTGCAGTTGGGTTTGATAATGAATTTATGACAATTGTGATTGGATGATTTTCTAGAGGAGGAGGAGATGGGGCCAGTACAAATGTAATTGATGTGTGGGTGGGTGGGAATGGGGATAGGGTAGGGGAGCAGAGTGAACCCGAGAGCAGTGAGAGTGAACAGAGAGGACTGGCCCAGGTCCAGTATTTAGCTCCAAAAAGCAACCAGTCAGGTATGTTTGGAAAAAAAAAGAAAGAAAGAGAATGGCTGGTTTGCAGAGTTTGATGGGGCTAAATAAATAAGAGTTATGAGAGAAAAAGAAGTAGGCTGGGGTTGGAGAGAAAAAGAAGGGAATAGATGAGTAGCCGGTAAAGTTTGATTAGATATGAAGAAGTTGGCATGTGGGGGATATTAAAGGAGTATCAGATTACTAGGAGTCCTTAAAAAGAAGCACCAAGCATTCAGGAAGTCATCCATCCCTTGTAACTATCACATTGACAACATACCACTAACAGCTGACTCAGTAGTCAAGAACTTGGAAACCCACATAAAAAGTAATCTAGCCTTTGACCATCAAGTATCTACAGTAGTGAGGAAATCCCTCTTCATGAACTAATCCTATGATTGGTCTGAAGTATTTTTATTGAGCATTTCCCCATTTTACTATATGATCTGAAGAAGGATATTTCTGAAAGTGCTTATCATACCAAATCAAGGGGATTTTTATCTTGTTTTATTTGTTCTACATTCTAATAAAGGATCCCGTTTTTGTGGTTGTGTTGTTGATGTTTTTACCTAATATCCTATGGTGTGCAATTTATAAACAAAGATGTGGCTGCTAGGTCCAAGGAAGTCCTTGTAGCACTCACTTCAGCATTTTTTAGACCTATCATTGAGTACAATGCCCCCTTTGGTATGTACCTAACCAGGCATATCCAACATTTGGAATGTCCATAGATGTTTCTATCTAAAAGATTAAAGTGCATAAGTAACACGTCTTATGCAGACCACCTCAAGGACTTATACTGTGTTTCCTACAGACTGTTGATGGGAGATCTATGCCTATTATACAAGGCATTGTCACACTCTGATGTACCCCCTTCATATCTGCAAATCAAACATCTCATGAATTGCCCATGCTAAACACTTTAACCTTACCTATGATATAACTAGGACCTGTTGGAGAGACAGATATGTATCCCAGAGGCTACCCCTTCTCTGGAACTTGCTCCCAATCCATGCAAAGCAGAGTTCCTTCCTAACCCAATTCAAGTGTAACTTGGACAATTGGATGGGGGACAGGAAATTCATCACTGGCTTGGCACCTATGTCTCTAATTGACACAGGCAACCTGTAATTGGTTCATCTCTTAAGCCCCTGCTTATAAATGTTTTATCTCCAAGTCCTCTGCTTGCACTTATCAATGATACCAAGTTTGTCAGAGACTTGTGCTGCATGGGTAGGCTTAAATAAGCCCTTGTGGTCATTAGCCTCATAAACACATATGAACTATTGACTCTATGAACTTCTGCCTCCCATTCTGTGAGTCAATTCACTGAAGTCCACTTTCCATCAAGGAAATCCCCCATTTACATTGAGTCAATCACATAAGTGTAGAGCTTGAGTCCCAATTACTGATCTAACTATCTTGCCAAAATGTAATACCGTTGTTTTTCTAGAATGTTATCATGCATTGGACCACCAGTCTTGTGCAATCATGACTTAGTTGTATTTCTAGCTGACTCCTTTCAACATACAAGTTAGTGCTCTGCTGAATGTGCACCCTGGGCAATGTTCCTACAGGCAAATTAAAGTGTCTCCAACAGTTTTATGACCTTCCTACCCTCACCTTTCTTTTCAATTTCATCCTGTCTATATTAATTCATAATTGGGACAGCATGTCCCCCGGGAAATACACTGGATTCTTTCTAGTTCTGATCTCCAGCACCAATAATGTTATAATAATGGCTGGACCCTACTCCTTGTCCTGAACCAGTGGTTCTCCTGGAGCCATGTATGTGTCCTGAATCCCACCTAATGCAATACACAGCCACATAACTTTTCTCCCATGACTGCCAGATCCAGTGCAATGCCATGCTGAACTTTACAAAGGTGGAACAAGCCACCATGATGTCTATGACCATGGTCTTGATAAGGTAATTTTTTTTGTCCAGCCTCATCCCCAACTGTTGCCAGTTCTTCAGTTGTACCAGAAATAACCAAAACACCAACTCAGTATTCAAACTGATCATCCATGTAAACCATTGGGTCTACAAGATAACTAATGCATTACTGAATGCCAGTCCTTCAGTTGTATCACAAATGACCAAAACACCAACTCAGTATTTAACTTGATCATCCATGTAGACCCTTGGGTATACAAGATGCCTACTGCATTATTAAGTGACTCATACTGTATACCCTGACATCCTTTTTATCATTTGATTGAATACTGAATCATCCTCTGGAAATGATAGTTAATGGAGCATCCAAAATTCCAGGGGATTATTTTTGGGTAGCATTATGAGGGGAGACCTTATAGTTTAGGAATGGTAGGATATCAAATGTCCTGGCAAACTGGAAGATGAATATCCTTTTCCAACATTTGTTGCATCAAAGCTTTGTACTATTTTTTTTTTTTCAATGGGATTAGATAAGCTTTAAATGAAAAGCCATCCTTGAACCAAATTAGTTGCCTGGCCACCTACTGATTTCAATAGTCAAGCAGCATATGCTGTTGTATGTCAATTTTCACAAAGGTATGCCCCTCTTGCCTATAGGTTGTCCCACCCACTTCACCAAAGTTACCTGCTCCCCTGCTGAATTCCCTTGTATGAGACCTGGGATCCCCCCAAATGTGGATCTTGTTTTGTTTTGGCACACAATGCAACTAATGTGTTCTTGACTTGATCCATAGTGCATGCTTGGGTAGGCTCCCCCACAAAGTGCACTTTGGCATGCAAAGCGCATGCTTTCCAGAAGCATTTTATAGAGGTAAACACCTAACAAGTCTTGGAAGCTTGCTTACCTTCCTGCTGTACTGCCTAGGCAAAATGTGGTTTATCTGTGGTAGCAAGCCTTGTGTCAGTATGTTTCAACTACCACCATAGAGCTCTTTCCACTGCTTTCAGGTTGCAAAACTTCATACCAGAGTCAAGACGTACCATCCCAAGACTTATGCCATCACATTAGAAAAGGACCCATGATAAGGGTTATTGAAGTTAGTTTATTCATGATGTTGAGACCACCCTTTCAGAAGATTACTCCAAGCTAAAGCTGCCAGCACTGACATACGATCGATATTACCCTGCACCTTAACATTAAATATTTACTGGGCACCTTTTGCATCAATCAAATTAAATAACTTTATGTACTCTCCCCTTCAAATCTTCTCTTTGCCTGATAACAGAAAATGAGACGACACATGCAAATTCTTTCAGGCGTTTCCCTCTGTATCTGCTTCCTCCATCCTCACAACCAAATGATACCTGTCTAGCATCCTAATATGGAATATAGGGAACCTTATAATCCCAGCATTGCCACCCAAAAGGCCCCATGCACTTGCATTTGTTCCCCATCCCACTTAGTTCTGGTGTCGCTAGCTCCTGAAGTGGTTCTTAATATTCTTTTGAGCTTTGCTAAGGACTCTCCAGAACTTTGCCATTGATCATACTTTGAGACTATTCATTATTTCCTCCTGACTCACCTGATAAGTGAGGCAAGGGTGCTTCTGTGACTGCTGTAGTTGTGATTATATTCTGCTGCAACATCTCTTGTTTCCTTTTATCTTGACTGTCTGCTGGTTCACCAGCTGGTTGCCACTGGTTCCTTACACTTCTTTTCACCTGAGCCTGTGGGCTTACTTCCTCTCTTGTGTCATCATAGACTCTTGCCATATCTTCAAGAAGATAATTCATTTGCACCATCAAGTTATTCAATTATTCAAGATACACTCCCACCTTAGACATCTTACAGCCCAAACATATTGACTAAGGTTATACTTACAATCCCTCTCAGTTTTCAAAAAACCCTTCTATAGACCTGGAAAAACTAACAATAGTGAGTCTTAACCCACCCTTCTTACTCCCTCCCATGCTCATGTATACCAAGCGAACTGCTGGGAAACTCCTTAGTTATCCCTCCTTTGTCTACAAGAAGTGTTCAATACAACTTCTCCTTCTGTATCACATCTGCTGCCTTCATCCACCACTAAAATGCCTATAGAAGGCACACTGCACTCCCCTGTCCTCAAACTGAATTCTGCAATAAAGTGAATATTGATATTATCCTGCTGATTGAACCTGTGCAGGGCAGTATTTGTTATAATTACTGTATTTAATCCCTTCTGTGTCCCAGACCTTCAAAGTAGCAGTAGATATGTCAACTCCAGCAGACATTATACATGTTTTAAATAGACAATAGACACACAAATGACAGCTATAGATAGATATAAAGTATGTATTTATACATGTATGTGTGTGCATCTGTCGATAAGCTCACTGCTTGCAAGTGTCTCTTTTCCAGTACAATCAAGGCCATCGACTTGTAAATTGTCCTGCTCTGACCCCAGTGCAGGATATGGAGGTAAAAGGAATCAAACCCTATACTTGGGTTATGGATTAAGCTTAGCATGCATGCCAATACTGGAAATTCAGTTATGACAATGATTATATGTAACACATTAGGGTACTGCATAGATGCAAAGATAAATGTTACAATATCATTAACATTTTATAGATATATGCTGCAAAGATAAATGTTAAAATATCATTAACGTGTTATAGACAATCAGTGAGTAAAATGTTTTACTAAGTTATACTGTCTGCAGCCTGAGCAATGCAATGCAACATTTGAGGTATGGCTACATTTTTTTTCTCTTTACTATACATCAGTTTTGGGGACTAGTCATCCTCCATGAGGGGGTTATCAAATGCTTTTTTTGCTTCAGCCCTCCATTATAATGGTGTTTTTTTCCCTCGATTATCCTGGTGTACTGTTAAAAGACAACCTATTTTATAACATAATTGCACAAAGATTTATAATTACTTGGCTGGTAGTAGAATGTCATTTGATATAATTGTATTAATGGTTTTCACTTAGTTGGCTGGAAGGAGAACATATCATGCTCTAAGCATAGACACTTTCTTCACTGCCTCACTCATACCCTTTCTAATGAATTATGTTTTAAAGTGAAACATTTACCGTTTTTCTATTGTGCAAGATTTCTCCACCTTGAGCATCAATTAATTCACAACAGCTTGCATGTTGTGTGAGGTGAGAGGATTACATCCATGTGAAGAACACATGGCTTAAATCCTTTTGTTTACTTTTTTGCACCTATAAATGAAATCAGAAGAAGCTGAGAACTGAGATAGAAGAGAAAATAGTGGAACAGGTTAACAGCTTCAAGTATCTGGCAGGGTTGACTGAGGAGAAAATAAGTCTGAATGAGGAGGCCAAAGTTAGAAGCAAATGGGCTGCAGCCAAATGGCATAGAGTGTCAGGTGTACTGTATGACAGAAGAATGCCAAAGAAGCTAAAAAATAAAGTGTACAAAACAGTGGTGCAAAGGGGACTAATGTATGGTACAGAAACAAGGGAAGTAAAGGCAGAGTAGATTAGGACATCAGAGGAGATGGAAATGAAGTGTTTGAGACAGGTGTTAGAATGCACACTGGAGGACAGACAAAGAAATGAAGACATAAGAGCAGAAGTCAAAGTCACTCCAATTGCAAAAAAAGATCAAAGAGAATAGATTACAGTGGTTCAGGCACATGTGCAGAAAGGCAGAACACAATCTGGAGAAGAAGATTTGGGACAGGCAGGAAGAGGAAGCATCCAGCAAAGAGGGAGATTGATTGTGTGGGAGAAGATCTGTGACAGTCAGGCATGACTGTCAAAGAAGGCAGGAGTGTCACACTGAATCAAGAGAGATGGTATCACTTAACATGACACCCCAACCCAATGTAGAAAATTGGAAAAGGGGGGGGGTGGTTGAGGATGATGATTATGAAATTTCTAAAACCTGTAAATGGATCTATGGGCAAGCCTGCAAAAAATTTGAGAATTTAAAAATAGTATTTTATGAGACACATTTGTTACTGCATGTCACACTATAATTCTTCACAACAGAAAGTTAATATTTTGGGAAACAACCTGTACTGTTCCTCAGTTATAACACACTATTGCTATACCCACCAAGGCAGGTCAGAGTTTGCTCAGAAAGCTAGTTTGACTACAGATCTTAATGTGGCAGTGAAGAAAGTAATTGAATTAACCTGTGAGTCTATCGACCATCAGCCCCTTAGGAGTCAGTGTTTTTATACACTGTGGTGCACTTAAAGCAATTCATCTAGCTTTTTGGTCCATATATGTGATGCACTCCTCCTCAGTGGACTTCTGATGAGTATTTCAATTTTTTCCTCATGTTCTAGCTTAATGCCATCAAAATTTGATTAATTGCTAGTGTTCACAGCAAACTGTCAGATGGGATATCAGACAAAATGTTAATAAATAAACTAGAAATATTTGAGATGGGCCACAGGAAGGGATAGCATAGGCAAAATGATGAATTAGAAGAAAGAGTGTGGGCCATTGCACATGGGATAGAATTAGATTGTTGACCTGAGTCATATTTATTTGATGTTTGGGGCTTATCTTCATGAGCTAATAATTTATTTGAAGAAAAAGAAAACAAGGAAATGCAAAATATTAAGGCAATCACTGGACGTTTTTTCTAAATACTGATTTTTTTCTTCAAACTGAGGAAAATGTTGAGCCGAAGAAAACAAATAGAAATAAATTACATATACTAATAAAACAAAACCAAAAGTTACTGTGTTGAGATGAACTATTACAGCACATATAACACAACTTAAGCAGCATGGATAGCTTCCTCTATATTCTAAAGGTTTTGCTCCACAGTCTGGAGCTGGTGCAGAGTTACACAAAATGGCATAAAGGACAGGCAGTCAGGAGCAGGAACTTGCCATGCATAAGCTACCAGGAGGTGAAAAACAGAAGACACTGTAACAATCCTGGCAAGCAGATTAGTAATTCAGCTGATGCAGGCAAAATAATGGCTAAATAACTGCATCTTACTCCCTGGAAAATATTCACTTACTTAATACATTACCTAGGATGAAAAATGCCAAAATCAAATGACAGGAGAGAGCCAAAAATCAAACTGAATGTAAACCATTCTGTGATAGAGTGGAGAATGGTCCAGTAAAAAAAGCCTCTTGATGATTAGAGGTCATACAGCATCTAATACAACTAATTACACTCCCAGCATGTAGAAACTTAGCTGGTTCTGAAAACATAGAAAAAGCAATTTACATGATACATGTTAAAATTGATGTAGGCCTCTATAAAGTAAGTGTTATCATAACCTGCCAAATATAGTTGGAGTACGGTTGGCCTTGCAAACCCCCTTTAGGGTCATTAACTTAGTAATCACATATAAATCTGTACAGATCAGACAAAAACTAAATGCATAATAGCAGAAATTAGGGGGTATGCATGCAAACCATTACCCAAAAGGCCTAATATCTCTGGTGATGATTATTCATTAGGAGTAGTTAGTGGAGTAGTCAATAATGTCTGTATCTCAAAGAGTCACCAGCACAAGTTCACTTTTCGTATGGGAAGGCATTGATTAGAATTATTTTATAATGACATAGATTGCTTTTTAGCAAAATGTTACAACAATGGTAGCTTATGGAGAGAAAATGCTAGTTTGTTAAATTGCGTGCATCTACCTATATTGACAGTAAAGATAGCATTAGTTAATGTAGCATCACAGGCTCCTGCTGGCCAGCCAAAAATGGGAAAAAAAACACCTCTTTACCCTTGGAGGAAGGGCCACAGGATCACACTGCAGCAGAGCCAAGAGTGTAGGATAAGGCATAATGATGGGGTTTTATGTAACTTCATACTGAAGCTTAGAGAATAACTCTTCTTATTGTAGCCAGGTTTACCCAAAAACATTAGAAATTGACAATCTTTAGTATGATCACTAAAGTGCAGCTGTCCATTTTTCTCTGGAAGGTTAAATTACTGATGCACCAGGGATTTCCTCTTTCTCTGTGATGGTACAATCTTGATTAATAGATGTATACAAGGCTAATCACCACTGGGGCTTTTATAAGCCAAGCCATGGAGCCCAAATGTATCCCACAAGTTATTGTGCGTATAGGTTATTTCAAGGGGTGTATGTTAATTAGGGCCTGCTTTCATGGCTATCTCTGTCCATCAGAGACATAGATGTCAGATCAAGGGTGAATTTCCAATTTCCCATCCATTGGCCCATATTGCATCTGAGCAGGGTAATAGAAGGGTTTTACTTCACATAGATGGGAAGCCTATTTCAGAGTAGGGGATTCTCTGAGTTACATACCCGTCCCTCCAACATGTCCTCTTTAAGTTACAAGCAAAGTTTAAATCCTTAGTTCTTGTATTTCTAGAGCTGTTCATTTTGAGGCTATGCAAATGGTCCATCACAGTGGGATAAAGGATGCACTGCACACCAGGAATAAATGTCTTCTCAGCAGTCTATAGGAAACAAAATATAGAGATAGGGCTTTGAGGTGATCTGCATAGGACATTATGTTTATTCCCTGGATTCTTTCTGTGAGGAACAACTGTGGACATTCCAGTGGTTGCATGTGCCTGGTCTGGTACATAGTGAAGGGTAGTTATACCCAATGATTAGTCTGATGATGGCACAGTGACTTCCCTGGACCTGGATACCATGCCTTTATGTATAAGTTTAGCAACACATAATGATTTTCTTACTATCTTAGACAAATCGTTGGTCAAAAGTGCCACATCTCTGACTATCATATCTAATTTTAGGGGTATTTTATCAATCAGATAGTTTTCCTGGGTGGCTGATTTCACAAAAGTACTATTATGCATTTCTTGGCTGTGACTTTTCACCAGGCCTTTTTCTGTGTTAGACCTTTCTGTAAAATGTTAAAATCTCGGGGGGGGGGGGGTTCTATGATCGTTACTAACTTGCTATCGTCTGCAAAATGTTGTAAGCCAAAGGTCCATGACATCAGCCTTGACTTCCAAACAATTTATGCCAAAGATGACCAGACCCAGCACAGAGGCCTGGGAATTCCTCTTATTCCTCTTGTTCTGAGTGTATTTCTATAAATCTAAATATCTATATCTATATACACATGGGGGGGGGGGTTCTTTTTGTGTTCTTTTTACTTCCAGATGCTCTTCACATTTGGGAGCTTTCAGTCATTTGTGATCACAGTTGTGTGAGTAGATCACAAATTAGTCAACAGATTACCAGGGAGCCTCATGCTCCATGTAAATGCATTATTAATTATATTGTTGCTTCATATTTATGCATTATTAATTATATGTTTGGTTCATATTTATGCATTATTAATTATATGTTTGGTTCATATTTGAGGAAAAGATACTAGGCTACTGACACAAAGGAGTATACCCACCTACATTGCTTGCAAAATTCTTTCAGTTTTCATCAGAGGCTCCAGATATTTTGGGCAAATTTTACTCCACCTACAGTTATAATTTTTCCACATGTTCCATAATCCCAGCCACCCTCTTTAATTACTATGGAACAAATTCTCTAAGCCCATAGATAGCACTCTATCTCTTGACACAAGAAATCTGGGTAAAGCCAAAAATTATGGGGGGACAAAGTCCCGAAAATAGGAGCAAATTTTAAATATTGCTCTTATAAACTTAGAAAGTTGCTAGAATAAAGAGTGTTGTATTACCATACATTTTCTGAAGGATATGAAGTCTGAAGCTCAAATGCCTGTCATTATATAGCAATTTCAGTCCCCATTGATTTGCCTCAAAAAAACAGGAAAACACAAATTTTATGAGGAACAGACTAAAAATAAGAGACAAACATCTGGACATTCTGGAAAAATCTGGACCGTTGAGAGATATGAAGCCCTCTCAAATACTAAGATGACTTCATCCATGGGCCCTGATAACATCCCAGGTTGCCTGATTATCAATATCAAATATGGTCTTTCTGAACCCCCACTTAATTTCATCTATGCCTCTCCACTGGTTTCATTCCTGAAGTGTGAAAAACAGCCGTTGTAATGCCATTATGTAAGGGTGGTGCAACCGAGACCCTGGTAACTACAGACCCATTAGTCTCTTAAACCTCATATGTAAAGCTGTGGAGCACATTATCATTACAACTTTGAAAATCTCTTATCCCTGGACCTTCATCAGTTTGGTTTTGTCAAAGGAGGGTCCTGTCTTTTTAACCTAAAACATTTCCTTGTAAAAATAACTGAAGCAGTGGATTGTGGTTATGCAGTGCATACAGTAAATCTAGATCAGGCCAAGGCTTTTGGCACTATTCCCATGCAGGCATTATTGATAGGTTTGTGTATCTGAATGTAACTCCCTTGATTGTGCAGTGGATAGCTAACTGGTTGTCTGACAAAACCCATGTGGACAGAGTCAAAAGTGCCAGTTCTGAAAGCCTTTATATCACCACTGGTGAACCACAGGGCTCAATTTTAGGCCCTCACTTATCTGGCATATATTTCTCAGACCATCATGCCAACACTCCTGGCCATGTGAATGGAAGATTGTGATTGTCATCCACTGTCAACAGATCCTGGAAACTACAATCTCATTAGCCTGACTAGTTTTGTTCCAAAGACATGGAAATAATTTTCTTGGAAATTATCAACAAGACATAGGGAGACCTCCAGACACTGGATCTATCCCAGAAAGGTCATGCTTACTGAATCTGGTGAATTTCCTTGAAAAGGTCACTAAGGCAATGGATGACAGGAATATGATGCATAATGCCTACCTACATCTGGCTAAAACATTTGATACAATATCCCACTCAGACATTCTCAACAAACTTCTGGAAATACATGTAAACCACTTTGCAACATACAAGATCACTAGCTGCTTCACTGATAGTACACAGGAGGTTAGAATCAATGATGCCACCGCCATAAAAAGGCCATTCACCAGTAGAGTCCCCCAGGGCCCTGTGCTAGGCCCACTCTTCTTTGGCATCTAATTCTCAGATGTCAAAGCCAATTATGAAGGCCTCTGGCTAATCAGGTTTGCTGATTACTGCAAACTGTGAGCAGACATTGAATTTCCCCAAGATGAGAACACCCCTGAGGAAGGTCTAACACAGGCAAATCTTTAGTGCCAAAACCGTGGCTTAAAACACAATACCAAGAAATGCATAATAGTGCCTTTTGGGATGTCAGCCACCCCTGAATGCTATGTCATCAATAAAATACCCCTAAAAAGTTGATTCATTAGTCAGGGATCTAGCAACTTATGCAGATAGCAACCTAGTCTTCAATCAACATGCGGCCAAGGTAGTAAGAAAATTATTCTTAGCTGTTCAACTTATAAGCAAGTGTATGATATCAAGGTCCAGAGAGGTCATCATATCACTGTACTTGGTGGCTGTCATGGGATCATAGGATCACAGGAGATTGCTAGGCTATCAACCCGGAGGTCATTTTAAGCCTAACTGTTTCAACCCATAGTAATACCATAGAAGTGCTAGTAAATACCCAGGATTGCATTTAGTGATGATTATCCATGTACAGGAGGGTTTTGGGTGCTATCCCAATTTACAGTGCCCCATCCACTCATCCAGGTACCTCTTGAACAGTATCATAAAGGTGCTCTGTTCACATGAATTGGTAGCCTGTTCCAAAGACATGGCTTTTGCTGTGCGATAAATGTGTCCTTTCAGCATATCCTATTTCAGTCACAGGCCATATTTAAGCCCCTGGAACGGGTAGCCCTAGACCCATTTGATTTATGGATATGCAGTAAGTTCATTAGGTTTGAGTCTTGGATTGCTCTGTAGGCCAGGCATAAGTCTCCCCTAAGAAGTCTATACAATACAGAGTATAGTGACAGGGACTTTAGTCAGTCTGTGTACAACATAATGTCCCCTTCAGTATATACCTGACCAGACACATGCAGCAATTGGAAAGTCCAGAAAAGTTCCTTAAAAAAAGAATACAGGAAATAAACACAATATCTTGTGATTATTGCCACAAAGCTCTTTATCTTTATCGGGTATCATACATACTTCCGAGAGGTGATCTTTGCCTGTTATACAAGGCATCCTCAACCCTGTTCAGATGAACCTTTTGCACTTCTGCAAAACAAACAGCATTAGAATAATTAGATTAAAAGACCTACATTTTACTTGTGAAATAAATAGGACATATTGGAGAGACAGATTTGTTTCTCAGAGAATTCCCATTCTCTTGAACAGGGTCCCCATTCATGTGAGTCAGAGTACCTCTCTATTCCTATCTAAATATTGGCCGTGGTCCCCTGCAGAGTTCCTAAGGCAGCAGAGAGCAGAAAAAGCGACTTTCCTGATTCTAAGTATTTTTTAAGCATTTTTATTGCTTTTTTCGACCTTTTGTGCATTTTGACCACTGTTTCTGCATATATTATTGTGATATTACCTGTTTTCTCTGTTTTTCTGAGCTTAATTTGTTGACTGCACTTCTTAGCTTAAGTTTTGCTTATAAGTTAACCTACAGGCTAATACACTCAAGTGTTCTAGCCTTTGATAGCATTTAGTCGAAAAACCAAGCATTTACTGTATTTTCTGTCTGTGTGTGTAAAAAAACTTGAAAAAAAACAAAAAAATACTTCTGCTTTCCTAACTTTCCTAGCTAGTTGTTCCAGTGATCAGATTTTGCTGATCCCTGGGCTTTGTATTTAGTTCCTGTGTTCCTCCATTTTCTTGTGTGGCCAGAGGGAAGTTTCTTTACTCACCAGTGAGAGTGGGGAGTGCTAAGCTGCCTGTTTGTCCTCAGAGGAGTGGTTAGAGACAGTAACTGGTAATTCATTGGCCATTTTGGGTCATTTCCTGTTTTTTCCAGCCCCCTGCTATAAAGCACGCTTTGGCGTGCTTTAGCACGATTTAGCGTGGAGTTGCTACAGGAGCACACAAGAGCAGCGCCGGTTAATCAAGGTTAAACTATTCGGGCTACCTAAAGTCCACTCTTCAAATTTTCCCTTAAAACAGCCTTCCTTGAACTGTACTGCTGATCTAACCAGCGTATTCTATATCTAAAAAGCTCAACTCTACTTGATTAGTAAGTAGACTATTCTCTATCTGTAAAGCCTAGCACTTGCTCCTAAAGTATTTTTTTTACTTGATATAGCACTTTTATTATACATAGTACCCCACCAGCCAAAAACCCCTTTCGATCACCCACATCCCTCGGAGTTTATTAAAGTCCTTGTCTATTCCTTCTAGCATGTCGAGGGATCAGTTGCTATTGTCCTCTCCTGCTCAGCTGGTGAATCTGGGAATATTGAGGCAATGTTACAATTGTCTCATGTACACGGACAACCCTCTCCTTCTCCCACAAAACACAAATACATGCGAGAGATGCAACTATATAACCAAACTGGAGGCTGAGCTCTCTCAACATTGGACTGGTAAGACCAGACAGGAGGAGAAGGTAACCACACACACCACAAACTCAGTCTCACATAGTACTATCACAACTTCAAATCATGCACATAAATACACAAAGACATATTCGGAGGCTCTGATCAAAAATCTACCAAAACAGCAGAGGCCACCAAAGCAGACACCCAAACAACTGCCACCTCAGGACACAACACATGCAACACATAGACCACATAGTCAGTGTGCCAAACAGTCACAGCCCTTAAGGCCAAACGCAATGCCAGATACACTCATCATTGGTGACTCCATAGTCAGACACACTGATGTCCCGCTCACCAGATTGAACAAGGAAAAGGTCACAGTAAGCTGCCTGTCGGGCGCTAGAATCTGCTGCATAACGCAAGCACTCAGGTCTCTCAACAGCAGGTACAAGTACGACTCTGTCATTATCCACGCTGGTGTGAACGACCTGAGACGTACCTCCTTGGACTACATGAAAAGAGACATAGAGGAGCTCTCTGATTATGTAGCCCAGGCAGGTATGACCCTGACCTTGAGCAGTATCCTACCTTCACCAAGAATGATGCCACAATACAGAGACAAGATGATCAGCTTTAATAATTGGCTTAAACTCTGGTGTCATTCAAAGGGGATCCAATGTCTGTCTGCCTGGGATGACATGCTGGACAAGCCACGCTGCTTCACAAGGGATGGCTTGCACCTGTCATCCCTGGGCTTCCGGATATTGGCAAAGGCTCATGCCACCCCCATAGTGCCTTTTTTACGCAAGGCTCAAATTCTAAACCTACCACCCTAGAACACAAAAAAGGAAAAAAACTAAGGGTAATGCTGCTCAATGCCAGAAGTCTCAACCTCAAGATGCACGCACTCGAGGCCCTTCTCAGTATGGAGAACATCGATGTCTGTGCTGTGACTGAAACCTGGTTCAAGGCTCCTGAGAGCACCCCGGCACTATCAGGCTTTACCTCATATCATGCGTTCCGGCCCAAAAATCCGGACAACACCAAGAAAGGAGGGGGGTGTCTATATTCATTAAGAACACCCACACCTCAAGGTTGGTGGCAACGCACGATGCATCGGAGACCATCCAGGTGCAATTAACCATAGGCAAGACTGCTCTGCAATTTGTAGCATGTTACAGGCCACCCTCTCAATCTCAGGAACCTCACATAGCTTTCCTGAAAGCACTGGAGGGGATAAATGTATCTCCAAACACCATCATACTAGGTGATTTCAACTACCCGAATATAGACTGGGATCACTAATCAAGCCCCGACACTCTAGCCCAAAGGTTCCTAGAGTTCATAAACTCAAATGCCATGGAACAACTAGTCACCATCCCCACAAGAGGAGATAACATACTAGATCTCATCATCATGAACATGGGGTCACAATGTTCAACACCGGAAGTATACCCCTCACTGGTGAGATCAGACCATAAACTAATCTCACTGGAAGTCCACATCCCGCCCCCACCTGAGATAAAAAAGACCACAGTGAAGAACTTCTCAAAAGCTGACTTCACACTTCTAAAGGCTAGTGTGGTCTCTTTTAAGGCCCCCGAGACTGTGGAAACCATTACTCAAGCCGCTGAATCACTTACAAATGCCTTCTACCAGCACCTACAGGACTGCATGGATCAGGCAATCCCAAACAAAACAAAGACTCTTTGTACCAAAGGCAAGCATCCAGTCTGGTGGACCCCAGCCATAAACAAGCTCTACAACAAAAGGAGGAAGCTACTACAAGATAGAGCAAAATCCTTAAAAGGAAAACACCCTTGATCATTATAAGTAAAAAACTAAGATCTCTCATAAAATCATCCAAGGCAAATTTTGAGAGAAAAGTCGCTAAGGACTCAAAAGACAATCATAAGGCCTTCTTTAGCTATGTTAGAAACCTGGGAGGAAACTCCCAGATATGCTCAGAATTAGTTCAAAATGATGTAAAAATGACTGAACCTACAGACATTGCCAACATACTGGCTGACAGGTTCAGTGCAAACTCCCCCCCCCAAAAGGTGAGATATCTATACCAGAGAATTATAGCCCCCCAAACATCTCTAATGCTCAGGTGGGAACTGCTCTCTCCAAGGCAAAAAACACAGCATCCATGGGACCAGATGGTGTCCCCGGATGTGTGCTCCACGAACTCAATGAGGAATTAAACCTGCAGTTAGGGCAGCTGTTTAATCTTAGCCTCACCTCAGGATACGTGCCTAAGGAGTGGCGTACGGCAACTGTGGTCCCACTTCACAAAGGCGGTGCCTCCACCGACCTGGGAAATTACCGTCCCATCAGCTTGGCAAGCTTGATCTGCAAAGCTATGGAGAGGATCATAATGGAACTCATAAATAAAGACATAGGAGACTTGCAGACTTTGGATCCGACCCAGTTTGGCTTTGTCAAGGGCAGATCATGCCTTTTAAACCTGGTTGACTTTTTCGAAACAGTCACCAAGGCCATTAATGAGGGAAAGGCAGTCCACACAGCCTACCTCGACCTGGCAAAGGCTTTCGACACAATACCCCACTTAGGTATCATTGAAAAACTCATCAGCTTAAATGTAAACCCATACAGCACAAGATGGGTTGCAAACTGGCTAAGTGACAGAACCCACAGGGTCAGAGTTGCTGGCGCCATGTCAGACTCAAAGCCTGTCACAAGTGGTGTCCCACAGGGCTCAGTCCTGGGCCCTCTCCTGTTCGGCATCTACTTTTCAGAAGTACAAGCAAATACAGGAGGATTATGGCTGACAAAATTTGCAGATGACTGCAAACTGGGCGCCATAGTTGAGAACACATCTGACACAGATATCCTTCAGAAGGGTCTCATAGAAATGGATAACTGGTGCCAGAGCCATGGCCTAAAGTTAAACGCCAAAAAATGCATAGTCATACCCTTCGGGAAAAACAAGGTTACCCCTAGCTACCATATAGGCGGCAACCCACTAAGCACAGAAGAGGTTATCAGGGATCTGGGTACCCAGGTTGACAGTAACCTTTCATTTGACACTCACGTTGCCAAAGTAGTTAGGAAGACCTTCTACATTGCCCACCTGATCATGAAGGGATTCACATCTAGATCAAGGGAAGTCATCGTCCCCCTGTACTCATCACTCATCAGACCAATGATTGAGTACAATGCCCCATTCGGAATGTATCTGACACGACACCTGCAGCAACTGGAAAGGCCCCAAAAGTTCTTCACCAAAAGGATAAAGGGTCTCAAAAATATGTCCTATGCTGCCCAACTGAAGGAACTTCAGCTCTATTCAGTCGCTTACCGTCTGCTCAGAGGTGACCTGTGCCTGACATACAAGGCCATGTCCAACCCAGAATTGATGAACATGCTTCACCTCAAAAAATCTAGATCCCTCAGAACTACAAGGGCGGGAGACTTAAACCTTGACACGGTTATTAATAGGACGTGCTGGAGGGACAGATTCATCACCCAGAGACTCCCTATGCTGTGGAACAAAATCCCGGTACATGTGAGGCAGAGCACCTTGCTGGCTTTTTTCAAGAGAAATCTTGACCAATGGATGGGAGATCGCAGATATACCCCAGGGATTATATCAGTGTCACTGCTTGACAGAGGCACAGCAAAATAATGGGCATAGTATCCTCCAAACTAAAGGGGTGGCAAAAGCCACAAAACTCTGGGCTAGGCTTATAAATGCCCTTGGGCAGATAGCCTAGTATGAACCTATGAACCTATGAAATGCAACTTAGACCCATGGATGGGTAATTGGAAAGTTCCTCTTGGTCTTATGCCAATGTCTCTGATGGACAGAAGCAATTAGTAAATCACCCCTATATAAATCAAATTTGTAGGCAACATTTGGGTTGCACAATTGTACAGCTAGACTTATAAAGGCCCTAGTGGTTGTTAGCCTAGTATACACCTATGAACCTATGGTTAACTAAGTCTCCAGAAGACTGTGAATTGGATGCTGTTATTCACTTTTTAACTGACTCACATTTGCTCCGACATGGGTTAGACCAAGACAAAAAATGGTGTAAGGAGAATGGTCTTAAATGAATGTAAAAGAAAGTTAGAGTAATTCATTTTGGTGACAAAATAATTTCACTTATTATATAGGAGATACACCCCTCCAACCAGACACTGTTGTAAGGTATATTGGCACTATTACTGATAATTCCTTTTTATGTGACTAGCATGTCTCCACAGTAATTTAGAAAGCCTTTTATCTGGCCCATCTAATTTCTGAAGGCATCTCCACTAGATTCATAGAAGTCTTAACTCCTATTTACACATATCTTATCAGACCTATTACTGAATATAATGCACCTTTTAGCATTTATTTGTCGAAATATATCACACAACTTGATAGACCTCAGTTATTCATAACTAAAAAGATTAGTGGCCTCAAAATTCTTAGTTATCAGGATAGACTGTCAGCCCTTTCTCTGTACTCAAGTCTCTCACAGACTCTTCCATGGAGATCTCTATCTAGCTTTATAAGCCATGAAGGATCCAAACCTCTTTGACTTGACTTTCTATTCATTCACATTACTAATGATATCTCAATACTTGGTTAAAGGAACTATACCTTCATCAACAGATAAATAAGCCATATTGGCATAATAGAATCATATCTAGACATATCCAGCACCACAGAACAAACTTCCAATACATGTCAAACAGAGTAGCACCCTTCAACCTTCAAGGTAAACGTAGATAAATGGATGGGCAGCCCCACATTCTTCCCAAGTTTATCTTGTCTTGCCCTCCTTGAGGCTAGAAGTATATTTTGAATATTTTTTCTTTTTTGCCTAGGCTTGAAATGGTCTGCAGACTGATTGCCTATTACTTTACTATAAACTTGTGACCCTACATCCTGCCAAGAGTGGGACTAAAACAGCTGTTAACACTAGAATGAAAGTTTCAGGATCACACTCCAGAAGAGCCTGGAGTTTAGGCTATAGCATGAATACAGGATGGGTAATAGCTCAAATCCAGAAAATGCATTGATGCCAGCATGGATAAATGTATGCTTTTAGTATGAAGCCCCTTCCGTCTGTTGGGAAAACATGCTTTCAGACATATCACTGAATTATTCCAAAATGGGAGCAGAACATATAAATATATATATATATATATATATATATATATATATATATATATATATATAACCTAGATGAGGTAGACCAAAGACTAAGCATTAGCAGAAGGTGGTCAGCAGTAAAACAGGCCAACAAAATGTCTCACAGAGTGGATCTCATATATTTGGAAAACATGTGATTTCATCCGAGGCCCAGATCCGAAAAATGAGTTGAAATGCAAAGACTGCAGGGGGAACCTTTTCTATTCAACATGTACTGTTCATTTAACTATAATTTTCTGTTCCACACTACATGATAACTTTCGAGGAAGCCTTGCACTAAAAGAGGGAAAAGGGGTGGTCAGGCTTGCACAAAATGTGAAAAGTTAAAAAAGAAATGGTCAATAAATATAGTTCACTGCATGAATTATGGCAATATCATTTAGCTGCCTTCTTACAAAAAGATTTTGATTCCACTGAACAAAATTAAACTTTACTGTAGAACTAAACTATTAGTATGCATATGTTATGAAGCAGTGTCATTAGTGTGTTACTTTGAAAATCTACTAAGAAAATTTTAAGAAATGGCTGCACTTTAATGATTTGCCAACAACAGGAAATGACATTTTTTCGTGCAATCAATGTTAGAAGATAAAAGTACAGATTTACATGGAATAAACAAAACAAACCAAGCCCATCTGAAGCACTGACATTAGCCAGTGACAGTACAGAAAATGTCCCAGATAGTTTTAGGTTAAATGGCATGTATTATTAAGCATGTAAACAAGAAAACATCAACAAACAGTATCAAATATCTAAAATACCAACTGCAGTTTAAAAAAATCTTTGTTAGTTAAAATGGTAAGCAATTTCATAACATAATTATAAATACGGAGCTCTATTGTTTTTGTTTGAGGTTTGTTAATAGCATGCAAAGCATCACTAAAAATCCTTATTATTTGCTGAATCTGTAAACAAATACAACCAGTATACCCTCAGTTACAAAATCACATAAATAAAACTAATAAGATGTTTGGAATTGTCCCCTATTGACAGAATAATTAAGTAAACAGATTAATTCAACAAAACGCAGCAACAAAAATAATAGCAATTTTATAAGACCATTTATCTATCAGATAGAATTGGTTTGAACTCAGAAAGTCATTAACCTCTAGAGAATTCAGGTCAGCCGACTTAAAATCTGCACATTTTCAATGTTGCTAAGCAGACATGGAAAAAAAAATCAGACATACAAATATTTTAGATTTTGTAGCAGTAACGTACCCCAGGTAATATCTTTATGAAATGTAAGCATTTGTGAATTAAATTTCAGTTCTATCGTGTATGATATGAACAGATAAAAAAATATAATTTCCAGAAAGAGTAACTGCAACAAAACTAATTTCCTTTGTATTACAATTCACCTTCAAAACAGTGTGTGAATCTTCTCTTTATTGCCATATCTTTGTTGTTTTTTTTTCATTCTTAGATTTGAGTGGACTGAAACGATGAAGTAACAGAGTATATAAAATTTGTTTACATTTATTTCACTTATTTTTGTTTTATTGACCTTGTGGCCACACTAGACAAAGCTGATTTTCAGTGATAGCAAAATGGGAAAAGTGAGTCCTTCAGAAATCAAATACTGACTTCTTTTGTATATAGAAAAAGTGTGGGAGCCAGACAAACATGTTATTAGCCATATTTCAGTGGGAAATATCAAGTGACCAGAAATTTTTCTAATAAAACAAAATGACAGATTATATCACCATTCCTTTGTATGAAATTCAAACTATCAAATCATGTTCAAGTAATTTATCGATCTTCGCATTTTAATGAAAAAGGCTAGTCGTGTCATTTTAATGTAATCATTCTAAACAGCTTTAAGTCCATAGGGATTTTTTCTTCCGTATTCTTCTTCTACTTCTTTTCTTCGACATCTTTAGCTGAAGGTATTAATGATAACAGAAATTTGTAGAAGATGGATCCAGACAAGAGGTTTATGTATATTCCATCAAAGATACAAGAGTTTGTAACATAATAGGTAGGAAGGTGCATTATTCTTGGCATTAGATTCTTGAGTGATCAGTTTCACTGTCATCGAATCAAAGTCAGATTTCTAAAAATAGAATCCGGTAATTTAGAGGCATTGCACAGGTGAATGTAGGTAAAATTCCAATATGTTGGTCAGGGACAGTGTAGCAGTCATGCCACTAAATCAATATGCTGTTACACACCAAGCACGCAGTTTGTGAACAAACACACACAAGTACAGGAAATATCAGAAATGACTGCAAGGCAATATCTTTTTGTTGTTGTTGGTCACTAGTAAAGTATGTTCTTTCACTACATTTCCATTAACTCAGTGTATGCTACTGTACAATTACATCTAGTAACTTCTATCAAATTTTCTTTCTTAGCATGTAACCCACTCATCTTTTACCCCAGATCCTTCTGGTATAGCACCTACAGCGACAATGGACTAGGCGTTAGCCACATCCTGTGTAACTGTTGGGATCCCCTCAGTAGGCAAGGGTGAACCACTCAGGGTGGTTCTGGGAGATGGAACACAGAAGGTTTCCCTGTCTTGTCAGAATGCCATGCCAATCCATGGGAAGTTACTACTGCCAAAAGTAACACAGACAGTCATATTCTTCCTGTCAAAAAGAAACAGAAAACCAAGCATGTATCTACTTCTCAATTTTTGATTGGATAGGTGTAGCTTGCTGTGTCTAGTTTGGAGTTTAATTCAGGCCATTGATCCTTCTTGTAATGTAATTTCTGGTAAATGAAATAGGGATTCTTCTTTTCCTGAAAACATTCAAGATTCTGAAGTAAGATGCAGGGATGGATAGATTTTTCCCTCAGTTTTCTGATTGAGAATCAGAGGAGGCTTTAGTTTCTGATTCGCCCTGTGGGGCTTTCTTTCTCTGAGACAGTTGCTAGAATCTACCAGTGTTTCCAGTGGGAGAACAATAAATTTTCTCAGCTCCTCAGACAATGCTATGAGTTGTTGCAGAAGAATTTTCCAAAACCTACTACACCCATCCATCCTGTTCAGTCTATTTTACAGGATGTGTGTGTTACTACCTGCAATTTTCCTAGTAGTCAGTCAGCTGTTACTAAAAAATCAGCTAGGATGTATGAAGTTCCTCCTTCTTTTTAAACTCTATGCACTCTTCTCAAATTGGACCCAGCAGATATAGCTGTGGTTGACCTAATTGCTGCTAAGTACTTAGTTAATTTGATTCCTTCTCTTTCTGATAAGGATGGAAAAAGTATATACTTCTGCCACTTTGATTTTCAGAATTTTGAACTGTCAGGCTCATATGTTAAAGTTTGTTCTGAAAAATTGTGAAAGTATGTAATGTTTTACCTGCAGTTTCTTCTTGTGAGGAAAAATCTGATTTAAATAACTTATTATTTTCTATTGCACAAATCACTACTCATTGTATAATGTGTGTGTATGACTCTCTTGGTACTTCTTCCAGGACTATGGCCAATGGTACTGTTTTGAGGAGGTATACATTGCTGCATGTGTGCTGGATGAGAAAACCATACATCATGTGTATCTCAGGACAGTACAACAGACATTCATGTGTATGCCCCCCCAAAAAAATGGCAGTCAGGCATCATTACATTTCCACAACACATGGTAATGCCTGTCAGTCAATGTCCTGCAGCACTGGTTGGTCAGTGCCAAGAGGTTCCCTTGTATTCAGTTCATCTTGTCAATAGAACAACTCAGCATCATGCTTGCATGCTATCATTTGTTACAGTCTCTGGGACTATCAGCCACACTATCCTTACACTGTACATGATACCTTATTAATGTAGATAAAGTTTTGACCAGGAGTAATACAGACAGTACTCACCCAGAACTCACTTTGTAAACAGGGTAAATGCTGTGATCGTTCCTTGTACATGAAAAACAGTAATCAGACAACTGAAGACAAAAACAGAAAACAGAGTGAGACATATAATTAGAGAGTGAGAGAGAGAGAGAGATGGAGACAACAAAAGAACACATAAATGTTAAGGGACAAATGCCTTTATTTACAGTGTGCTTGTGTGTCAAATATGAGAATTGTGGGCATTAAAAGATGCTGGGCCAACATGTTTGTAAAGCATCCCCATGCATCACACACTTCCTGGCAGTTGAAAAAATGCTATTCTTTCCTGTTCCTGTACCTCTACCCTGTGGTACAGATGGGGCCTAATTGAAATTGATCACACTTATTTCTTTAACAAAGTATGTCATTCCATATCAGGTACTCAAGGTACTGGCACAGTCCTGAGATGATACAGCAAAATAGATATACTGATCCACATGTGCCAAGAGTATGGCAATGAACTGTTGAAGTATCCTCATATCCATCATGTCCCCCGTTTTTCTCTGGAAGGTCCCCATGGCAAGCATAGTGAGGGCTATACATACCTTGGTGTTGTCCACAGGTATAGAAAGGCTGCAAATGCTCCCATTTCATGCCTTCCCATTCTCTGTCTTTTATCCAAGACTTGGAGAGGTGTGGAACTGTGAGTGACTAGTTCTTTAATTCTGCTTAAATATTTAAGTGCACTTTATAGTGATATGTCTGGTAATACTACTTTTGTAATGTTCTACTCTTTTCCATCTGATTGCATTTTTAGTTTGTTCTGGGGCCTTAGTCTTGTATTTTAATTAGCAGTTGTGGGAAGATTCTTTTTCTGCATTATTCTGTACTTCTATTTCCACAACAAGAATTACTTGTAAAAGCTATCTGTTTGTATTTAAACCCTACTGGACCCATAGTCTTGGAGTTTCATTTACAGTTGTGGCAGAACTGTGTAGTACTACTACCAGATTTGTGCATTATTCATTTGTTACTGCATTTTTTTCCATGAACAGTGTTACTGGTAAATTTCTGCATAGTCTGGTGTAAGCTACGAGGTGTCCACCCTTTTCGGTTAATGGGCCTCTTACCAAACAGTTCAGGGGCCACTTACCATACTTCGTAAGGTATGGGAAGACTGCATTACTATGCCCAACATGTACCTGTCCATTCAAAACAGTGAGCTGTAGGACATACTGAGAGCTAGATAACATGGTTTATTGTGCCAGACTGTGTCCCTATGGCCACCTGTTGGACACACTGCTGCCTTAACTTGTAGTAGAAGTTCAATAGTGATAGAATTTTCTCTGCTCTATTCTGTGCCTCAGTGTGTTTATGTTCTGCTTATCATTTACTCACTTGCATTCTATTTCTGCCCCATCCCCCACTAACACACTAAGGTAAAGTTGCTGAAAGAGCTCCAATATTGCATTTATTTGTTTGCTGGCCTCTGTAGCTAGCCTGCTTGTTCCTAGAAAATTTCCCAACTCTTCTACTCTTCTGCTGTTCTTGTTTTATAAGGCTAGGACTCTGACCTCCACCCCTTATAATTATCTGACTTTCAAAGTCTGTCCCTCACTGCTATTAACTGTAGTATAAGCTATTTATGTACTCTTCCAAACCATTGTTTTCCATAGACCCATTATACTTAGTGTCCACCCAGCAAACCAGTATTTTTTGAGTAAACCTCCTTAATTACATACTGCCTCCTGTTAATTTTCTTGGAGCTCAGCAAAGCTTGTACTCCTAGCCTTCATTCAAGAAGTGTTTTACTTGTATCCGATGCTTTCCAGGCAAAGTTAAATATCTCTGATTGCTAAGCACAGAGTGATCATTTTTGTTTCTGGCATTTATGTGTGCATTTCATTGATTTGTTTTGTAAAAAAATTGCTCTTCTCACTGTTGCTGTCTTGAAGTTACCTTCAGTAAGGGATTTCCAGATCGTTGTTAAGTGGGTTGTGTTAGCATTGTACTTTTGGGTCTCTTCTACTGTGTGTTTGCATCAGGAGGAATGGGTTTATTCATATCGCTCAATGACTTAGCCTAGGAAATTGGAATAAAGGCATAAGTAATGAGGGACAAAGGCCAAAAATAGAGATATATTTTAAATATTGCTATTATACAGTTAGAGAGTTAATAGAATAAAAGCCTTTGAACTAGTGTGCAATTTCCTGAAAGCTATAAGGTCTGAAACTCAAATGTCTGTCATTATTTAGTGACTAGCAAACTCAATGATTAGCCAGAAGACCACCAACTTTGTGAGGAACAGAACAAAAATGTCAGACAAAAATCTGAACATTCTGCAAAAAGCTGAACAGTTGAGATGTATATGTTTATTCATCTTGTGACAGGATGTATTGGCCTAGACTATATGAGTTGGGAAATACACAGAAGGACTCATGGTGTAGTCATGGTATTGGCCCAAGGACTCAATATTTGGTTTGCTGTTTTTTCTTTGCTACTATACATTTTGCATGTTTGCATGGGTTAGCAGTGCCCTATACAGTAGCAAACAGTTAGAAAGCAAATTTTCTCTGTAGAATTATTCATAAAATTGTTACCTGTAAAGCAGCAATATAGTGCAAATATCTTGTGTACCGACAAGCTTAGCGCTGCTAGTTGGGCGCTGAGTGACAATACCTACATATTTAGTAGAATTCAGTATCGCGTAAACATTAAGTTAGTAGAATTTAGTACTGATTACCATAATCTGCCCCATTAACACACCTTTATTAGCCTGCACAAATAAAGCACCATTAATAGCCTAATAAACCAATACACCATCCCATTGTTGTTCACAAATGAAAGCACTGGACAGTATGGATATGCAATTTCCTGACTTCTCTGTAGCCATCTTGGTGTATATAGGCATCTTGAGACAATGTAGCATTTGTCTTAAGTTTACTGGCAACCACTTAATCCTTAAACATTCACCATCAGTATATGAGAGGTGCACTTAAGCAATGACACTGTAGGCTAAATTCTCACATACAAATCCACATTAGATTATCGAAACCACATGCGCAACATCCAACTCACATAGCACATGACACACACATAGACTAATGCATGCTGAAGCACCTAAAAGCAATCATCCTAAACAACAAAGGTCACCTAGACTACCTGCTGTCAAGGGTATGCCTTATCAGCCCCAAAAGGCAC
The DNA here is from genome assembly GCF_019279795.1 of Protopterus annectens. NCBI lineage: Eukaryota > Metazoa > Chordata > Ceratodontiformes > Protopteridae > Protopterus > Protopterus annectens. The sequence goes on along the minus strand of NC_056741.1, from coordinate 679,642,344 downwards.
TCAGGAAAAAACAACACCTAACACCATACATACTGTCACTCTCAGTGGAACCCCAAACACTAAGCCCTAAAGCAAGCAAACACACTACCCAGGGCTATCACCACAGGGGATGCCATTGTAAGATATACCGATGCTTCTTCTAACCAGGATGAACAAGGAGAGGATAACTGTTAGTTGCTTATCTAAAGTTATCATCTGCCAAATCAACCATGCCCTCAAGTCATTACACCACAGGTACCAGTACGATTCCATCATAGTCCATGTGGGTGTAAATGATCTAAGATGTATCTCCCTGGACTATATGAAGAGAGACATTATGGAGATTTTAGACTATGAGTCTCAGGCTTGTATGAGCCTAACATTAAGCAGCATATTACCATCACCAAGGAGGATGGCACAATATGAGAAAAAAATGATTGATTTCAACAACTGGCTGTCTTTCTGTTGTCATTCTAAGGGAATCCAGTATTTATCAGCTTGGGAGAACATGGTCAACAGACAAAGATGCTTTGCCAAGGATGGTCTGCACCTTACCCCTCTAGACTTTTGAATACTGTCTAAACTTGTATCCACTCCCATAGTGCCTTTTTTAGGCAATGCCAAAATGACAAACAGCAAAAACTACCGAAGGGAATCTAAAGGTGTTACTGCACAATGCCAGGGGCCTATACAAGAAACCACACTCCTTTCAGGCTGTTCTCACCCTGGAGTATATGAACAACTGTGCACTATGGGGAGGGACAAGGTTTTAGCCAATGTTTGAAAGCCTAGAGGGGACAGGTTCAGACCATCCTTAGCAAAGCAACATAGTCTGTTGATCATGTCCTCCCATCTGACAGATATTGGCCCACCATGGAATGACACCAGAAACTAAGTCAATTATTGAAGTCAATCATCTTTTGTCCATATTATGGCATCATCCTTGCTGAAGGCAAAATGCATCTCAATGCTAGACACATGCCAGCCTGTGACACAAAGTCCCAGAACACATAATGTTTCTGTTGCTATAGTCAAGGGAGGTATGTTTCAGGTCACTTACACCCATGTTGGCTATGACTGAGCCATGCTAGTACTTGTGCTCTAATTATTTAAATCCATATGAATTTTGGCAGATCCTGGTCCGTGACAGACAACTGGCTGAGATTTTCTCTTTATTCAGCCTGGTGAGTTGGATATCTTTATGATTCACAATGGAATATCCTAGGATGAAAATATTGGGCAGTGCATTGGCTTGCCTTATAGGCTTTGTAGTTGAGGCTCCAAAGAGTGTGGCTGTATTGATTGTGTTGGGAGTTGTCTTGATTAAGTGCTTTTGAGGTTGGTGAGGCCTCTTTTTGCAGGATGAATGTCTAGAAGGTCTTTGGAATTTAGAAAGGGTGTTTTTAAAAGCCTCAGCAAATTTTGGTCTGTTTGTCAGTGCTATGTGTGGTGCATGTAATTACATTACTTACAACTTAATTGTTATTTTGAGTGCTTTTTGTGAGTCTCACTTCCAGTGACTTTGCAATTACATCTCTCACTTACTGTTACCATTTCTGTAAGAATTAGTTGGGTGTCAGGCAACATGAGACAATTCCTACATTGACTCAGTATACCCATATGTACTAACTGCCAGCTGAGTAATTGGGAAAGTGCTCATGGTGTCAGATCTTTATAGGTATGGCATGGTACAATAGGCAAACTCGAGTGCTGTGAGTGCAGAAACTGTAACTAGGCTATGTATGATTAAAGTTGTGTGGCAGTGTTCCACAGTGCACATAAAAATTGCTCTTTGCACAGTTGAGTACTAGGTAAACACAAAATGTCCAAATGGCTGCTTGTGTAAATGAGGCACTGTAACAACAGAGAAGCAAAATTGTATACACAACACCATCCAGCATGACAACCAACAGCAACAAAGTGTCAGATTCCTGAAAAAATATCCAAAAACTGGTTTAATAGTTGAATAACGGGTTAAAATAGTGAATATAGTTAGCACTTTCATAGTCACAAACACCACTTCTTCAGACCTTCCTAAAAATCATTGTACTACCCTACCTTCTTTTAAATCAATCCATACGGTAGTTAGCCTATAGGTTAACCTGCTCAATTAAATCAAGTTACTAACTGTTTAAATGTTGCCTGTCCAATACACTTAAAACATATAGTGAATTGCACATACATAAACACCTACACATATATGCACATACATATACGCATAAATTCTGCTCCTAATTAACCCTTAAAAAATGTAACTAAAAATCATACCTATTAACAATATTAGAATAAAATATTCATTATTACATAAAAGCATTTTCTAAAGATCTAATAGCAATATAAATTCATATTGTTTATTTAAACAAGCTCCTATTCTTTAATATGGGTTGTATTGGAATTCTATATTTCAACCCTTTACCCCGGTCTGCCCTTAATCTAATTATCCAGCATGTTTCCGAGGGTTGAATGATGGAATTCCAATGCAACCCATATTAAAGAATAGGAGCTTGTTTAAATAAACAATATGCATTTATATTGCTATTAGATCTCTAGAAAATGCTTTTTTGTAATAATGAATATGTTATTCTAATATTGTTAATAGATATGATTTTTAATTACATTTTTTAAGGGTTAGATAGAAGCAGAATGTATGCTTATATGTGTACGTGTTTATGTAAGTGCAATTCACTATATGTTTTAAGTGTATTGGACAGGCAGGAGTTAAACAGTAGCTTGATTTAATTGAGCAGGTTAACCTATACACTAACTACTGTATGAATTGATTTAAAAGAAGGTAGGGTAGTACAATGATTTTTTATGAAGGTCTGAAGAAGTGGTGTTTGTGACCACGAAAGCGCTAACCATATTCACTATTTTAACCAGTTATTCAACTATTAAACCTGTTTTTGGATATTTTATCAGGAGTCTGACTCTTCGTTGCTGTTAGTTGTCATGCTGGATGGTGCTGTGTATACAATTTTGAGTACTAGGTAAGGTTACAGGGATATTTTACGGAGAAAATGTAGTTTCTAAGTGCCTACATCTGTAATAGGCACTGTTAAATGCCGCTGTGTGATGAAAAGCTGAATTTATAGATTCAAAGAAAAGTGGCTAAAAACTTAAAAGCTCTCTGGCCAATGAAATTATCTTATTTTAAGCCTTCTTGGGAGTTTCCCAAATTGGACAGACCAGTCTACCTTTTTACTACCACTAGAAATGCAGTCCCAGTCTTCTTAATGTAAAAACACACTTTTTTTAGCCAAATGTGAAAAGGTACCAGAAACATCTCCAACAACTAGCTGCAGCAAGTAATTATAAGGTCATTCTAAGGTGGACAAGCCAGCAATGAAGCCCTCATACTCTGAGGTGATTTCAAAGCATACTAGCAGCAACTAGACTGAGGACAAGCAAATACATTTTAAAGTGAAGAAATGCTGAAAATGCAATAAAGTAATTTGAAAATACAGCAGCAGTTCTCAGGAATAGCTTAGGAAAATGTAATATTTCAACTGTAAATATTTATTTTACTCTGGATGGCACCAAATGCAAGCCAAAAACTCTGAGAACTCAGACATGGATGCCAAGCATTTGAGCTCTGTGGAACTGAGCCAAGAGCTCAGCAAACACACCAAATTTATGGACTCAAAGAAAAGTGACTTAACCAACAAAAAGCCATCTGGCCAATAATGTATCCTACTTTAAGCCTATGTGTGTGTTTCCAAACTCAAACAGGACACGCTAGCTTTCTAATGCCACTAGATTGCAATCTATTCTTCTTAATGTAGAAACACACTTTCGCTAGCCAAAATTGAAAATGTACCAGCTAGATACAAGTAATTCTCAGTTTAAGCCTCACTGTGTGTTTCCCAACTTGGACAGACAAGGCTACCTTTCCACTGCCACTGTAATTATAGTCCCAGTCTTCTCGATGTAAAAACAAACCTGTTAGCCGAAAGTGAAAAGATATCAGAAACTGATCAAACAACTAACAACAACAATTAATTCTCCATTTAAATATTCAGTGTGTTTTCCAACTCAGAAAGACCAGGCTACCTTTCTACTGCAACTAGAATTGCAGTCCTAGTCTTCTTAATGTAAAAACACACTTTAGTTAGCCAAAAGTGAACGTTTCAGAAACACGTGAAACAACTAGCTACAACAAATAATTGTCACTTTAAGCTTCTATGTGTGTTTTCCAACTCAGACAGACCATGCTGTCTTTATAGTGCCCCAAGAATTACAGCCCAAGATTCTTAATGTAAAAACATACTTCCATTAGCCAAAATGAATACTCAGTCGAAACAAATCATACAACAAACTATTGCAAGTAATTCTCACTTAAACCTGCCTGTGTGTATCTCAAATCAGATAAACAAGGCTATATTTCTACTGCATTTAGAATTGCAATCCCAGTCTTAAAGTAAAAACATACTTTAGTTAGCCAAGAGAGAAATGTTAACAGAAGCAGATCAAATAACTAGCTATAGGTAATTACAAGGTGACAGAAAGACAAAGAAGACATCAATGAAGAACACACACTTTAAGGCAATTTCAAAGCACACCAACAGTATAAGTGGAGGATCTTCACAGTTTCATCTGTCAATCCCTAGTAAGATGAACAGAGGAGATAAGACTGGTAGATAGTTCTAGGGACAGGTAGAAGAAGACACTGGGAGTAGTTTACAAGGCTAGCTATACAATAAGGGTGGGCAGCTCAAAATCATCCAACTTTAAAATCAGACCAGGAAAAGAGTGTGTGAGTGGAAATAACAAAACTGATTAAAATGGGAAGATATGTGCAGCATTTTAAATAAAGGGCTAGATTAATGAATGGCTAATCTCTGAGTTGCTATCATGTGTGTGTAGCTGTGCTCACCTGATAATGTGCTATTTTGTATTCATTAAATGGATCTGCACATCATGTAGAGCCACCAAACAAAGGTAAACAACAGATTATATTAAAACAGGCATAATCAGGTGAATTACATGCTAATTAACCAATCCAAGATGGCAAAGCCATTCAGGAACCTATAAAGTAATCATGTAGAGCCAGTGTAGCTCTTTGTCATGAGCTCCAAAATCTATTGGAATATAGCCATCATCACACTTAGAAAAAAAAAAGAATGTTAGGTGCTGCTGCTGCTGCTCTCCTGTATATGCATATGCAACAGGCTCAAACCTATGCTCTTGCTGTTGCTAATAAACCTTGTCCAAGGAAAAGAAGGGTATTCAGACCTTATTTAATGTATCATAGACTGCATGATATTTAAATATTAGAGTGATACAAGGTTGATAGGGAAATACTACAGGAACTCTGAAAACTGTACTATCCCCACCTCAGGCCTAGGAGAAATTGAGAAGAACCAATACTAGTGGAAATTTAGATATGTGTAGCATTAAGGATAATAGCTACTGGTACATTCCAGAGACCCACAGATGATATACTAGGGGTACCACAAGTCTTAGCTTCCATAATAATGCATCAGTCTCTTAATGCTATGCTAAAACATGCAAGGAACTGCATCTATTTTCCATACCCACCAGAGGATAGAGCAAGAACAATGCAGGAATTTTATGCTATAGCTCACTTCCTTAATGTTTTGCAGGCCATGGACTGCACTAACATAGAAATAAAAGCCCCACTGGTGAACAAGGAAGAACATACAACAACAGGAAGGGACTCCACTCAGTCATCTGCCAGGTTGTGTGTAATGCCTGAGGGATCCTCCTCAATGTGTGTGCAGACAACTCAGGTAGTTACCATGACTCACACATATGGTACACCTCTCAGCTTCATGCAAGCTTTGCTAGGGGTCATGTTGAACAAGGCCATCTACTGGGCAATGCAGGTTATGTACTGGAACAGTAGCTCATGATATCCATCAGAAATGCATGCAAATTCCACAGAAGAAGGACACAATGATACCCACGGTCAAACTAGAAACATCATAGAGCATGTGTATGGCATGCTGATGTCATGCTTCTACTGTGTAGACAATTCAGGGGTGCCCTGCAGTATGACCCAGGCACCTACACAGAAATTCATACAGCCTGTTCCATGTTGCATGGTATAATCTTGAGGAAACAGCTGCCACAGGTACAGCAAGTCCAGGACCACACATTATTGGATCACAGGCAGGGCCAGCACCTACAACACATACAGAAAATGATTCTGAGGGAGAACCTCCAGTTGCAGAGGGGGCCTTCAGATGTAGACATGTACAATATGTCCTTGCTCTGGATAAAAGGCAAAGGATAGCACACACACTCACCACCTAAGATGCAAAGGTTAACACACACACTCACCAGCTAAGTGGCAAACAATAGCACACACACTCACCAGCAAAGGAATACACATAACAACATACGCCCATACAAATATTAAAACTATTGTTATGTGATGTCCACAAACTGTACTTCCCCGTGTAATAACTGTGTACAGATAACAATCAGAGAGAGACAGCCCCAAAACACATGACTCATAACTGTAGTAATGTCAAGGTAAATGTGGAATCTGTAGTATATGAACAAATGTGCAAGAAGATAAACATAAATGATATACCTGCATACTGTTAGTCATAAATGTACTCAATCCGAACCTGTGAAAGGTGTCTACCAATGGCATTCCTGGTTTATAGGAATGATATCTGCAATATACAGATATGCATTGTACACAATAACCGGCATCAAGTTGCTCACTTACCTACTGTACACAAAACAGTCAACAGGATAATTATATCATCAGTTTCACAAGTAGAAAATAGTGTAAAAAAACAATATTCCTAGCCTTCCTACTTATCCTCCCCATCTCACTTACAGCTCAGACTCCTCATATATACATTCAGTGCTTTCAACTTACTAAGTCCAACATGTGCCACCCAGCCACACATACTCTACTATATCAGTTACCTACCATATGTTCTATTCAATCTTGATGCCTATATAGCAATAGCACTAAGGCAATACCTTACTGTCAGTATCTTTAATCTGCTGCTCTCTATCTTTCCCTCTCTACTGCAAAACTGAAATACAGTATGGTTCACACATTTGCTAATATCATATGTCATCAATTATATTCATGTTTGGCTTGCATACTTGGAATGCAACATCTGTATAGCTAGTATTATCTGTTTTATTGTATCCCCTATTCTTTAATGTAGTATTCTGTACCATCACTGCTTGATTTCTGTATTTTGATTCTGTAGCTTTATCATGTTGTTTGTTTTTGAAGATTTTCTCCCCAGGCCTCTATTGAAAATGGGCTCACCTTGCCCCAGTATACCTCCCGGTAAACAAATGCAAATAAATAAATAAATAGAGCTATGAGCAAGAATGCAATATCAGTGGTTTGAATGCATGGTTTACAATACTAACTGAATAAAGCCTTCCAAAATAAGTAGGCACAAAAACATCCAAAATCCTAATATGTAACAGATATGCATAAAATCAACATAATGAGAAAGACACTCTTAGCTATACACTCTGTACATTAGACATATAACCAAAATCAACATAGGGCATGGCACATTCATCATCTCTGGCATGGAGGGAGGATGGTGCAACACCAAAATGGTGAGTCTGCGTGAGTAAGAAACACAGAATATTCAGTAAGGTAGGAAATATTTTAGTGCCAATAACATGAGATGTATTCTAATCAACAGTAAGGTTTTCCCAACTTGCATGTGTGATGGTAAGTGTGGTCAGTTTTGATGAAATGTATGTCTGTGTGCCTGCATAAATACAAGTAAGCTCTGTGCTAGAACTATGTCCTGCCATGTCAGACAGGTGTGAGCCATGCATGGCAGAGTTGTCAATTTAGTGTTGTTGCTCCTGACCATGCAAACTGCCAATGCCAGGAGTTGCATTGCCACTTCCGTGTCCTCTGTTCAAAGTGGGGGTGCTTCCTGAATGTCAGTGATGTCTGCTGGTCGATCTCTCTTCACAACTAGATCCAGGACCATGACCCCCATGGCCTACCACATCTGGGCTTGCACACCTCAGTCACTGATACAGCAGTGGAAATATCGTCATTACAGGATAGGGATCTGGTATGGGTGTTGTGGCTATGCATACATATGGATGCCAGAACTTCTCCAATAGATGTTCCATCACAGACACTGCCTGATCCAGTTTGTCATTCATCCTATCCAATGAGTCACCTAGACAGCTGAGGCAGTTACACATGTCAGAATGTGCCACACGTAGGAATCACACAATCTCTTCCAAGACCCTGGTTGGAACATGCATGTGCCTCCATGCCAGCCCTATACATACATACAGTGGCAGATAATGACACACCAGCATCAGCATGAGGGTGGACAGTAGTCCTTGTTGAAACACCTCTAGCAACCCTCCCCTTTGTGGCACTACATCATAATGATGGCTACAGTCAGAATCACCCAGCCATGCAACAGGACTAACCACACTACCCTGATCAACCATGTCAACCTCAACCAGTCCGATATCTGAGAGCTCAGAGGAATGGGTATGCATAGGCATAGTAACTGTGTCTGCGTTAAAGCCAGAGAATGTGTGAGCCACAACCTCAGTGGCAGACTGAACCGCTGCACCCCGAATGTGGCTCTATATCACCATCATCATCATTAGAGACTACTGAAACTCTGACATCAGGTGGTACAGGTTCTGCACTGCCACTGCTAGGATCACCTGTGATAATAAGCAATACACACAAAAAGGAGAGAAATAGAGAGTGGGAATGATCCAAACTGTGTTCTAAACAGGCATGTTAAACAATTTTCAGATGTTAAAGTAATATAATACGTTTACTTTCTCGTCTAACTTACATCTAAGTAATGGCTATTACCAGTCAAAGAAAGTTTGTGCTTACCATATGCAGGTACTTTCTCATACGTTATTTCTGGCTTCCCTGTAAAAAAATCAAAGGTGATGGAAGGAAGGCTAATAAGCATCACAATGCAAGTACAGGAGAATAATGCTCTTCCTATCTTCCCCAGACTGACCATTCCCCCAATGCAATCTCTGTTGGTATCTTAGCACTTCAAAGGAACATGTCTCAGTGTTTGAAAAATGTGCAAGTAGTAAGCACATAGCGATGTCTATAATGGCAGTAAATGCCTTATTTATAGCATACCTGGAATTTATTCTTGGAACACACTTGGTCTGTTGTCATCACCAGCACTAACATCAAGAAGTCTGTGTGAACCCCCTCTGCTGAGCTGTCTGGACCTCTGACAGAGGACAGGAAAGACTCATTTTCAGTGAGTGGTGGTACTGTTCTGTTCACCTGAAGTGTACACAATTGTTCATGAATCCCACAGATAGTTTAAATGTACTTCCCCAGATGCAAATGTAGTTCAAATGCTTTAATCTAAAGCTCCCAAAAGTCCAAAGACTAAGATGGCTGACTAATCGTTTAAGGTAAAATATCAACAGTTTGGGTTTAATTACCACAACATTTAGTTATAACTAGACTTGTCACCATTTAACAAGGTCAAAACCAGACCAAAGTTACACCCCTCACATATCCCCTAACCCCACCTATCATCTCCTCTTTCTCCACCCACAATACCCATCTCTATGCCCATTTTGTGATGTCACATGCAAACCAGGGAGATGAGGAAACATCTTGTTTTCCTAGGTTAGGACAAAATTCAGTGATGCTTTTCAGGACAAAATTCAGTGATGCTTTCCTTAATTAAAAATAACACAGAGCTGCTGGAGATTTTACAAACTCTGAACATCTGTTATTTATTTTTTTTTTTGCAGAAAAATTGAGTTTGTACAGTATTTTCTGGATGACTGGACAGTCACTCTGATTATCAGATAGTTTGGAAAGAAATAAATATGTGGCCACCCTAGATCATAGGTTCATAGGTTCATAGGTTCATAGGTAGGTACTAGGCTATCTGCCTGAGGGCATTTATAAACCTAGCCAGAGTTTGTCAGCTTTCGCCACCCCATTGATTAATTAACTGACCCTCTGTCAAGAAGAGCCAATGAAGTGATCCCAGTGTATTTTCTGTTACCCATCCACTCGTCAAGGTATCTCTTGAAGATTGTTTGTGAGGGGCTCTGCCTAATGTAGTAAGGAATTTTGTTCCAAAGCATGGAGATTATCTGTGACAGGAATCTATCCCTCCAGCATGTTCTATTTATTGTTGTGGCAAGGTTTAGCTCACTAGAGCGAGTGGCTCGCAGTGACTTGGATTTCTTTTGTTGGAGCATGTCCATCAATTCTAAGTTGGACATGGCTTTGTAAGTCAGGCATAGATCACCTCTGAGTAAGCGATATGCCACTGAGTACAGCCGGAGTTTTTCCAGTCGGTCTGCATAGGACATATGTTTGGGGCCAGTAATCCAATTGGTGGGGTACTTTTGTGGTCTTTCCAGCTGTTGGAAGTGTCTTCTGAGGTACATCCCAAATGAGGCATTATACTCTATGAATGGTCTGATGTGTGACGAGTAGAGGGGTACTATAACCTCTTTATTTCTAGATGCAAACCCTTTAGTAATTAGATGGGCTACATAAAAGGATTTCCTAACTACTTTAGTAATATGATTGTCAAAGGAGAGATTACTATCTACCTGGGTCCCCAGATCTCTTATTACCTCTTTTGTATTAAGGGGGCTGCCACCTATGTGGTAATTCATGGGTGTTTTGTTTTTCCCAAAAGGGATGACTATACATTTTTTGGCATTTAGCTTGAGACCATGACTTTGACACGTGGTGTCCATCTCACTAAGGCCCTTTTGGAGAATGTCTGTGTCAGCCGGAGAGTCAGTTATGGCTTCCAGTTTGCAGTCATCAAGGAACTTGGTTAGCCATAGTCCTCCTGTGTTTGCCTGTACTTCTGAGAAGTATATGCCAAACAGTAGGGGGTCCCAGGACCGAGCCTTGTGGGACACCACTTATGACTGGTTTAGAGTCGGACCTGGAGCCCACTATTTTTACCGTGTGAGTTCTGTCTGTAAGCCAGTTGGCAACCCATCTCGTGAAATAGGGGTTTATGTTCAGGCTGGTGAGTTTTTCTATAATTCCCAAGTGGGCAATGGTTTCAAAAGCCTTGGCAAGGTCAAGGTAGGCTGTGTGAATCACCTTCCCCTTATCTATGGCCTTGGTGACTGTCTCGAAGAAGACAACCAGGTTTAGTAGGCATGATCTGCCCTTAACAAAGTCAAAATGGGTCGGGTCAAGTGTTTGGAGGTTCCCAATGTGCTTGTTAATGAGTTCCACGATGATGTGCTCCATAGCCTTGCAGACCAGGCTAGTCAGGCTTATGGGGTGATAGTTACCAGGGTCAGTTGTGGCCCCTCCTTTGTGGAGTGAAATAACCGTTGCTGTGCGCCATTCCATGGGCACATAGCCTGTGGAGAGGCTGAGGTTGAACAGTGTGTTTAGGTGGGGGATTAGTTCATTCTGTAGTTCATGCAAGACACAGCCTGGAACACCATCTGGCCCCATGGCTTTTGAAAGGGCTGTTTTCACCTGTGCGTCTGTGATTTCTGGGACACTACACTTTTCCGGTGTTGTTGTGGGTCCTTTTGGGGGTGAGATGGGGGTGAAGTTTGCACTGAATCTATCTGCCAGGATGTTGGCAATATCAGTAGGTTCAGTATATTTTATGCTATTTTGCACTAGCTCAGAGCATATCTGCGAGTTGCCACTTAGATTCTTGACATAGCTAAAGAAAGCTTTGTGGTTATCTTTCGAATCCTTGGCTATTTTTCTTTCAAAGTTAGCCTTGGATGATTTTATGAGAGACCTTAGTTTCTTACTGATACTGATCAGGGATGTCTTTCCTTCTTGGGATTTGCTTTTTTTCTGAACTATTTTCCTCCTTCTGTTGTATAGCCTGTTTATGGCAAGGGTCCACCAGACTGGTTTCCTTCTCTTAGGGGAGTGAGTCTTGGTTTTTCTAGGGATGGCACAATCCATGCATCCTTGTAGGTGCTCATAGAGTGCATTTGTAAAGGTTCCTGCATCTTGGACACTGTTATCCTTTAGAGTGGAGGCTATGAAACTTACCACCTCTGTCTTAAGTAAGGTGAAGTTTGCTATAGAAAAGTTTTTCACTGTGGTTTTGTTGGTTGTTGGTGGTGGTGTGGTGTGGACATACAGAGTGATTAGTTTATGGTCTGATCTAACCAGTGATGGGTTGACCTCTGGTGCGGTACACCTGTCGCCCATGTTGGTGATAACCAAGTCCAATATGATTTCACTTCTGGCAGGGGAGTGTATCAGCTGATCCAGGGCATTTAAGATGATAAATTCCAGGAAGCGCTGGACCTGGGAGTTTGTACTTGAGTAGTTTTCTCATTTAACGGTAGGGTAATTGAAATCGCCCAATATCAGGGTATTTGGTAGGACCTTCATATTTTCCAGTGTCTCCAGAAAGGTGGAGTGGTGCTTCTGGGTCATGGAGGGTGATCTGTAGCAGGCCACAATTTGCATTGCAGATTTGCCCAATGTTAGTTGCACATGGATGATCTCAGAGGTATCATGTTGCACCACTAACGTGGAGGTGTAGGTATCCTTGATGAATATGGATACACACCCTCCTTTTGTGTTTTGGTCCATGTTCTGTTGCCGAAATGTGTGGTATGAGTTGTAGCCCGATAGTGCTGGGGTGCTCTGTGGAGCCTTAAACCAGGTTTCAGTTACTGCACAGATGTCGATGTTCTCCATACTGAGGAGTGCTTCCTGTGAGTTGCAACTCACAGTTGGCCAAAGCTGGCTGTTTTGTTTTAAGTTTGAAAAGTAAATAAAACACTGAATTATATGAGTAATGCTGATAATCCACTTAAGAGCTCAGAAACATAACAATTGATACTGTTTGAAAAGTGACTAAATCACAGAATTATACAAGTAGTGCTGAGAGTACATTAAGAGCTCAAAAAATAACAATGGATACTATAAATCCCAAATCAATTTATAGTTGTAGCTTCAGATTCAGAAGAGAGATAGTAAAAATGTAATAACATGACAGCCCACTCAGAAGTGACTTAAACACTTAGGTGCAGCACAGAAACCACTTGAAAGGCACTGCAGATTATGAAGCACTGCAACAATAAAACTACCTATAATAGCTTGAGCTTCAGATTCAGAAGAAGCACAATGACCCCAAAAACTAATTTTAATGGTAGGATAAGGGCAGTATTTTAAATGGACTTCTCTGGATGCAAAATGCAGTCCAGATGTTTTGTTTCCATTCTTCCAAGCTTCGTTGAGTCCAATGACTAAGAAGGCTGACCACTTGTGCAATGCAAAATACCAGTGTGTGGGTTTAAATACCACAAGCTAGTTACAGCTCACACAACTAGACAAACCTTGCATTTTTGATTTGAGTTTGAAAAGTGATTAAAACACAAAATTAGATGAGCAATGCCAATAATTCACTTCAGAGCTCAGAAAAATAACAATGGATACTGTAAAACCCAAATCAATTTATTATTGCAGCTTCAGATTCAGAAAAGGAATTGTAAAAATGCAATAATATGAGAGCCCATTCAGAACTAATTTAAATACCTGGGCACCAGTACAGAAACAACATGAAGAGCAATGAAGACTATAAAGAACTGCAACTATAAAATGCCTTCTATTGATAGCTTTAATTTCAGGTTAAGAACAAACACAAACAGCAACCACACAAAGCTGATTTAAATGGAAAATATAGTTTAGTTGTAGTCCAACTGTATTGTTTCCAAGTTGTCAAGCTTATTTAAATTCACAAAATGGATGGCACCAATAATACCTGCACAAAAGACGTTAACTTTCATTTTCATATAGATAGGACCTGTTGGAATGATAAATATATAACTCAACAAATCTTCCACCTGACTAACTTTCCTTGCACATTAAATAAGGCAACACTTTAGTCACTCGTAATGTCAAGTTCAGTGATTGGATGGCTACTTATAGACCCAGCGCTTGGGTATGTTGCTTATCTCTTCGTGATCAGGATGGAGAATGACTCACATCTTTGTTGGATTGCCTGGTCAGTCCTTTCAGTGATCATTCAGGCTGCATGCCAAATAAGTGTCTGTGAATCTGCAACTCTATGACCTCTCAGGTCATTACACCTTGGAGAAGTAAGCATTTTAGTAAAGCTAAAATTCCAGTACCAGCTTTATTGTACGTTAAACGTTTAAACAAATAACACGTTTTTCGTCACTTAAATCAGACTTCATCAGACAAGAAGTGACACAACAAACAACCATATATATATGCTGACCTTGGTTTGAAATAACCAATGGAAATCTGGCAGTGCTCATAAATATGAATGAATATATTAAAATACAAATGTATGACATTAAACAAGTCGGAGTAAAATGCTGTGATTCACAGATATAAAATATAATATAATGTTATACCACTTTTAAAATGACAAATAGTGTCATAAAATAAATTTTTTAAATTTTTTTCGTAACTGCACCTGTTTAATGATAACAAATGATTTGTGTTGAAAAATCATCAACAATACTCCCATCTAGTGGTCAAAGTTTGATGTACACTAAATTTCCATCATGAACTTTGTTCTCTGTTCATAAATAATGACTGATTTGAATAATTAATAATATCTAAATAATAAATATATGTATATTGAGATCTATGAAGTATAAAAAAAAATATATATATATATATATATATATATATATATATATGTATATATATATATATATATATGAAATGAATAATTGTATATTATATATAATAATTGTATACTAAATGTTGCAAATGGAATATATGAATAAATATATAAATATATACACAAATATAAATATAAATATAAATATAAATATAAATATATAGATAAATAGCCACAAAACATAAAACAATGACAATGAATAATATATATATATATATACAATATAAATGTGATAAATTGATAATGTAATGAAATATAATAATATAATATATTACAATATATGTATATATATATATATATATATATATATATATATATATATATATATATATATATATATGTACAGGCATGAAACATATAATAATAATGAATAAATAAATAACATCAATATTATTGTTGTTATTGAATAGAGCAGTATATGCTAAAAGGTATGCGTCTGTATTCTGTACCAACACCTAGATCTAATATGTAAGAAATCATCTAATGTAATCTAAAAAACAGCCTTGTAAAAAAATAAATATGAATATAAATATAAATGTAAATATATGTATTAAATATATAGTGTAGAAATTAGCATAAAAATGAAAATGAAAATAAAAGGGTGTTATAATTTGGCTGCCCTTAATTTTAAAACCGGAGCAAAGGAGATATTATCATTTAACCCAGGGAATTTGTTTGCCTCCAAAACACGCTGGTTAGCCAGAAAAACAACGCGACACCTCCGGGTAACCAATACGCTCTACGCACGTTTGGGGAGAGCAATGGAGGGACAATGAGTAATGGGGCTAACCGAGACAGCGTGGAATTTGTGAACACTGGTCCTAGTGGAGCCAACAATTTTCCCAACATCGTAAATCGAGACAGCAGTCCTGCTTTGGAACAGAATAATTATGGCAACACTCGTAGGCTGCCTGGAAATCAAGGTGACTGTTTACAAAACAATGATGTTACTCTTAGCGAGTGGCTCAAACGGAAAGTAGCATTTAAAGACATTTCCTGTATGGACAATGATAATATTTGTACTTATGCTGACCATTTGCATCAACTTAATGATTTGTTATTTAAATACAGGATTTTAAATATTGATAATGCATATTTAAAAGAGTGCTTACAGGAAAAAATAGTTCCTAAGGGTTTACGTATATACAAATACCCTAACAATGTAAAATAAGGCACTAAGTTTCATGACAAGTTGCTTAATATGTTTGATGGATGGGGCTTTGAGCTCCTGAGAAGTATTATTAAGAATAATGAAGATTATATTGATTGTTTAATGAAGCAAATTGATGTTGTAAATGGAAAAATTACAAATGACCTTCTATTTACTGTTGATTTAGAGAGAAAGAAGTATTTAGACTTGAGAAAAGACATAGACGTGAAATGTGAGAGAATTTTAGAAAAGAAAAAAAGAAAAATTCTAAGGGACACGTTTGAATATGAGAAGGGTATCCAATACCCAAAACCAAGAATTATTTTCAATTATAAAAATGAGAGATTTTTACACAATGACACATACAGGCATGATATTAATGAGGATAATGAAGAGGGACAGGCTGATTTTGCACATGACATTTATGACCCTTTAGAATTCCCCCCCCTTCGGAGGTCAGAAAGGATCAGAAATCAAAGAGAAGAGAACTATCAGAAGAAAGGATGGAGGGCAGGGGGGAGAGGAAGAGGGAGGAGATATTAGGTATGGTCCCTGCAGAAACATCAATGAATGAGAGCATTACTAGCTTCGATATTAATAATATCGACACCAATATTCAATACACTGGTGACACTTCAGTCATTTGTACATGTGCTAAATATAAGAATTTTAACATTTTTAACTACACAGAACTTGAAATTGATGATGTTTATTTTGAGCTGTTTTCCAAGGGGCTCAACTTTGTACCAAAAACTAAGTGTGACATTACTAAAATGATCATTGACATGAAAATGTTTTTGAGAAAAATGAATCTTGAGTTAATTTGTGGGGGTAATTCAGGAGAAGTAGATTATCCTGATGAATTGAAGAGAAAAAGTATATGGAACCCACCCATACACCCACAACTAAAAAATTTTGAAAAAATTATAGGGAATGAATTAAGAAAAGCGGTCAAAATTAACCATTTTGCCCCAAACCTCACAGTAAATGAGTTTTCACTACTCAAGAATTTAAAAGAAAATTCTAACCTGAAAATCATGAAACCTGATAAAGGGGGAGGATTGGTCCTTATGAGCTCTATTATGTATGAAGGCAAAATGTTTAATTTATTACTTGATGAGTCTAAATATGATAATATCTCTATTAATGAGATCAATATTGGTTACAAAGGATTTATACAACACTATATGACTTATTCTTAGAGGGACTTATCGATTACAATATGTTTGAATTTTAATATAATAGTAAACCAAAAATTCCCTCAATTTTTGGGATCCCCAAAGTACACAAAAACTGTGATGATCCCCCTCTATGCCCTATAGTGAATGCAGAAGGTTCAGTTATTTCCCCTTTAGCTAAATATATTGATATCAAGTTAAAGGACATAATGTTTAGGGGCATCTCATATTTAAAGGACTCATGGGACTTTTTGGGGAAAGTGAAAAATATCATCACTACGAAGGACATTATTTTTGTGACCATAGATGTTATTGATTTGTTTGGTTCAATACCTCACAACACAGGAATAGATTGGTTTGAAGAAGCTATCAGGTCTTTTAAATCATTAAAAGATGATGAAATTCTTGTATGTGTAAACCTTATGGAACTAGTTTTGAAACACAACTATCTATTTTTTCAAGGTGAATATTTTCATCAAATAAGTGGGGTGGCTATGGGAGCAAGGTGTGCTCCAATATACGCCAATATGGTTCTAAATACATGGGAAGATAAATACATTTATAATGGGAGTTATAAAGACTGCTGGGTTCTATATAAATGCTTCCTAGATGACATTATTATATTTTGGAAGGACAGTATTGACAGGTTAAATGATTTCATCCAGTATATTAACCGGACTACTGCCTTTTTAAAATTCACCCATGACATCAATGTAAACAGCATAAACTATTTGGACATCACGTTAGAAAAAGAAGGAGACCATTTGAAGTCAAGGGTGTATAGGAAAAAAACTTTTTCCAATTCCTATTTACATTACAAAAGTGCACACCCTTTACACCAGAAGAAGAGCATTGTAAAAGGCCAAATGGTTAGAATTTCAAGAATGACTTCTAATAATCATGATTTCAGTGATGAAATTGATTTCTTGGTTAGCATGTTTTTGGACAGAGGTTACCCTATAGATTTTTGCAACCGTATTAAAACAGAAGTTATAGAAGGGAGAAAAGATAGATTTGCACCTATAATGAGTTATTATAATCCCTCTATTGCTGTTAACTTTCAAGCACCAGGTTTATTAGAAAACAAGAAAAAAGATATAATGTATACCCACTCGTTTGTCACCCAATATAGTGGTGATGCAGGCATCGTAAAACAAGTGTTTTTTAAGGAATGGGATAAATTCCTTAATATTACAGACCTGAATTTCAACAAGTCTATTGATTCTTTTAACATCATTTTTAGAAAAGGACACAACATCAAAGATTGGTTGATAGCTCAACATAGGGAAAATAAGAAAAGTACTAAAATTAAGGGCACTTATTCTTGTGGAATGTGTTCACAATGTTCATTCATGACTAACTCACAAAAAACTTTTGTTCAAACAAGAGAAAAAGACATAGTTGGTAAAACACATAGCAATTGTAATTCTTTTGGAGTTGTATATATTGCTCTATGTGACATCTGCTCGGCCTTTTATGTGGGTAAGACCGAGAGAAAGATTAAAAGAAGGATTTATGAACATTTGAATGATATTAAAAAGAAGAAAGAACACAATGCACTATATAAACACTTGAACATTTGTCCTTTGGCAAAATATAAATTTTTCATTTTAGATGCGGTAGCGAAAGATGAAAGAGGTGGCCTCTGGGAGACCCAGATAGAATATAGGGAATTATTTTGGCAAATCATTTTGGAGGCAAATAAATTCCCTGGGTTAAATGATAATATCTCCCTTGCTCCGGTTTTAAAATTAAGGGCAGCCAAATTATAACACCCTTTTATTTTCATTTTCATTTTTATGCTAATTTCTATACTATATATTTAATACATATATTTACATTTATATTTATATTCATATTCATATTTAATTTTTTACAAGGCTGTTTTTTAGATTACATTAGATGATTTTTTACATATTAGATCTAGGTGTTGGTACAGAATACAGATGCATACCTTTTAGCATATACTGCTCTATTCAATAACAACAATAATATTGGTGTTATTTATTTATTCATTATTATTATATGTTTCATGCCTGTACATATATATATATATATATATATATATATATATATATATACATATATTGTAATATATTATATTATTATATTTCATTACATTATCAATTTATCACATTTATATTGTATATATATATTATTCATTGTCATTGTTTTATGTTTTGTGGCTATTTATCTATATATTTATATATATTTATATAACGTTATTTGTTTAAACGTTTAACGCACAATAAAGCTGGTATTGGAATTTTAGTTGTCCGGTGCAGTTCGTCCTCTCAACAGTGCACTTTTCGTTGATTAGTTTGTTATTGCACTGTGCTTCATACTTGGTTTATCATTTTAGTAAAGCATTGACAGCATTTTCACAATTAGTACCTTTACATTATTGCATTTAAAAAGACAGCAAATGTTCAGTTCAGTGTTTGAATACAATGGCTAAATTATCAAGCAATGACATGTCTTGGCTATGAACAGTTAAAAAGCCAAGGATTAAATGTTTGATCCAACAAATTATACCAAAAAATCATCAGAAGTTCTGTTGACTGTGCCATTTTGCTAAATAATCACTGCAGTGGTTGTTGATATTAAACAATAGAACTATATGAAAAGAATATGGGGCAGTATTCATATTCTGGAGCTGTGCATGTGTGTAGCATGCATTTATGGACAGTGGCACGATTTGGATATGCAAATAAGGTCAGTGTAATGTAGTAGCAGCATTGAATATGGAAAAGCAAAACAATTTCTATAATCACACACATTTTTTGCAAACACGTACATTGTACAAATTTCATCTTTTCATACAAGCAAAGTATTTTGTGGAATCATAAATGGTCTGTGCCTTGGCATATCACAAGTAAGACTGGCTGAGCACAGTCACACTGAAAGCATTATAGAAAAGTTGTGGGCTGTGCAGCAGCTAAAAATAGCTGTGGACTGTGTAAAAGCTAAGAGAGTTTTTTTTTTAAGTAAAGAGGTTATAACTTTTTTATATAGGAGTATCCTTTTGTGGATACCCTGATGGTTTCATTAAATAAGAGAAAGGGAGTTATAAAACAGAATGAAAAAGGAAAGACAAAACAAAAAGGTGAACAAACAAGGGAGACATCAAGAGGGTTTGAGCTGGAGGAGGTGGGATAGGATGGGCACTATGTTTTTGTCAGAGACAGATCCCAGCAATATTTTATTTTTTTTTTATTTTTTTTTTTATTTTTTTTTTAGGAGATTAGTGTGGGTAGGAAATGGGGAAGAGGGTGAAGGAGAAGTGGTAAGGGAAGAAGGACTGGGGATTTCCCACCTGTGTACCCAGTCCACAGACCCTCAAACGTATCCACTGCCAGATGGTGTTGCAGTGGAAAACCCAATTGATGAGGAGGGGTAGGTGCTTATGTTGGCATAGTGGTCACCACCAACTGGGTAGGTCTGCCTTCTATACACTGAAGCGAGGCTTCAACTAGCTGAATTCTACTGTCCAGTACCTCTACCAGTACATCCTCAACCAAACTCTGAATCCCCCTTTCAGTGAGACTTCCCAGTCTGCCACATACCGGATTGCATGCAGGACGGACACCTCTACTCTGACCTTGCAAGGACACCCACAGATAGGCAATAGATGTTTTAAAAAATGCATGTAAAACTCTGTAGAATACCTTGCCTGCAAAGGCTGTAATGTAACAATTCAGGGAAGTGAGAATTTCCTTTTCTGCAGAGCTTTGTCTAATGTTCAGTAAGTGATATTGAAGAAAAGAGCATGTTGTCTGAAAAGTTATTTGCTGCTCAGTATTTCAGCAAAGTAACCCCCCACTTGCCTCCCTCAACAGGCAGTCTGACTGTGGTGTGGTTAGTATCATTTCATCCATGTTGTATGTGTAACAAGAAATACATACGAACAAACAGCTAAGTACAACAATAATTTTTACTTGTATGTAGTTACTCTCATAAAAACTGCCATGCTGTAATATTGAAAAAAAAGTATTACAACTTTCTATGTGCAACGCTATAAAATTCTTTAAATCGGCTACTGCAGGTTTAATTTCATAACTATATTATATGCAGTAAGCATATATGCTATTTTAACATCGCTAATACAGTTACAAAGTTACATATGCAGGCTACTATTTTCATTAATTTATGTAACCTGTTAACACATAGTATTTCCTTTCTCTGACATGAAATGATGGTTGTCTGACTGCATAAATGCCATTCCTTTTTTTTAAGCATTTCAGAATGTTACCTCAAGAACATATCTGCAGGTAATGATATCTGATTGTTAAAGTGCATGTACTTCAGCATTTTATTCTTTGCTTTCCTCCTGATACATATATATGTATATATATATATATATATATATATATATATATATATATATATATATATATATATA
This sequence comes from Protopterus annectens, assembly GCF_019279795.1. Lineage (NCBI taxonomy): Eukaryota > Metazoa > Chordata > Ceratodontiformes > Protopteridae > Protopterus > Protopterus annectens. The sequence continues at coordinate 679,621,011 of NC_056741.1, read as the reverse complement.
TATATATATATATATATATATATATACACACACACACACACACACACACACACACACACACACTCACACACACAAAAGCAGAGTACCAAAACCACCATGATGTCCCTCCCTCATAAGCCAAAAACTTTAATATATCATTTTAAAATAATAAATAAAGCAGTTAAAACTTCCATATAAACCTGATAAGCACTTTCACATAAACCCTTCATCAGATTCCACATTATACTCTGATCAGGAACATTTAAACAAACTGCTATCCAAGTAAAAATGGCTATGGGCCTCATTGAATGAAGAGTCTCTATATGGACGAATAAAACTCATTTGCTGTAAAAAAAAAAAACAAGTGAAACACTATTGGTGGTAAAAAGCATCCTGGTCCAATCAGTAGTTGCATGCAAATGAAGCATAACAGTGAGAATAGCTACTAATAAAAACAGATAAGCACTGGTCTTATAGTGCTTCAACATTATTGGATGGCTGCTATTGTAGGCTCCAATAGAAATGGCTAATGTTTCATAACTCATGTAAATCCCAATAAATATTGACCATCTATAGTGTCCCAATAATATCCAGAATGTTAATGAGGTAGGGCCTATCAATGATTGATTGTTCACTAGCCAATTGGTTCCATTAGGTTAGAATATGTAATGTCTGAACCAATCAGTGTTGAAAAATATACCAGAGTAAATAATAAACTTTCCGCAGCTGGTACTTCAAAGTGGTTCCCCATCCAAATACTCACCAAGCCTGACCCTTTTTAGCTTCCAAAATCAGACAAGACTGGGCACATTAAGGGTAATATGGCCATCTAACATTCTGCCACATCATATATAGACTTAACTCAAATTAAGATGGTCACTAAAATAATATTATAAATCAATAAAAGCTCAGCTCAGGCAGGATCATTAATAATATACATATCATACTGTGTTATGTTTATAAATGTTGCAATACTCAATGACTAAGTCTCCATTTTCTCAAAGCTGGTTTCAAAGGAATGCTAGTGTTTAATCCAGGTGTTGTATCAGCTTGCAGATTACCAATCTAATATACTTCTGCGAGTTCAGTTCTTAGTATAATAACACCTACTCGATCATGCTCATGGAAAGTTTGTAAAACCTGGAACACAAAGGTGTAATCATGATTTGTGACTTTATGTTTCATCAACAGACTTTTAAGATATTTAAGCCTAACCACTTATATGCTTTGATATTCTTTCATTTAGCTGTCTATTCATTTTGCCTACATAGAAGCTTTGACACTGTTGACAGCAAGCAATTTATATTGCATTCTTAGTCATACAGCCAGCATATAGTCCAGGTATATACTTCTTATTTATAACTGGATGAGTGAAGCCTTGTACTTTGGACATGTATTTACAAATCATGCATCTCCTACATGAATATGTTCTAATCCTGCTTGATTGTGTATACTCTTTTCTAACTGATCGATTGCATAATAATTGCTTCAATTTTTTTGCCTATTATCTCCCTTATCTTCTCATCACCAAGTAAAATCTTCCAGTTAGTTTTCAAAATTTCACAAATGTATATTACATTACTGGAATATGTCAAAATGACCCTTGTATGTTAATGAAAAGAAACATCTTTGGTAGGAAGTTCAGACCATTCATCATCATTGGCTTGCTTCAAGAGGAATGGTTTACAATGTGAATTCATCTGCCCCTAATTTCTTCCATAGATTCTCAGACCTCTTTCCCCTTATATCCTCTGTGTAAAACCTGTTGTTCTAAATAATGACTTGACTTTATAAAAGGGGGAATACAATAAATCCAACATAGATTCATTTTCCATGTAGGGATAGTGGCACAGAGCTTACATGGAAGTAAGCAGCTGTGCAATACAGTAAAGAGAGCTGAGGGGCGTGCACAAGCGTGCCAACATGGAAGTGTCTTTGGTATGCAAATCACCTCATAAGCAGGTTAATTGCATGAAAATGAGTGTGTAGTGTGATCCAGCAAGCAGATAGGCAGTCATGCAGATCCTGTGTTGGTGCCAGAAGTGTAAACTGAAAATTTCTATGTACATGAAATTAAAAATTGAACAGGGGTTGTAAAAGCCCTGTGAGAAGGCCAGAAACAGCAAAGCAGACACAGATATGTGAAAACTATGCCCTGTGTGTCCAAAATGTAATAAGAAAATGTTTAAAATATTTTTTAATACCCATATTATGTTGGCATGGCACGCAGCAGTGCAGAAACATGCCATTATGCAAAAGAACAAATTTAAAAGTATAAAAAGTAAAAAAATAAAATATGTGACAATAATGCATTATAATGTCTTACATGGAGTATGTACAATAGTAGATGTCTGTGGTTGCTAATAAGGCAAGGTCTGGAATAGTGTAGTATCCAGGTTGTGTGTACAGATCTGTATGCAAATGACCTGGGGTTACTGAATAGCAAAAATGGGTATCTGTGCCCACAAATGAAACCTGTGTAGCCCCAGAACCTTGTTGGTCTCCACAGAAGAGGTAACTGATATCAAAAGGGTGTGTGCCTGAATTTCTGTAAGCATATTGGAGCTCTGTGGCACCTGTTTGCTTGGTGCCCTGCTGAGCTGAGCAGGGGTGTGTATCCAGTGCCTGCTAAGCTTTGTTTTGCCTTGGGGCCATATTTAAGCTGCTTTGAGCTATGTTGAGCATGCCTTTTCATGGGGGTGTGTCTATTGACTGCTGAGCATTGTTTATACCTGTGACATGGGTTTGTGCACCACTCCACAGTGCTTAGCAAGGAAGGCTGTAAAAAAAAAAAAAAAAAAGGAAAAGAAATTGGATGAGAAAGTCAATCATATATAAATTACTGATGACCCCTGTCTCACCAAAACTGGGCCATTTCAACCCCATCAGGGATGTACTTGGCAGGTGGAATGCATCATAGTTAGCCAGTCACACAGGCTGCATCTGCAGCAGAGCACTACAAAGTATGCATACACCCTACAATCTGATTTTCCCATCATAGTCTGCACCATTGGAGTACAGACTTGGGGATTGTAACTGACAGAATGCTAGCAGCTGCTGCACTCTGCTACATCTGTATGTGCTAGATGCTGAGATCAGTGCTGATGCGGCTGCTGACAATAGGCCTAGACTGAGAAGGAGAAGAGTGTGCAGGCCCAGGGTAACCTGTCTGGGGCTACATGAGCTGGAGATTGTAGAGCACTATGGGGTGGACAGGGACATACTACAAGAACTCACCAAACTCTGCCGCCTTCAACTCATACCCAGAGCTAACAGAGGGGAACCCATCCCAGTGGAAACAAAGGTATGTGTTGCCCTTAGGATACTAGCTACAGGTACTTTTCAAAGACCAACTGGAGACATGATGGGGGTTTCAAAGCCATCAGTACCAGGATACTCAACCAGTCCATGGATGCCATGCAAACACATGCCAGTGAGCACATTTATTTACCCCACACCAATGAGGTGATGGCCCACACTATGTGCCTCTTCTACCATGTAGCACACTACCCTGAGGTACTGGGTGCCATAGACTGCACTCATGTTCACATCAAAGCAGCACCCGGTGAGAGGGTAGATTCTACTTCAACCGCAAGGGGTATCACTCCATCAACTGCATAGTCAAGTGCAATGCCCAGCGCATTATCACGAATGTGTGTGCTGGTAGCCCTAGCAGTTATCACGACTCCCATATCTGGCACACATCAAAGCTGTACCAGATGCTTGCCAGGGGATACATCCCGTATGGCCATCTACTGAGGGATGCTGGCTATGCACTGGAACTGTGGATGATGACAACCATCAGAAATGCACACACACCTACCAAAGAACACCATAATGAGGCACATGCACAGACTTGGGACATCATAGAGCATGTGTTTGGGCTGCTCATGTCACAGTTCCAGTGCCTTAATATATCTGGTGGAGCCCTTCAGTACTTTCCAGCCACATGTACACAGATGTTCACAGTATGTGCCATACTATACAATAAGATCCTGTGGAAACAGCTGTGGCAGGATAATCACAGAGAAGGGACACACAGCTCCCCACAAGTGCCTAGGTCCTCAGAGCTACACCCACATGGAGACTCAGAGGAGGAGGCTGTCCCGGTAGGCAGATGTAGGCATGCCCAGTATGCCCTGGCCTTAGCCAAGAGGTAACGCATAGCACATGCACTGACAACCTAGGGACTTAGGGACTCACACCTTACTCAGACTCACATACATAGTAAAATGGATGTCTGCTACAGCACACAACCAGTACCTAACCATGTATTGGCTGTGTACTGTGTGCATCAGACAGAGTCAGCTCTGAAACATGGGTCTCTCAACTGCTGCGTTCACAAGGTAAGTCACTCTGCTATACAACAAATGTGTGGGGTACTACACTATGGTAACACATGTATGGACCTGCTGCATGTATGCAAAGGAATAGAGTGGGCCACTGGGCAACATGCAAAGATCTAACAACCACTTAGGACAACAGGTACTCTGTCCAGTAATGAGTGCCCCATAATTTTCATTACGCCACGTGGCTGGAAACCCCACTGCATTATGCAAAGGAAATGCCAAACAGTGGGATTATAGGACAGACACACTACTGTCAATGCCAGAGTCCCCTATCCCTCAACACATCTGTGTTCCCATATAACTGCAGTAACAGAGTATGTTTGCAAGGATATATCAGCAGGCCACACATTTCCAGGGCTGTGACATCAACCTGCCCACATATTTTACCCAAAAAATGCAGGGGTCAGCATATGTCTGTATGTTGTTGATAGTGTGAGGAATTAAACCTCTCCCTCTATCTGGTGGCTGGTGTAGCTCACTGGGCTAATGACAATTGCATGGGGGATGGTGTTGATGGTTCAAAGCTGGCAGCATCTACAACTTTTGCATGTGAGTTACTCATATGCTAGGAGTCCCAGAGACTCTCTTAACACCGCAATCTGTGACTGAAAGACAGCTGGACAAAGTCAGAGGAAATGGAGGGACAGAGGGCAAAGCATGCAGAAAGACATTATACATGGTCTGAATAACCTAGAAGTTGGCAAGTATAACAGCATGTTGCACCAGGTCAGATTAGCTGCAGGATGCAAAGTCCATCAATTAAATGTCTCATTAGTTACTACACTTCAGTGCCTGCATTTTACAGTATAGTACCAGACAAGCACAACTATATGAGGGACAGAGCAAACATATGGTGCAATAGGCAGGACATTCTGCAAAAACATGTACAGGGAGAGGTATGCAA
>NC_056741.1:679333279-679613279 GCF_019279795.1 Protopterus annectens | reverse complement strand
CAATGGGAAGGGGTGTAGTTGACTAGAAAGGGGTAGGGCTATGCTCAAAACCACAGCAACTGGAACTTTAATTAAATACTGCTGCCCTGGGTGCCAAACCCATCATTACAAATGTCTGATCAAGACAAAATGAAGTGTAGAAGAAAAAAATTATTTCAGTGCATTGGCTACATGACAGCTTACTTAATATCTAGATGGAAACAAAAAGGTTGCGAGGCATGAAAAAATAAATTACTTTTTAAATACATTACTGGAATGCCAGTCAAAATCAAGTATAAAAAAACAAGCAGCACTCTACTCAAACCACTGCTCCTTGCACTGCAGTTCTAATTATAATTTATATTCAGCATTATAAAAGTACCAAGTAACATGCTGAAAGCAGCAATCTCTGTGATACCCTCACTTATAAAAATGTTTCTTATCCAAAAAAGACCTGCTGCCTGACAACTATCTACTTGTTTTATAGAGAAAACATGATCAAAGTAATAAATTAACAGCAAACAAGAAACAAGCTGAAGATAATTAAAGGATTACTGCACAAGTTATGGACCACACATGATAGATTGGCATTCTGTTTAGTTTACGGGTAAAGGTTGCAAAGATGACTGCAAGTCTCCAACAAATGTAATGAGCTTCTGAACATACTGTAATACTGTCCTTTATTACAAATACTTGTCATATGCATTTCAATACCTAAGGCTTATACGTTATCTAGTTATGTAAATATTCTCTGCATGGCAACAACAAAAAGGTTTTTAGTGTTGGTAATTCTTTAACAGTATGCTTAATAAAGCTTACTTGCATCTTACGATCTCAGACAAGTGTATCTGATGGTCGTTAAAGCATTACTTCTTAAACACAGAGCAACAGGGCACTGCAACAGCATGTATTTTCTAAATAATAAGAAGCATAAATCAACAGTATAAAAATATGACAAAAAGAACATTCTGCAAAATCAAGGACAGATGGAAAGTCACTGTCAAACTTGTGTCTACCTTGGATGGGGGAATACTCTGCACACTTACACTGCATAACTGCTCCTTGCCTTTCTTGGACACATGCAGAGTCACTACATGGGGGAATGGGGTGCAACAAGTAGGTCAGAATTTGAAATGTCTCTGGCTGACGGTGATGGCTCTGACACATTTGTCATACCTCTCAACCTCAGGGCAAGAAATCTGGACAAAGCCATACATAGAAATGGGAAGTGGCACAAAGGCCCAAAAATAAGGACAAATTTTAAATATTGCTCTTATAAACATAGGAAGATAATAGAATAGTAGTAGATATTGCATTAGTATGAATTTTCTGAAGGGTATGAAATCTGAAACTCAAATGTCTGTCGTTATTTTCTAACTTCAATCTTTAATGATTTGCCACTAATTTGCCAGAAAACCATACTTTTATGAAAAAAACAGACCAAAAATGTGATGCAAAAATACAAAATTGCCACACAATACAGCTGGGAACCTGTCAAAGAAGGGACACTTTTTTTAATATTAGCACTGTTAACTTGAGCAGCTGAAAAAATAAAAGAATCTACATGCATTTCTGAAATAAAAGTAATCTATAACTCTGATCATTATAGTTATTTATAATTGTAAAACCTCCATGTTTTCTTCCAAAATTGTCATTTTTGTGGAGGGATTATTAGGGGGAGAGCAACATTTTGAGCCAAAATCAGGGACAGTTAAGAGGTTTGGAAATTCCTAATTCTACAAAGCGACTTATTTTCATGTACCTCTCGACCTCTTAAAGCAGGAAATCTGGACAAGGCCAAATATATTGGGGGAACATACAAACAGTACTAAAAAATTCTCTTGTATGAACTTAGTTGATAGAATAACAGGTCTTGCTTTAGCATGCTTTTTTCTGAAAGTTATGAAGGTTGTGTCATTATTTAGTGATGTCATTCCTAAATGATTTGCCAGAAAACCACAAATTTTATGAGGAACAAACCAAAAATAAGTAGCAAACATTTATTCATTCTGCAAAAAATCTGGACAGTTGAGAGGTATAGCTCTGTCTTTGAGTTTGCCGCCCTTCCCCCCTCACAGACTCATGGTCAAATGGAGCTTCCCCCGCTGCAGCCATTCCAATGTCCCATTACTTGGCTATTTTGCCCCATTTACCATAAACACTGTAATGTACATACTGATTTACTTCTGTAATGATTTGGATTTCATTTGAAAGTTTTATTTTGCATTTTACAGCACAAACACTAATAGAGAATCTGCTAAACAAAGCAATGCAGTTTCACAATGAAAATACTTAGTATTAAAACTTCTCTGCCCTTGAAACTCACATTCATTGAAACAGCATTGAAAACCACACTCAAACTAAATATACTTTGCCAGTGGCAGATAAAGATTAACTTTGGGCCGTTTTCAAATCATAGGCTTTTGCACACAAAATATGCATGTGTTCTTTGATACACCTTCCTGATTGCATTAAACAATATTCCTTGTATAATACAGTACAGTTGTTAGAGGGCATTTTAATTCATTGTTTTGAAGTTTTTCCAGTAAACAATGAAACTAAATGCATGCACCAGTAATGACAAAACTGCTCAATTCAGAACATTTCCATCATAAAATTCTACTCAAACTTCTACAATCCACCAGTATCAGTAAATATGCACAATCTCTGAAGAAGTCAATGTCATCTAAATAATTCCACATTAAAGAGATCTGTAACTAATGAAGAGGTTGCTGCTAGCAAACAACTTTATATTTCATTGTTTCATCTACAAATAAAGTACCTGTTGCCCTTGAGGAATAAATTGCCTATCTTAAATTAAAAAAAAGATAAGCTAGTAATATTGCAATAGGGGATGGATGGCAAACTGATAATAGGTTCATAATTACTAGGTATCTTTACCAATAGGGACTGCAGTATCCACCCCCTTGGCAACACAGTACAGTATCAGCAATGCATCCACATACTGTGGGAGTAGAACCCATAGCCTTCTGCATCAAAAGCAGGTACACTACCTGCTGTGCTATTAGCAATGCAAGCTGCCTCACCATAAGCAGCACTAAACCTCTCTTCCCTGCAGTTCTCAGCTGCTTGTAAAATCTACTAGACACTCAGCTGTATTTCTCAACTTTGCAGCACAAGAAATCTGGAAAAAGCCAACATTTATTGGGGGGACAAAAGCCCAAAAACCCAGGGCACATTTTAAACATTGCTTGTATAATCTTGGAAAATTGCTAGAATAAAATATTGTGTTACTACCATACATTTCACTGACATGTCTTGAACCCAGGACCTCATGCAAAACAGTCAAAGTAACATACCACTATGCCAACTCAGGTGTTTTCGTAAAGAGAGGAAGACTGATACTTAAATGGCTACTATTTAGTGAAGTCAGTTCTCACCCTAGCTGTCAACCTCTTAGCACAAAACACCTGAACAAAGCCAATAATGGGGGAATACAGCCCCCAAACATATTCAGTGAATTCAGTTCTCACCATAGCTCTCAACCTTAGCACAAAAAACCTGGACAATGCCAATAATCGGGGTATACAGTTCCACAAATAAGGACAAATTTCAAATATTCATCTTATAAACTTAGCAAATTGGTAGAATAAAAGGTTTTGTGTTACCACATACCTTCTGAAGAATATGAAGTCTGAAATTCAAATATCTGTCATTTATTATTTATTTAACATTTGTTAACCAGGAAAGTCTGACTTTGAACAAAAGGCAATTTTCAGCAGAGGCCCATGGAAAAACACTCCATTCACATGTTTTTGTAACATGGGAGGAGACCAGAGCACCTAAACACAGGAAGGACATGCAGACAACACACAGAAGACACCCCAGGCAATAATTAAACCAGAGAACCTCTAGCTGTGAGGCAACAATGCTACCACTGCACCACTACACCATCAGCAACTATTTACTGAATTAAACATCCATTCCAGAAACCACAGATTTTATGAGGAACAGAAGAAAAATATGAGGCAAAAGTCTGTAGAGTTGTTACAGATGGTGGTGGGTAGGAAATTCAGGCTCTTGGTACCTGACTGTAAGGTACATGGTTCAGGCCTGAGGTATTCTCTGCCCACCACCAGATATGAACTGGGCCATTTTACAGACACACACAAACACACAGTACCTGCACTCTGCTGTTTCAGCTTTCTCACAAGGTACCTGCACTCTGCTGTTTTAGCTTTCTCACACAGTACCTGCACTCCGCTGTTTCAGCTTTCTCATACAGTACCTGCACTCCGCTGTTTCAGCTTTCTCACACAGCACCTGCACTCTGCTATTTCAGCTTTCTCTTCTCCTGCAAATCCATTCACGCCATCTGTATCAGCTTCAGTAAACCCAGTTTCAGCTTTCTCCTCTCCTGCGTTCATGCTGGAATGCACACTTCTGGTTTCTTGGCTTGGAATGCACACGTCCGGTTTCTCGGCTTGTTCCAAGACTGCTGACTCTGCAGTCCAATCCCCTTCCAATCTATGCGGTTAGCACTGCATAGACTTCTGGAGAATCAGCAGTCTGCTTCCTTCTTCCTTAATCCATACTGGAAAGGCAGCAGTCCGGATTCACTTTGTATGGAGGATTCCTAGGACTGTTGGACTGTACCATTTTGGTTCACAGCTGGGGGTGCTGCAGTCCTGCAGTCCAATATCACGAGCTGCCATTGCCTTATCAGCACTGGCTGAAAGTCTAGTTTCAAGCAATGTCCAGGGCACATGCAATAAGTACTGCAAATTGTAGTGTGTAATATCTGGATCTCATCTTACAACCAACTCTGTGTGTGTATATACATGTATCCATCTTCAGCTCTAGGAACAAGCCCATGTGGGCAATCTCATGTAATGATTATGCATTTTATGGGCCTAAGACTAGCTACCAGACTCTAAATGCCATTCCCTACAAGGCCTGCTGATGTCATCCACCTTAATAGTACTAGCTGACATTGCACACTCAGGTAAACTCCACGATGCATGTGATAATTACTGCAAGCTATAGTGTGTAATAGTACATAGGTAGGAATTCTAGTCTTTCACAAGTCATCTATGTGTGTGTGTGTGTGTGTGTGTGTGTGTGTGTGTGTGTGTGTGTGTGTGTGTGTGTGTGTGTGTGTGTGTGGGAGGGTGTGTGTGTGTGTGTGTGTGTGTGTGTGTGTGTGTGTGTGTGTGTGTGTGTGTCCATTTGTCTGGTTACAGATATAACCCATAATATCACTATGGACATGTCTATATGGGTTATTTCTGTGCAATGGTTATGCATTATACAGCCCTGTGACAAGCTCCAGGACCTATATAGGCATCACTGATGTCTGCCAACATCTAGGTTTGTACTGTCAGAAAACCCAGGTGACATGTATTAAGGGTAGCAGACCTGCTCAGAAAGTATGAATGCATAATTAATGCCGGCTGTCCTCATTGTCCCACACGTAATCTTGTACACATATGCACCTAGAAAAACATGCAGAAATACTGCTGTACCTTGCTGACATCATATTTCTGCTGTGCTGCCATGCCATCCTTTGTCACTGTACTGCCATCATGTGTCCATAGAATAACAACTCAAACCCCTGGAACAGACAAATACACAGCTCCTTGATACAATTGTCATTCTGTCACACTATGACCAGTCTAACATCATGCACCTAAGATGCACAAGGTTTGCTGTGTAGTCATGACACATGCCAGCACACAGCACCGGTATTGGCCCACTACACTGCAATGGCATAACAATACTGCACTACACAACTACATTGACAGTAATATAGTCACCCTATATCAGACACATAGTTGCATGTCCCTGACTCAATGGCAGGGATGACAGGCATGTGTTACAGGCATTATCACATGTATAGTGTGTAGTGTTGGGCCACCAGAGACCTAGCCTGTGTTATACAGTTGGCAGAATGTGTGTGAATCAGGAAGGGGTGCTGGTCATGTGTGCTGTGGAGAGGTGATGAGTGTGTCTGTTGGTGACCTGTATGTGACAGTGATGTTTGATGGGGTGTGTGTACACAATCAAGTCCAGTGCTAGCCCTATATGTGTGTATGCTGGATAACTGTAGACTGTACATGGTAGAATGCACAGTTCACCATCTCCAGCCATGAACACAGGAACTTGCTGTGTATGGAGTGGCAGTGGCACAACCATGCCCAAGGCCAGATGCAGTGCTAGTATCTGACAGTGACTGCAGACTGCTGGGCCCATGTCCACCATGGTACCGTCCAGGACCACTTGCCCATGGCCTGCCATGTCATGGTGTGGATAGCAAAACTTCCTCTGTAGTGCTGAAGGTACTGCCACTATGGGGGTTTGAGTGTACATGGACACATGGTCTCTCAGCAGATGGTGTTGCTGCCCTATGTCCATGTGCCCAATGCACTACCCCAACCAGATGTTCCAGCACAGACAATGTGTAGGCAAAGACAGACACTGACTCAGCCCACCATCTTTCCACTATATCAGTGAAACAATCATTGGCATCACCAACGTGGTGGAAGCAGTCATGGATGTCAGACTGTGCTGCATGCATCCATCTGGTGCTGCATTCCATACGTGTCTGTGCCTCCATGACAGCCTGAAACATATGGTGAGTGACCCATGCTGTGACGCCTGTGACAGGAGTTGTATGGACAGCAGTCCCCCTTCAAGCACCCCTGTCAATCTGCCTGTGTGGGCCCTCACCAGCTGTCTGACTATGGCCAATGTCTACACTCACTGATGCCATAGTTGGCACACTTTCCTGTTCAATTCTTCACCATGTGATTGTCCAATAACTGTGGCCACTGGGGATTGTGTATGTTTGGGCAGACTGTCTGTGTATGGGGTGAATGGGGGTAGAAGAGGAATGTCAACCTCTGAGACAGATTCAGCTCACTACAACCCCACCTGTGCCTCAGAGTGGCCATCATCATCATCATCATCATCATCATCATCATCATCATCAGACTTTGATGGGACAATGACATCAGGTTGTGAGGGTGACAGAGTCCAACCCTACCCATTCACCTGTGAGGTGAAAGACAAAATAAGTACATTATTACCTGCACTGTTATGTATGGTAATCCACACAGACTCATACAGATGAGGAGCCACAAATGCATTACCAGTCATACATCTCATCACTGATCTCATGCACAACATGCAAATACACAAAATGCACTTCAGCTAAATTCAGTGAATGTTGATAGTACAATACACCTGTGGGATATGCAATATGACAGTGTATGTGATAGAACTACACATAATACCCAGTACATCTATCCTGTGAATGATATGCCTGCTGTAGTATCCCTGCCACAGGTATGTACCATCTCCCTGTAGTGAGTGTACAGGCATCATGGGGTCATTAGCTCCTGTATAGCAGTCTGTGTACTTCTTCATGACTATACCTACAGATGTGTTAGTGTTTGTACAAATACACAGATGTAGTCAACTGCTCCGATATGGAGAACGCAACTATTCCACTCTGGCTAAGCATAACAGTTGCGCCTTGGGATAAATGGCAGTTTTTAATGTTCATATGGTATATATAAGCCGTAAAACAATGGCATCACACTTACCAGGTACAGGACCACAGACTCTGGCTACAACTGACATACCTATGGAAATATGAGGGAGAGGGATTGTCAGCAATACCACATGTTGCACTGTTAGTAATATGTGCATATATCAACATGTACACTACCTAATGTGATACTGCCTACATTGCTGATATTGTGTGCACAGCTGTACATTAAAGCAAACCCTCCCCATACAGATAGACCTGACACCCATGTACTGGTATGCAAAGCCTGCCACAATAATTGATGCAGTATTACACTGGTGAACAAATTAAGCTTACCTGGATGCTCCTCTGATATGGACACTGTGGCATCCACCTCCAGGATATATGGGATGATGGATGTCTGGGAGCTGGTGGTTTATTTTAGGCTTGCCAGGACTTCCTCTATGGCTGTGAGTGGCTGTTCTGTTGCAGGCCCTCCACCGGTGGCAGCAGGATCCCTGGCCAACAACAGCTGCCCTTTGACGTGTGTCATTGAGCATATCTGTGGCCCTGTGTCAGACTTGCTCGTAGGTCCTATCCTGATGTCCACTTTTGTTAACCTCCCTGACAAGGTCACCCTACAATGCTGCATGCTGGTCATGATGTTATTGACCCTTTGACAGCAGAATGTGCTGATGCAGTCTGAGGCCTTTCAGGATAACCACATTATTAGCAGCTGTGAATGGAGGATGCCTCCTGTGATACATTGTTCCTGACAGACAACAAGAGGGGGACACATTACAGGACCAGATATGCGGACATCCACTATGTACAGGCCCTGCACTACCAATACAGCCTGCACTATCCACTGCTCCATCACAAGTCATACACCACAGGTTATCAACAAACTACATGTGTGGCTGCCACCAGGATAGTAGCAATACTGGGTATATCCCTGTGTGCTGTGACAGATTCTGCTGTATGTCTCTGCACCCATCACTGTAGTCTACTGTAGTGTGTCCTCTATGGGCAAGCTCCCACTAATATGTCATACAGCCACTGTCTGACAAATAGCTGTGTGCTATTGCAACAACTATATGGGGACAGTCATCAACAGCAATGTTCCACAGACAGACAGCAATGCAAACCTACTGTATTACATGTTCCCTGTAGGCATTCCACCTTCCCACTACACAGATGCTTGTGGACTGTGAATGTGTGCCTCATAAATATGTTCCTTTTGGCACAAACATGTGGAAGTCTGAAAAGTTGTTGGCTATTTATTGATGGTTGTTGATGGGCACTAGGAAATCTGGCTGTCACGCTCCATACTCCTCAGAAAATAGTATGCTACAGTAATATCTGTTAGTCTATTCATAGTTTTATGTTGTATCACCAATATGTATTGTGGCTATGACCGACTCCCTGCTGTAGGGGGTTGACATGTATGTTATCCATAGCTCTCAACTAAAGAAGGATGAATGTCAACAAAACAGTAACCTAGCCAGGGTACATCATGGACAGTCAGGGACACCTGTAGAATGCCAGCACTATTAATGTGTGTCATTGACATACTGAGTGGTTATGAATGATAGTACATTGTTTGATATTACAGGTGTGTACACTTTTACATAGTGTCACTATGTCTAACACAGATTCCAGTAGCTTTCCTACAACAGCTGAACATTGTAGGAGGGAGTAACGGGCAGAGCTGGGATTTGACTGAAAGCAGGGACAGTTGTAAAGCATGCCTGTATCTGTTAGATAGCAGAGTATCACCAACATGTCTATACCATAGATGTATGACAGGTCCTCTGTTGTAATCCCTATTCCCCATACCTCTATCCTGCCATCTGCATCCTGTTATATGGGGACATCTATTACATACCTGGAAGAGTGCAGTACTCATTTTTTGAAGTGCTCCTCAGAAAATAACTTGCAAAACCATTGTTTGTGTGAGCAAAACAACATACAGACTTGTTCTCCATAGGCAGTTGATTGCCTTTTGGTGGTACTGCTCATTAAAAGGTAATTGCCTGTGCACTGATCTGTGCCTCAGACTTCCTGATTGCATCCAAAACAGCTGAGTTGTGCTTTCATTATCCAATAACATGGCACGACAGTGCAATATTTAAGGCCTTCATTTAGTGAGGTGTGGAGACTAAAGCATCACAGATGGTAGGTACAAATACTGTTCACTGTTGAGATTTCTGAGGTATGTGCACAGTTTTGCACAATATGTTTGGCCATTGTCCCATGACATTATTATCTGTCAGTTCAGTGGCAAACATTGTAGGTTGAGGTCAGTAAGGAGAGGGAGACATGTGAATGTGAAATTAATACCATCAATGTCATACCCAACAGACTATGCCTGCTGATGCAGTAGCTGCTATTCTATCAGCTCAATAGCTTTGTAGGGGCAAACTGTGAAACTGTAAAACATGTCCCTGTTGCTGGACCTTTGCCCACCTTTTATGTATGGTTTTGGCTGGATCCCTTGTTCTAGGGGGTTGTGAGGTATAGCAGGTTTGTAGCAGGTATCTTAACATACAGTTGCGTATGTTCCAGGTTGCAGCTGCTGATGCAACCTAGGACACATAGTGGGAAGTGTGACCTCTTTGGAAGACAGCATGCTGTATGTGTAACTCAGGCAGCAGTGTCAGCAGAGCAGATCAAGGGTAAGGGTACCCTTTACAGCCCAACCAAGGGCATGTCCATAAGGTACATCTGTTATGTAACAGTGCCAATCATTGAGCAGTAGGCAGCATATAGTTTGGCTATGGAAATATGTGCAGTGTATCCCTATCTACAGGCCCTTGACTTGCAAACATGGGTAACAGTTAATGCAGTAGCAGTTAATGCAGTAGCAGCAACCTGTGTGGGTTATAATTGCATGACTCAGTCATTACTTGCTGTGTACACAAGAATGTAATTGATGTGCAGCACACTGTTTTTGAACCCAGGATTGTGGGTGGAAAAATACACTACATACAACATACAAGGCATTTACTAGACTGAGCTTCTCAGTTAGTGATTTATCAGGTGTATTTGCAAGATATATGTGCATACATACAGTCTGTGACACATGCTGTCTGCATCCATCATTATGTGCATAGCTTTCAAAGGCAGTTGTTGTGCACCAGATTCCGAGTTGTACACATGTACTTTGCCATTGCTGCCTTGGCAGGTGCATTTAAATATGTTGCTGATAAAAGGGAGCAACTACCTGCTATCATACCGCTCAACCTCTTAGAGCAAGAAATCTAGACAAAGCCATAAATAAATGTGGGACAAAGGGCCAAACATAGGGACAATATTTAAATATTGTTCTTATAAACATAGATTGTTGATAGAATAACAGATGTCACAGTAGCATGTGTTTCCTGAAGGGTATGAAGTGGGAAACTCAAACATCTGTTGTTATGTTTTAACTTCAGTCTTTGATGACTTGCCAGTATTTTGCCAGAAAAAATATGATGTTATGAAAACTGGGCTACAAATGGGGGAAAAACTCTGGACATTCTGCAAAAATCTGTACAGTTGACAGGTTTGCCTGCTATCCCAAGCCTCACGTACATCCATTATTATTTATTTGGCTGTGTACTGGTGTAGTGTTTGCATCACAATCCCAGGTACACAGCCATTTTTCCCATTATATGTAGCTGCAGTCTGTCAATGGCAATCATTACATTTGCTGGAAACACCTGTTTTAATTCACAGCTGAGTGGTCTAGTGGGTTAATGCACTATGCTGTAGTTGACAGGAGCCTAGGTTTGAGACGTAGCAGGGGTTATTATTTTGCTTAACTGCCTAACACTGTGAGATACACATAAGACCATTAAGGCACTTTTAAGAACTGTAAATCAGGTTTGTGTTGATATGTGCAACAAGTCGCATTGAGATGCTCTATGTAAACCTGTGCTAAAAATTATTAAAGAAAAGCTAAAGGGGATGATGGGGCAGTGGTGAAATGGGGGCAAGCAGGGGGGAAACACACTGAAAGGCAAGTAGGGTTGTGCATGAAGGGTGTTGGAAATGACCATAGCTTTCCATTTTTGTACAGCAACAGCTGTGCAGGTTTTACAGAATTTGTACATGAATTTGGAGCCTCACACCCCAGAGAAAGGGGTGAGGACAACATAAATGTGTTAATTGATTAATTACATAATTAGTTTTGTCCACTGGACACATGTGCAAAATGGAGAGCTATATATGCGAGCAATTTTTTTTTTGTGGGACAGGTGCCCACTTTTTTTATTAAGGAGAGAGTAGAATGTTGGTGGAGGGATGCGTGTATGTGTGGGAGGTATGTTGGGTAGGAGAGGTTGCACAGCTGATAGGGGTGGTGTGTGACACATGAGGGGGTAAACACCTTGGATGGGGAAGTTGTTGTGGAATCTGAGGTGCATGTGCCACCAGACAGCAGCAATACTGAGATCTCCACCAATGGACAGTCAGCACTGTTCCTTCACTGCTCTGAAAGTGGCTTTTCTGGAGTCTGGGCACCAGGGCCACCAGGCCCCACCAGGTTGTCCTGTTTGCCCTCAATCCAGCACAGATGCTGTTCATAGCTCCTATGAACAATCCTGCACACCATAGTTAATAGCTGATCCTGGGTGACAACCCCCCTTTTGCCCTCTGGTTGAGGCTGGGCCCCATCCCCTGAGGCATTTCATCCCCAAGGTGGTGCAGGGACAGTGGATGGGACAGCAATGGCTTGGATCCCAGACATGCTGGGACCCAGTGCCATGGCTGGTCTACCCGGATATGCTGTGGGTATGCAGGTAAACCAAAACATATAGATGAATTATGAACAAAACTATTGTTAGCAATAACAGCATGCCAGAACATTGCAAATAACCCCAGAAAGCTCAATGCAAATTATGTGAAACACAACAATAAATAACAGAACAGTCAGTATATTAACAGCATGCCAGTAACAGTTACAGCATAAGGCCAACAGAATAGATAATTCAACACAATATGTTAATATGCAACCATAGTAATATATAACATTAATAAAACATATGCCCCAAAATAACGTTTATGGAACAAAATATCTTAATAGTTAACAATAACCAATATATAACAATAATAAATTTATGAAAATAAGGGTGGGGAGAGATAGAAATGCAGTCCATTAATACCATAATGGGCTATATAGCTGATAACAGTAATGTTATCTACTCTACAGGTCTGTCCTTTCTTTATGTGTAAATGTGCCCTATAGCTGCTGTAGCATGTACATACCTCTCAAGCTATCCACATGGGACACTATGGACCAAGCAGTAACTCCTGCAGGTTTACAACTACAAAGAACACTTGCACATCAAGTAGACCTATATAACTACAATGGTGTACTCTGGGCTGCTGTAACGTTACTTTGCTATTGACATATAACCATATCAATGATTCATCTGTGACAGAGGGATTACGCAACAGTAATTACATTCCATGACAGCATGACACTTGAAAGACATGCGTGTGTATAGTAAAGAGAGTACACAACTGTCATGCCTTGGTTGTCAGGCATGGGGATAAAAAACAATAAAAGTGACAGCAGGGGACATGTGCATCACCTGTATTAATTGACAGCAGCAAACTTTCCAAGACACACCAGGAATATAGTCATACCAAGAGCACACATTGTATTTATTTATTTTATTTTATTATACTTTACTGTTATTTCATGTATTTCCTTTATTTTATCCATTAATTGCACATTCATGGTAATGATTTCAACAGCCTGTGACATCTGTACAAACAATTAGTTACACAAGGATATGAGCTATGTCACCCATTTACCTGCAGTTCCTGTGGAGAGAATGATATATGTTATCAATATGTGACTGATACCATAATATTTCTGGCAAGAATGGGGATAGAACCTAATAGCAGTGCCTGCAGGGGACATGTGCATCACATGTAGCAATTGACAGCAACAACCTTTCCATGACACATCAGGAATACAGTCATACCAAGAGTACATATTTTGTATTTATTTTATTTTATTTTATTATATTTTATTATTATTTCATGTATTTCCTTGAGTTTATGCATTAATAGCACATTGGTGGTAATGATTTCAACAGTCTGTGACATCTGAACAAACAATTATTTACACAATAATATGAGCTATCTCACCCATTTACCTGTAGTTCCTGAGGAGAGAATAATATCTGTAATCAATATGTGATTTATACTATAATATTGCTGGCAGGCATGGGAATATAACCCAATAGCTGTGCCTGCAGGGGATATGTGCATCACATGTAGTAATTGACTGCAGCAATCTTTCCATGACACACTAGGCATACAGCCATACCAAGAGTACACCTGTTATTTCTTTTTTGTTAATATATTTTATTATTATTGCATATATTTCCTTTCTTTTTTTGCATTAATAGCACATTCGTGGTAATGATTTTAACAGTCTGTGAAATCTGAAGAAACAGTTATCTGCACATAATATAGGCTACCTCACCCATGTACAAGTAGTCCCTATGGAGAGTATATTTGCTATCATAACATATCTGAATCAATAACATTTATTAGTACATAGCACTGATTGGAAACCTGGTCTGTGTCTGTGTGTGTAAAAATGTACTTCGTACACAGCATTTAACAACCTGAGCTACTGAGTCACTGCTGCAATTTGGCTGACTGATATTTACCTATAGCTCACCTGGAAAAAATATGACCTGGTAGCAGTACTACAGTGTTATAGTATACTGCAGTGACAGTTGAACACACATGCATGTAATGCAATCATGACAGAGATACTAGGTAATCTATACAACCTATACATTGCTAATAAAATGCAGGTGTACACAATATACAATATTATTACTGGGTTGAAATAGCAGCTTTAATTCTGCAAGTATTGCACAACAGTTTATTACAGATACCTTCAAGCAGTTACTGGGGTAGTTTCAAGTATTTCTTACATAACAGTTGGCATTATGCATCTATAATTCCACAGTTATTGCACTACAAATGTTTTGTACCTAAATGGTTCATACTGTACTCTTTTTCTGTCTTATTTGACTATAGATAGCATAATACAGTTGTACTCACCACACTCATGGTGCAACCTGGCCAGACGCCCTGCATGCACCTTGATATTGTGAGCTCTAACCTCTGCAGCTGATGGGCGAGAAGCACACCACTATGCATACCATTTTAGCAGACATTCAACATTAAATATTGGTGAAACACAGGTTAAGATACTTACACACATGTGGAATATTGCCCTGCCAGAATTCTTGGTCCCAAGTGTCCAAGAAAGGCCCCTTCCTTCTTTTCAGGTCATCATGGTGGTGACGACACTGCTCATCTGTGTGGAGGATACCAGTTGCACTGGTGAGGTCCCTTGCCAGCTGATCCCAGGCCTCTGCTTTGTACACCAAGCCCAGTAATCTCCCTGCATGCGCTGGTCTTCATGTATTTTTACTAGGAGTCTGACCATGACCCTAAACTTCTCAATGTCCCACTGCAGTGCCTGAAAGCATGAACCCTTTCCTACACATGCCACTGCATTCTTCAGAGACAGAACTACAATGGATTATGGTGTATTCCCACCTATTGGGCTTAATATAGGCCTTTTTCCCACCCTTACATGACATTGGGGAATATTTACAAATGTAGTGCATTGCTTAGCAGTGTGCAAACTAACTCAGCTCAACTAAGCAGTGCTTAAACTGGCAATGCTTAGCAATGTTTAGCAGTGCATAAACCAGACAAGCACAGCCAAGCAGTGCCAAGCACTGCCAAGCGGTGCTTAAACAGAAGTTGTTTAAGCAGTGCTTATCATGGTTTAGCAAAGCTTGGCAATGCTTAGCTGAGAGCAGCACATCATGATTTGAAAATAATTGGCAAAATTTATATTGAGAAAATAATTGCTTAATTTCTCTTCCATGTATTCCAACCCTGCATCAACTGCACAGGAGGCTGTAATGCTATCCACTTGGCTACATGGATATGTGGAATGTGTTATACATTTACTTATATGTCTCAGCTATGTTTAAGCACTCCTGAGTATTGAGCCGCACTGTGAAAACATGCTCAGCTATGCTTAAACTTGTCCTCTGAATTCATAATTAAATGCATCCGGTTTCTATTTTTAGATGTCTGGCATGTGTCAATTGCTGTACGGTGTGCCGAGCCATGCAAACTTAAAAAATATATTAATATATATACACATACATTGATATAATGCACTTTGACAGAGCAGGGGATGTGTTACTCATCTGCTGACACAGTTAGTAACACACTTCCTACACTGATTCAATAATCGTGTTCCATAGCTCTCCCTCAGCAATGCACCATCATTAATATGCATGACGTGCTGCAGAGGGGGAAACTGCATATATGGATACAGTACCTTCCATGTAGGCTATACACTATGCCTACATGGAGTTTATTAAATATGGGGTAAAGTCTATATCTCTAATATATAGTCTTGAATTTCTCAGCAACTGTCCCTAAAGAATATTCTTAAATACATAACGGGGATGCATGCTGTCTCGAGCCAAGATATTGTTCTTTTTACATTCCTTATGGTAAATAAGAGTATTTAACCTTTTTTTAGTATCAAATTCTAGTTGGATGTCCAGGAATTCAATCCTAGTCTCAGAATGTTGCATCATAAATCTCAAAAGGCTAGTGGTTGTCTCTAAGTATGCAACAAAGTCTATCAATGATTCTACTGTGTCATGCCATATAAAGAAATTATCATTCACAAATCTTTTAGAAAACTTTATCTGTGGAGGGAAAGCATTATTGTTCATGACATCATTGATTTCCCAATAGGCCAGGACCAAATTGGCATAAGTGTTTGCACAGGGAGGACCCATTGCCACTCCATATCTCTGTCAATATATCCCGTCTCCATACATACAAAAATTGTTTTTCAATATAATTGACAAAATTCTACCTATCAAGTCAATCTTCTCTTTGTTAAAACCACTGTTGTCATGTAAGAAGTTGTTGACAGCTGAAACCCCATATTCATTGGGAATTACCATAAACAAGTTGTTTATGTCCATAGTTACCATATGGTATTGTTCCAAACCAGTGACTGAATAAACATGGAAAAAGGACCAAAAAGTCCTAAGTGTCTCTTAGGACTGTGGGGGCAATTTTTAGCATATGTTTTTGTTCATATTCGACAAATATGGATCGCGGTTCTGTTATCCACTCCTCTCCCACAACTATGGGGCATAATGGAGGATTTTCATAACTTATGAATCTTAAGAAGCCTTTTGATGACACATATTCATTGAGTATGCACCCATAAAGAAATCAAAGGTATTTTTATCTATCTTTCTACCCATCATAAGCTCATATAAATAATCATTAATTTCTTTTTTCATTCAATTGACTCTGATATGATTAATCAATTAGTACATAGTGTCATCATTTGACATATTTAACATTTTAGTATCATAAGTCTCTCTATCTAACACAACAATGGTGACTCCTTTATCTGCTGGATGTATTATGATGGAACTATTACCCTGTGATTCCTTAAGGGCTGTCTTTTCATCTTGCTTTAAATTATGAAAGTGATGCCTATGTTCATTCAGTCTCTTTGTAATATTAATTTCACATACTCTCAAAAAAGTGTCTAGTGTGGCATTTTCTTTGAGGGACAAAAACACTCGGCCTTTTTAGGCCCTTACTTGAGAACATCTCTATGTCCCCAAATACCATTTTTAACATCTTCAGGTTGAATATGAAATCACTTACATCAGAGTGAACTGCTGGAATGAATGACAAGCCCTTATTCAATAACAAAACCTGTGCAGTCATAGGTTTATGGTGACTTAAATTGACTACAAGATCATTTTCCATCAATTCCTTTTCATTTACCGATCCACAGACACTTTCCTCCTCTTTCTTTCTCTGCTAATGGATCGATCCTTTGAGTAATTGGTGTGCATAGAGGTAATGGAGGTGTTGGAAAAGTGATGAAAGAACACAAGTATCCTTACATCTGGCACCAGTGTCCCTGTCTTGCTCTAATTCTATGGAACACAGCTGCTTCTCTTCTATGTTGGTTGTCATGCAATCCTTATTTTGGATAATAGTTTCAGTTGTTTCTATCTATATAAACATACATATACAGCTATATATATGGATTACAAATTGTATTTACTGTGGAACTTCGGCCTTCTCACCCTATCCTGGTCAACCCACTTGGCCACTGGTCAGCAGTATGCTTTTGCAAGTCATCATGCAGTTGTCAGCACTGCTGACCAGAGTAAGTTATACCTGTCAGGGTTAACAGATAGTCACCCAACTCCTGCCAGATATCTATTTTTCTTAAATGTATTGTGATACTTGAATGCCTGGATTTTCTCCAATTATAAATCATGCAGAAGGCAGAGCATGAATAAGGTCTTTTCTCAGACCAGCCAGGAGTGCGGTCTCATGCCTTCACAGGTGCTGCCATCATTCAAAGAGCCAGAACCAGACTGAGAAAAGTATGATGAGGGTTGTATTTTGTATGTGTTTTGACGACAGTAGTCATAAAAGGGTTCTCATCCAGGAAAAAAGAGGTCATTGTTCCCCTCTACTCAACACTCATTAGACCCATTATAGAGTACAATGCCCCTTTTGGAATGTACCTCACAAGACATCTCCAGCAGCTGGAAAGGCCACAGAAGTACCTCACAAAGAGGATTACTGGCCTCAAACAAATGCCCTACACTGACTGCCTCAAAAAACTCCAGCTTTACTCCATAGCATATCATCTACTCCGAGGTGATCTCTGCCTAACATATAAAGCTATGTCAAACCCAAAGCTGTTGGACATGCTACACCTAAAGAAATCCCGATCCCTCTGAGCTACATGCTCTAGGGACCTAAACCTTGTCACCACAATAAACAGGACATGCTGGAGGGATAAATTCCTGTCCCAGAGACTTCCCATACTCTGGAACAGGCTACCCATCTATGTCAAGCAAAGTTCTTCATTAGCACTCTTCAAGAAAAATCTTGATGAGTGGATGGGAAATAGGAAATACACCCCGGGGATCACTTCTGTGTCTCTGCTCGACAATGCCACAGGAAAATAAAATTATTGGGTGGTGTAAGCCAGGGAACCTTGTTGGCTAGACTTATGTAGGCCCTTGGGCCAATAGCCTAGTACTTACCTATGAACCTATGAACCTATTAAATAGGGTTAGAACAACTCAGGGTTGGCTGTGACATCACTTTGACCAAGTCTTATTTTACTAGCATGCTCATTAGACTATGTATTGATAACACTGACAGGTTTGGTGTACCCAAAACTGCTTTCCCTCACACTTTTTTCTTAAAGGGAAACACTTACCTGACAATAACATTAGTAATGGATTATTTCTATGTTTATCTATACAGCAATAAGTATTGCCAGTAATATGTCTTCATAGTTTTTCTTTTTTTTTTTTGTTTGTCGTACTTTAGCAGCATTTGGTTTCATGCAGTGAAGTGGGACCTATTCCTTTTTTATCACCTTTTTTAAAGGTATTGGAGAAAGAAATATCAATACTAATGTGAAACATTATTTGTAGGACTATTGATATGCATCACTTGTTAGGGTATGACATACAGACTTAGATGGCCAGAGATTAACCTTCAGATTCATTACAACCTGACATTCAGATGACTCCATTTTGAATTTTACAATTATATTCTTATATTGGCTAGTTTGGACAAGCATCACATGTCTATAACCAGCTTGACATTGCTGCAGACTGCTCTGGAGTTTATCCACAGTGCATTTATGGCTTTTTTAGATTAATTTATCTGGTGTTTGATGCCCGTTCACAATCAACAAAAATCCAGACTATGCCATTGTATTTCTAACAAATTTGTATCATACTATGATTCATAGACATGCATAAAAATTTGTCTAATTTGCATACTAGCTTTGTAAATTAGTCTTTATTTAACCAGCAAGGTTGAGTGGTACCATATTGATGAGAAAATAACAGAGATAGGTGGCAAATTAGCACATAAAAGATGCATGACCACCACCACCGCTAAAAGCAACAAACTTTAATAACAAAAAGTAAAAACTTGGTGACCACTTTCACGATACAAAGATCGCTTCTTCAGACATGATTAAACAAACATTCCTAATATAATGTTCAGTTAATGACATCATATCCTTCTCGCTTAATCATAAAGACATATCTAAAAATCTATGAACTAATGTTTAACTCTCTGTCTGTATATACATACTTATTACTATGCTTAAATCATCTTATATTAAAAATAAAAATAAAAACAGCCCCAAAACACTTTTTCAAAACTCATGTCATTCATTCAGTCTGGAATGATTTTTTCTCATTCCTTACTTGGTTCTCCTGTTGAATGTACATCTTATACAGATTGCACAACTGAGAATTTAGTTTATTTCTCTTATTGTACAATATGTTATGCTTTCTATACAGAGAAGACAACTGTTCTCTTAAGGAATGTATTCTTGAATGTATGAGTGATATTAGAAAGAATAAGAATATGAATGCTTTAGCCTGATATATACAAGCGGAATGGAGTCAACATAAATTTAAGTTTTTCATTCTTGAAATTATAGATATTAATATTAGGGGAGGAGACCTGAAGAATAAGATGGAAACAAGGGAACAAGCCTGGATTTTATATCTATGTGCTGATAGGTTCCCAAACCATCTTTAAAGGCTCGGACACTTCCACATTGATGTTTTTATTGTTTATAATGACATGAGTTTTGACAATGTGTTTTGGGACTGTTTTTATTTTTATTTTTAATGTAAGATGCTTTAAGCATAGTAATAAATATATATATATATATATATATATATATATATATATATATATATATATATATATATATATAATGAGAGATTTAAACATTAGTTCATAGATTCTTATCTAAGTCTTTGTGGTTAAGAGGCAACGGGGGGATATGATGTCATTAATTGAGCATTATATTAGAAAAGCTTGTCTGTTTATTTATGTCTGAAGAAGCGATCTTTGTATCGTAAAAGCGCTCACCAAGTTTTTATTTTCTGTAATTGAAGTTCATTGCTTTTAGCCATGGTTGGTTGTGCATCTTTTATGGGCTAATTTGGTCTTTTGGTGTTGGACCTCTATCCTGTAGCTCCCTTTTTGTTGTGGATATAGGTGGCAAATTATTTAAGATACCACAAACACCAAAAACTAAGGAAAATTTTATAAATTAATTAATAGTTATTCAGAGGCAAATTAATAGTTGCAATCATAATGTTTTAAAGGTTAGTTGCAATACATTTTGAACTATACATTGCACAACTGGTTAATTATTGTGAAGTGCTTGCAAACTGTTTGACGTGGTGCTCTTCATTGAAATTGTAATAAGTTATCAATACATCATTACAGAAGTTTTGGATTGCCCATATATCTGAATACTGGTTATTATTTGTAGTTAAACATTTGTACTGTGCAAATGACAATAATACAGATCTGTAGTGAAAACACTGTTTTACAACTGCCAGAAAGGGAGGAATACATAGCAATGGCAGATAGTACTGCATTTTGATGTAATTACTTTCCTCTGTAATAAATAAACTGAAGTTGTGCACTTTGACATCATTTTTCTGTTTGTTTATTTCTTTATTTATTTAGTTATGTTGGTGGCAGGAATAGCAGGGTGTTGATTTACAGTTTATCTTTTGATGTAATCCAGACAGTACTGTGGCAAGTGGTTGACTGTAGCTCTTTTATTGTTTTTGTTTTCCATTTTTTCCCCTGTGCAGTACAGATGGAGACAAGCCAGGATGAATAAAGCATGGGGCCAAGTACTTGTTGAAATCAATGCATTTGGAGGCATAAACAGATCTCAGGCACACTGCAAGATAAGTGCAAATGATGTGGTAGGATGCACTAGAAGCAAGGTCAGGCAGAATGTGATTTTCAGGACCACTATGGGGGGGGGGGGGTTCCGAATCTTATTAAGTTAACACCAGATGGTGAATTTCTTCTGTCCATCTGTGGGGATGACTATGATACACAACATGGTGCAAGTGGAATAATTAGAGGTGGCATGGACACTGCTCCAGCAAACCAAAGTCAGCAGCTGCATTTGCATTCATCAGCTCTTGAAGGTCATTTAAACAGTGCTGTAATTAAACATGTCACAATTCATTATTATTAAGTCAGCTGTGGACATCAGCAGCTAATGAAAATGAAAGCAGACTTCATGGCAGGTGTCCTACTTTCTTTCTTGTAAGCATTCTATTAATGTATTGTAATAATTTATTTTACAGACTCAGCATCAGAAACAAGCAGTTCAACTGTACCAATAAGTACAGATAAAGTCAGCAGTAGAATGGTTGCTGCTGCTGCTGCTGCTGA
Source organism: Protopterus annectens (assembly GCF_019279795.1). Classification (NCBI taxonomy): domain Eukaryota; kingdom Metazoa; phylum Chordata; order Ceratodontiformes; family Protopteridae; genus Protopterus; species Protopterus annectens. Next base: position 679,591,444 of record NC_056741.1, on the reverse strand, counting down.
TGATGATGATGATAATGTACTTGCATTTATGAGGTAGTCTGATGGACGTTGCAGGCAATTTCCAAGTGGAATGGAAGTCTCTCTCACCTCACAGTGTGCTAGTAGCTCTACAGAAAGTGACACTGCATCACAAAGTCAAACACAGGTAGGCATTTCAATCATGCTTGTACACCAGAAACAAACCTGCAGGTCTAAACCAGTGTCACCGCATGCAGAAGAATGGTTTAAGGATGAAGACAGGCAGTTTGAAGCCACATTTCCCTCAGTGACAACATGACAAAGAGGTGGCAGGTGCAGAAATTATTTTGAACTACCTCAGGAATCATGTAATGCATTGGCTGCACAACAGGAAATGTGCCTTGACATAGTTAGGGCTGAAAACAGTGCAACAGAGAATTGGCAAAAATGGTGAAAGTAGTACAGGGTATGAGTGGAGATTTCAAACAATACTTTGAATTGTCAGACAGCAGGGATAATGCCATGATATCACTGATGCAGAGCATGGTGGCACACCAGGCATCAGTTGCAGCCTCCATCTGTACACTGGTTCAGACATACTAGTCAAGATGGAGTCAGTTTTATGTGGGAAGGGGATGGGGTACTGTCCACACATGTGGGAGAGATCACATGAGACTAATACTCTCACAAGACAATAATGTCAGCACTCACAGTAAGCAATCACAACATATTTCTAACAGGCCATGTCAGCGGTCATTTACACCTAGAAGAACCTCAAGTACTAGGTCAAGGTCATGGTCACACAGCAGTGTAAGGTCACTGACAGGAGGACTATCTTGCTACTTTAGATCTTACCTTACAGTTCTCATTGTAGTCCATCATCCAGATCAGTTGTACCATCACCAGGCTTGTCAGTAGGAGCTGTGTATGACTCGTTTGAACTGGAATTACTGTGACTTACACTCATTGATAAATGTGTCTGTGTACTTGAAATAAGTTTTTTTGGGGTGTGGGGGGTTTACATGTGAAATTGTTCACTTTCCAGGTGCTACTTTCATCATACTCTGAAATTGCAGTCATTTAAATTTCTGTTCAAATGCAACTGGATTGTGTGGAGGAGGGAAGTCTATATATATCTCTTCAGATCATAAATGAACAATGTGCAAAAACAGTGATGCATGAATTACCATTCTATATGCTTAGAGTTGCATGAGAAATCACAATAGAATGAGAACATTTCAATGTCCACTACATCATACAGAAATAACACATTGGAATAATCATCCTGCCATATACACTTAATTGTTGCTAGTACACCCTCATCACTCCACATATGTAGAAAGTTTCTGAGCTCATAATTATTTTGAATGACAATAAAAAAGAAATCTGATGTGCAGTGCAACATAATTCCTTATACACAAATTGCAAATGAATCTTACATGTTTCACTGCTGACAGTATGACTTAATACTGTATACTAAATAAATAATTAAATAAAAAATTATTAAATCCGGCATATGGAACTGTTAACTTATTTATTGATTTGCTGCCTTTCAGCATCACTGAACAAGAATCAGTGAGCACTCAGGCAAACAGCTATTAATAAAAAAATATATATTTTAAGATGAGAGAGAATGTCAGATAAATAGTGACAGCAGAACACATACCACACACCATAGACTACAGGTATCACTGCATGCATCACTTATGCTCTACATAACTGGAAAAAAAGGAATCAAACAACTCCTAGTACAAAACTCTGAAGGAGTAGCTAACCTACAGTTACTAAAACAGGATCCACATATGATGCGCTGGTTAAAAATCTCAGTATTCTGTAACTTGCTTTATCAGGTGAATAATAAATTGAGGTTTCAGGTAGGTGTGTTGTTGAAAAGAGCTTCTTCTGCTGGTCCTCCTTGTGATCCTAATGGAAGTAAAACAGCTAGTAAAAGCTAGAAGACAAATCGTAGGAGCCAGATCGTTTTATTCTTAGTGTATATTGGTCATCAAAACAGATAAGTGCATCTCTATATTTTTTAAAAGGAAACACTAACCTGAATATCCTGGTTCATAGTTCTGAACTAGATACCACCTCTTAATCTGTGTGACTACATACCATGAATGACCATGTCATATGAGTTCCCTTGCTACTGCTAGCAACTGTTTATCATTAGTCAAACTGGGGCTAGAGCTAGGAGCTGCAGTGACAGAATGGGTCACTTCACCACCAGACTGGTGCATGATCAGATTATACAGAATGCAATAGGCAGTGAACATCCTACATGCAGTAGGTGGGTCATACTGAAGGGTTCTCCCAGACTCATCCAGAAACCTGAAATGGCTCTTCAGAAGGCCAAGCACCCTCTCAATCTCAATACAGGTCTGGGACAGGGATGTATTATATTTCTCTTTTGCAGCTCCAGATTGATTTCTCACCAGAGTCATGAGCTATGGCTCCAGCGGATATCTGGCATTTCCTTAAAAATAAAAATAGAAAAAAATGGAAGAGAGACAACATAAGAAATATAGATTAATATACATCAGTTATGGTTAACATGAATAACTACTTACTACTTACAAAAAACGAAGAAAAAAATGTTTTCCACTTACCAACAAGATGACCACTGGACATCCTACCATGCAGGGAATGATGGTAAAGTGAGCTAGTGTGTCAGATAATGGGAATCATGTGCACTGCTCCCACTAGGGGTGATAATATCCTGGACAAGTTTTATACAAACTTAAAGAAAGCCTATAAGACAATGCAACTTCCACAAATGGGAAACTCTGACCATTATGCCATTTTATTATAACCAGCCTACAAAACGGCAGTGATAAGGGAGAAACCCACGAAGAAAGAAGTCAGGGTCTGGCCAAAGGGAGCCATGGAGGCCTTCCAAGACTGCTATGAAAGAACAAACTGGGATATGTTCAAGGAGCCATCCACAGTTAATCAGCATCTGAACATAGATGAATACGCAGAGGTTGTGATGTCATACATTTCAAACTGCGTTCATGAAGTAACTAGCACCAAGAGTATCACTATCAGAGCTAACCAGAAGCCATGGCTCATCCCCACGGTATATGGGCTTCTGAAGTTGAGAAATGCAGCTTACAGGGCTAAGGACAAAGCAGCCCTAAGGAAAGCAAGTGTCAATCTGAGGAGAGGTATAAAGGAGGCAAAGAGGGAGTACGGCAGAAAGGGACAGAGCCACTATAATTACATGAGGGATGCAAGGAAATTATGGCAAGGCATACAGGAGATCACTGACTACAAAATCAGGTCAGCATAGTGTGAGGATAACACTGAATTCCTGGACAGTTTGAATACCTTCTTTGGAAGAATTGAGGATAAAATCAACAGGTTGGCGCTAAAGCTACCCACTGATGAGAAGGATGCTGTGCTCAAACTCAGTACAGAGAAGGTGAGAAGAGAGATAAGGAAGGTGAACCTCGGGAAGGCTGCTGGCCAAAACAACATACTGGGCAAGGTGTTAAAAGGCTGTGCTAATCAACTGTGCACAGTAATCATGGAGTAACACCTCTCTTGCCATGGAAAAACTACCCTCATGCTACAAGGAAACAAACATCATTCCATTGCCTAAGAAAGCCTCCCCCTCCAGCCTTAAAAACTACAGACCAGTCAGTCTGACATCCACTGTTATGAAATATTTTGAGCAGCCAATAAAAAAGGATTTGGCATTGGGCCTACCTCCTAATTTTGACCCTCTGCAGTTTGCTTACAGTGACAACAGATCCACGCCTGATCCCAAATCATTGGCGCTACACAGCTCTCTTAAACATCTAGAGGGCAATGACAACTATGTGAGGATGCGGTTTATAAATTTCAGCTCAACACTTAATATGGTGGTACCAGTGTAGCTGATAGAAAAAAATACTGGCATATACAGGAGTCAGTAAGCATCTCTGTAACTGGATCCTGGACTTCCTGACTGAGAGGCTACAGAGAGTGAATTTAGGTAAGAATACAAAGTGTATCAAGATTAATAATGCGGCTCCACAGGGATGTGTTCTCAGTCCATTGCTATTCACCATCCTGACCCACAATTGCTGTGCAAAGCACAAGTCCAACCATATCATCAAGTTTGCTGATGATACCACAGTTGTGGGACTCATCACAAAGGAGGATGGAAGAGCATACAGAGAGGAGGTGGCATCTCTGATCAGCTGGTGTGAGGGGAACAACCTTGACCTGAATGTAAGCAAGACCAAAGAGATTATCATTGACTTCAGGAAAAAGAAAATAAACCATCAAGTGCTCATGATCAATGGTGAGAGTGTAGAGAGGGTTAATTAAGTGTACAGAATTTCTAGGTGTACACATATCAGAGGATCTCCTGTGGTCGAGAAATACCAGCCGGCTTGTCAAGAAAGTGCACCAGTACATCCATTTTTTGAGAAGGCTGAAGAAAGCTAAGCTTCTGCCTCATATCCTCTCCACCTTCTATAGAGGTGCTATTGAGAGTATCCTCACCAGCAACTTCATAGTGTGTTTCGGAAATTGTACAGCTACAGAAAGGAAGGCACTACACAGCGTGGTGAGGGTTGTAGAGAAGGTAACTGGTCTTTCATCAATTTAACAACAGTTTCTACCTGACAGTGGTCTGACTTCAGAACTCAGGCTTAAGTCCAAGAAAACTGGACATTAACTAAGTCAGTTCTTTCCTTTTTTCCACAAATACTTATGGTCTGTTGTGTATTATATACCACACAAATTCCAAGTAAGTGCAATACTTATTTATATTATCCCCATCAAGTGCAATATTAGACAGACAACTTAGGCAATGTGCACTCTGTAATGTGTCTTTTATTTAAATGGGGCAGTTATTATAACTTAGGGGAGGGTATATTTATTCTGTATTCAAGTGTTCAAATTTTTCTGCTCTTTGGTTAGGGTACTGGGAGCAGGATTGCATATGTTATTTGTGTTTATTCTTTTACTTGTATGTGTTGTTTTTCTCTCAAGAAGGAGCTGATGCAAGAAATATCACTTAGGCTACATATGTGTGGTCCTAAATGATAATAAAGTTTACTTTGAATCTTGAATTTTTGAATCTTGCTAGGATGCACTGATGCACATTTGCCAAGAGTACCTCCAGGAACTACTTCAGTGTCCTTGAGGCAGAAGCCTGTGAGATTCCCAAGGTGTCCACAGACTGTCTTTGGAAGGTCCCTATAGTAAGCATAGTGAGGGCTAAACATACTTTGGTGTCCATAGGAATAGGAAGTCCATACATTTCTCCAGTGTCCATATTGGGGGTCATACATGCTCACTAGGACTCTTATAATGTCCCTGCTTGCTCTTGGCCTATCAAGGACTTCTTGATTATCAATGTTATAATGAGTAATCCTTTGCTTACATTTTCTCCTTCTGGGTGGGTGAGCACCACTGTGTGCAAGCGGTTTTGGCCCAACCAAGATGAGCAGCTCTGACACAGAAATAGAAAACCTCAACACAAGATAACATTTTCACCAGTTACAACTCTGATAGATTTGGCAAGGCTTCCCTTTTTATAGCACATCTGCGACAAGTATGGGAAAGCAGGAAAAACAAAAACTGACTATGAATTGCGAATGGCATAAAATAGTCTTAATTAGCATAAGAGCATTTATGTCACTTCTCATTGCCATCTCAGTATCTGATCATTTGCATAATTACATTCAAGGACTCTGTGAATTGGCGTAAATGGTCTCTATGAATCACAGCTCAGCTGTGCCTGTCTGTGCTCACCTCATAATTCCCTAATGTATTTGCAATTAATGACCAAGAATATTGACATTAGTCTTTAACCATCTCTGCTGTACAATATAGCTTGCTGTTGTTTTCACAGCTGCGTGCTGACATGATTCAGCAGAAGTATAACTTTCATGCTCTGTGCATGAATATATTCATATGTGTTGGTATGCATTTACTGAATAATATAGTTGCATTTCAACTAAATGAACTAAATTAACTAAATTAACCTGTGGATTTTTATTTGAAATCAAACTATATTTTATATATAAAAGTGAAATACATGCCAAAATAATCAAGCACCTCGTTGCAAAATGTAAAACACGAATTAAAGCTGGTGTGATGCCCCAGTACTGGCCCAATAATCAAGCAAATTCAATCCTCACCACTGGCAACAGTAAAGGACATACACACTGGGTGGATGACAAGTACAAGCACAGTAAAGTACAATTTTCCTTAAGAGCACAGAGAAACCACAGTCATTCTGGAGCTGGCTTCTCCCTCTTTCTCCAGATCCCCAAAAGACTCCCCACTGGCATAGCTATAGGGTTGAGTTCTCAGCTGAATGGCCAAGCCAAGACCTCCAGCACCCTTTCTGTCCAACCAGTGCTTTGTGTCCCTGCCCAAGTAGGTGACACACACACACACACACACACACACACACACACACACACACACACACACACACACATACACAAACTTTGAGGTTTGATTTACACACACACACACACACACACACACACACACACACACACACACACACACACACCTGGAAAAGGCTGGCACAGGATTACTAGCTATGCCCCCTTCTGCCCAGACTATAAGGTAGTTTTCACTGCCACCAGCCACTACTTATCAGCTACTTTAAGGCACTTAGCAAAGATTGTCCAGTCTTACTGAGTAATGCTACTATTAATCCAAATCGTAGTTTGACCAAGTGCAAGGCTATTAGGAGTGGCCTGCACACTGTCACCAAATAGATATGCAAGTACCCTAAGAGCTTAAATATCTCTAGACAGACCAGCCACAATTGAAAGCGTTAAATTTATTTAATAAATAATAAAAGAACAAGAAAATACTCAGTAAACAATCACAGTAAATTCAGAGTTCAAAATCATGGGAAATATTTAAAACAACATTGCAGGACAGTCTTAAATAAAGAAAGGAAACATCTAAGCTATAATTCACTATATTCCTAACTGCATCTATGAGAAATTACTGTACCCTAGTTATCTTACTTCCAGAGACAGACAAGACAGATGTGGAGAGTGGGTTTTCCAGCTGATGCTGTCAGATGAAAGACAAAATACAAAATGCACTACCTCTCTCAGAGAGTTCTTAAATTAATAGCTCAAATATTGCTGCTGGGGTACTTGCAGCACAACATCAATTTTTGTCATCTGACTATCCCAGGTGAAAACCACTGATGCAGCTGTAGCATTTAGCATCTCCCTGCAAAAAATGCATAGACCTTTCATCTTTTTCAAATGGTTGAACTTGTAAAACAATTTACATTCCTCCACACTTAAAGACAATACAAAAAAACTTCTAGTTCTAGAAATTATGTCTGCTACTGCACCTAAACTGACAGATAACATCTCTTTTGTTTATGACCTAGCCATAAAGTAACTCAACCTCAGCCAATCTTCTGAAGTTTCAGTCTTCCCTGTTAAAGTACATACATATAAGCAGTTACAATAGTATATAAAAATATCTCTTCAGCATGTCTATACAATATGACATACAGTTCTAATACATTTGTAACACAGGCATATAAATCATGTTACTATTCACAAATGACACACAACCACTTAGAATATTCCAGATAGCTGGGCTGGCAGTATCTCCTTCTGTTACACTTCTATATAAATCATATTGATATTCACAAATGACATATAATTATTTACAAAATTCCAGATAGCTGGGCTGGCAGTAGCTCCTTTTGTTATAGCTGGTTTGAGTTTTTAAACTAAATTTTGCAGGCTTGTCCAAAGTCTCATAATTGATTCAAATTAAGTATTATCTGTTTGGCTAAATGTTTCACTTTGTTGGCATAATTTTAGTTTCTCACTGCTAAAAATACTCCCTTTAGCCAAAGGAATAGCCACATTTCTTTACTACTTTTAGAAGCTATGTAAAACTTTATATTCAGTAACAGACAAGTGATTTAAACTGAAACATTCATAGTTTTCAATAGAAAAAAAATAAGAGCTCCCAACATAAAAAATACCACTGCAAGTTTTTTTTTTTGTTAGGAAGAACAGAAAGTTCCCAGTAGGCACATAGACATTTGCATTCTATACATAGATTGAGTCAAATGGAAAATTAAATGAACATCCTTGAGATCTGACTTACCTTACCTCTACAAAACTGGCTAGCCCTAGAGGAATCATAATCATAGAGGACAGGTAAAAATATTGAAAAGGCAGATCAAGCAAACAAACTAGCAAAAAACACAATCCACAACACTACAGAGAATGAGATGTCCAACCAAAAGTTTTTTTGTAAAACCAGCTTTAATCCTTAAAAGTATAAGCACTTTTGTTTTTGTACACCAAAAACTTCTTCAGATACATTTAAAAATCCAAACAAAGCTGTTTAAATCTCCCTCCATGAAGTTAGAAACACACCCACAATCCATTACATCAGCCAGAAAGCTAAAGTCAGAAATTTAAAGGCGTATAAACACCATGACAAAGGTAATATGCACAAATACAAATAGTGTGTGTTGCACTTACCCTAAAAAAAATAAAAAATATATTTTAAACAGTTAAATGGATAAGTAAAAAAATATTGCAGTCATTTTTTTAATAACATTCCAAAGATTTAAGTTTTAAAACTGGAGCTCTACCAATCATGTCATTCAAACCCAGGTGCCTGTAGACTTCTAGCCTAATCTGCCAAATAAGTTCCCACTGTTCCAAGAAAGTTGACTACAGACTACCCCTCAGACACTTCTCCACTTTCTACATGTAAATACATCTTGGAGGAGAACAGAATTAACCTGATGAATCAAGATTATTCTGTAACAGGGAGATACAACTGCCAGACAGCAGGAATTATTTATGGAGCTAGATGTCAACACTGTGAGGCTTGTTATATAGGAAAAACAGAGTAAAAGTTGCACAACCACATTTATGTGCATGTTTATGAAATCAGAAAGAAAAAAATTACCAAGGCCCTTTACAGGCACCTTATTATGAATGAAACACATGACTTTAAGTTTAGTGTATTAAAGAAGGTGGAGAAGTGTCCACGGGGTGGTCCGTGGTCAACTTTATTGGAACAGCGATAGCTTATTTGGCAGATTAGGCTGGAAGCCTACAGGCACCCTGGTTTGAATGACATGATTATATAGCTCCAGTTTTAAAACTTAAATCTTTGGAATGTTATTAACAAAATTACTGCAATATTTTTTACTTACCCATTTAACTGTTTATAATATGTTTTTGATTTTTTTAGGACAAGTGCAACACACACTATAGTTGTGCATATTACCTTTGTCATGGTGTGTATATGCCTTTAAATTTCTGACTTTAGCTTTCTGGCTGATGTAATGGATTGTGGGTGTGTTTCTATCTTCATGGAGGGAGATTTAAACAGTTCTGTTAGGATTTTTAAATGTATCTGAAGAAGTTTTTGGTGTACAAAAACGAAAGTGCTTATACTTTTAAGGATTAAAGCTGGTTTTACAAAAAACCTTTTGGTTGTACGTCTCATTCTCCATGGTGCTGTGGATTGTGTTTTTTACAGGTAAAAATATAGTTAAATACAAAATAAATGCAATATTGATTAATATGGATTTACTTTTAATTAGTTAGTGAAATAAGTAGACAATATTGTTGAAACAGCAGATTATATGAAAACAAGCAATGCATTTTTGCCCCCGTGAGTCTGCCTCTGTACCTCATTTTGTCTTTGGGAGACTTTCAAGTCAGTTATAGGACCAACTACCCGTTAACTTTTTCCTCTAATGGGCAGCACTTGTAAGTGCAGTAAACCTGGGTCCTCAGTCAGTATACATTGAGGGTAATATCAAAAGTTCAAGTTATGTACCCCAAATTCTTCAAGACTTGGATTATTTTTATCCAAACATATTACTATTAGATAAATCAGTTAGCTTATAAATATTAATATGTCATGAATAATATATTTATCACACAAATAATTTTACTTTACTATTTTCTCTGTAGACATCATCTTATTTGTAGACTATGTAAGCACTATTTCAGCACAGAGTATGCATTTTAGGAGTTCCTCTTGATGAATTTCTTTAGTACTGTTAGCTAGTTTCACAGTAATTTAACATACTACATATTATTTGCTGATGGGCAATGCTGGGATTTAAGTTTGCAAAGATAATTTAAAAGTAGAAAAAAACAGTATATGAATTAAATATGTATGAAACAGTACTCAGCCTATATTAGGAAAAACAAAAATAAATTGTTGGTGACAGATGCACTGTCATTAAATCATTTGAAACGAATAGGCAAAATGAATATTACAAATGTAAACAACAGAAAGGACTATATAGAAATAGTACAGTGGCTCATTTGTAAGATCTCTGCCTCACGGGTCCTGAGCTCTCCCTGACCTTCACTCACTCTCTGATTGGAGTCTGCACATTCTTTCAATGTCTCTGTAGAAAGTCTGTAGGTGCTCTGGTTCATCTCTCTAAAATGTTGCCTGATGAATTACATTAAACTTTAAATGGTGTGCGTGTGTGTGTGTGTGTGTGTGTGTGTGTGTGTGTGTGTGTGTGTGTGTGTGTGTTTGTGTGTGTGTGTCTGTGTGTGTGTGTGTGTGTGTGTGTGTGTGTGTGTGTGTGTGTGTGTGTGTGTGTGTGTGTGTGTGTGTGTGTGTGTATGCTGAAAATGCTCCACAGATAATCTCTCTTACAATTTTAAAATATAGTAAAAAAAGTTGCATTTTACAAACTACTTTTCCTGCATATTTTGTATATCTTTGCAGCATTGTGTGTAATTTCTTTTTAATCCAAACAAGTAGATATACACAAATAACAAGTCACACACAGATACAGTAGTAAATGTTAACTACAGTGCAGAATTATTTGAAAGAGCTATGGAATCAAAGAGCAACAGTTCTGCATCACATAACAGGTCTTTTATTCAATCATTAGTCACCCTTGCTCCACTTTTTCAAGTGTATGACAATGCTAGATTACATGTCAATATAAAGCTGAGATAACAATGTCACTGCAGAGCTACAGCACAGGCACATCAGGGTCTTCAAGATACTGATTTCCAGATTTCAAGGTGGGCATCAAAATTGACTTGAATATCTTCTTAATGACCAGCTGCTACACTCCTGTGTATGATATCAATTAAGCTTCATCAAGTGATGCCAACCTACAAAGTCTTGTAACTAAGCTTAGAGTTTTCTCGTAGAATGGGTAGCCTTTTTCTTCTCTAGTTCAGTAAGCTATTTGAAAACCTGTCAGCACTAAAGAAAATAGCAACAACGCTGTAATATTCTTTGCATCAGGTTCAGATGCAGCCTTTGTACATTTTAGTACTATTATCTGTCATTGTACACATTAGTGCTTTTAGCGTTTGATCTAAACTCCAAAAGACTGGAATCAAAGTTTTCCCTCTAACAGCACTACTCAACTAAGAAAAATAAATCTACTGACCTGCAATTTTCACAAGGCCATTTGGTTCATTTACCATGCTATACTCTTCAGTTAAGCCCTTTTCAAGATGTCTGGCTTGTTTCCAGAGCTGGCTAGTGGGCCATGGTAATCCAATCCATCTGTTGAAATGAATATAATTGCTAAATTGCAGACAGCTGAGAAACACCTGCAAAATATTATTTAAACATCAAGTAGCTTGAGTTATCATCGATGACTCATATACTGTGATAAAAAGAGAAAGCAGACACTCTTTACTTGACAGCAAAGATTTCTGATCACATTTGTTAGACTGATAAACCTCAACCCCAGCTAAATATATAGAGTATGCCATTATTGTCTATATTGCTCATGACAGAAAGAACATAGTCAGTCTATATCTTTCTACAAAATACAGACCTAATTATGGGTATGATCAATAACCACAGTGTGAATAGCATTGGGCTGCTTTACACAAATACTTAGAAAGGACTATACATGATTCATAGACACCAACATATCATGGCAGCACAAGAATTGCATTAATGTGCATCAAGTGTGCAGAGAGTATGCAGCAAATACACAAATGAGTGGCTATTCATAAATAGGAGATTAATGCAATCTGCAGAAACTTGTCTGGCAGTTAGAGCAGAGGATTAAGGTTATCAGTTGTTAAGAGCTGATTCCTTTAGTTAAGGGGTTGAGTGCATTAGCCCCAATTTCCCTATTATGTGACACAGAGGAAATCACTTAACTAGACAAAGTTGTGGGGCAACTGGAGATTAGATTCATAGGTGTATTCTAGGCTTATGATGACTAGGCCCTTATAAGACTAGCCATATAACCCAAATGTGACTCAAACATTTGATTTATGTAGAGGGTGGGTTACTGACAATCTCAGTCCATCAGAGACATAGGCATCAGACCTGGGGTGAAATTCTAATTACATATACATTGGTTCTGGTTGCACTTAAATATGGATAAGGAGGAACTCCTCTTTGTATGGATGGGGAGCCTGTTCCAGAGAATGGAAATTCTCTGAGAAATATATCTGAATCTCCAGCATATCTTATGAAAGGGGATTGCTATATCGCTGGGCTCAGTGAATGTGGCACCATTAACAAAGTTCTATACATTGCTGTGTACTGCCATTGAGGTTTCTGACATAGCTGAAGAAGGCCTTATGGTTAACTTTCACCTTGGAGGATATCTTAACCTCAATGTTGGCTTTGATTGACCTAATTAGTCCTCTTAGTTGACTATTTCATTTGATGAGAGTTTTTATCTTTATGGGAATTACTCTTCCTGATTTTTGCCATAGTTTTTTTTCTTTTGTTGTATATCCTGTTTAATTTGGGATGCCACCAGTACAGGTTGTTTCTGGGGTACTCCTGGGCTTATTTCTGATAGGTACAGCAGCCTCTGTTTAACCATTGCCATGGTTGTACAGAGTTCTGGTTAGGCTGCTCTGTTCTCTGGGTTGGGAGGGGTATCAAATTTTGACAAATCATCACTCAATAAAAGGTAATTTTCCTTGGAACAGCTTTTAACTGTTACTGGTTTTAATGGAATTACACAGTTGATTTTGATTTAGAAGGAGACCTCCATATAGTTCAGACCTTACCAGGGACAATGTTACAGTGTTGCGAGGGTGGCCTAATGGTTAAGGTATTTGCTTTACAAACACAAGGTGCAGGGTTTGAGTCTCCCAAGGGATATTTTGCTAGGCTTACAATGGCTCACAAGGGCAGTTAGCATAGTACTAACCTATGTTGGGGGGTGCAACATTCTTCAAAATTTAGGAGCAGAAAGTCCAGTATGTCAGAGTCTCTTGTGAACTTATTCATTATTTGGTCAAATATATTTGTAATTATGAAGTTCAGCAATCTCTGTGCCTTTAGATTAGAGACTGTGTAGGATTCTTAGTCTATAGAGGGTAAATTAAAGTCTCTCATAAGTAGGGTGTTAGGGTGGATGGTAAGTGTCTCTAATAGGTCTAAATATACATTGTGAGCTTCTTGGGATATGGAGAGTGACCTATAGTTGGCTGGGATACGTTACAGATTTCACCTATGGTAATCTGCATGTGGTGGAATTCCAGAACATCATCTTGTTTCACTACCCTAGAGGTATGCTTGTTATTAATGTATATTGAGACATCTCATCCTTTAGCCCTTGTCTGTGCAGCTACTGGTCTAAAAGTGTGGAAGGCACTGAAACCTTGAACTGCTGTGGTACTCTCTGCCTCTTTATACCATGTCTCAGTAACTGCCTAGATAGCTAGATTCCTGGAGTAAAGAGGGCTTGGATGTAGTGTAGTTTTTATTTAGCCTGGCATTGAGCTATAACACCTTAAGGTTCCATTGAGGTGATATTCCTATGTCAGTAGGTTTGTCAATTTGGCCTTGCCTGAAAAGGGCACTATAGAGGTGAATAAAGTTTTAGACACTATTCAAAAGCCTAGATGGGAGAGATGCAGAAAGACCCTTGGCAGATTAATGTGGTCTGTGAACCATGTCCTCCCAAGCTGACAAATTGGTCTAGGCTCTTCTGTGGTGCCCTGGATTACACACCGAGTAACTACCCATGAGTCTGTATTATTTAGAGAGTTGTCAAATGAACTGGCATTGTATCAGTTACTGTGGTCTACAAGTCAGGGAGAAGAAATGCAGTGACATTACAAAACAGTTGCTGTTAACAGTATTACTTCAATCAGTGCTTCTCATGTATGTGATATTCCTGTAAAAAACACTGACTTACACTGCAAGTCAATGTATAAGAATACATGTGCAAATATATGCAGAGATAACAACCCATAGGGATATAACAATACCTCTTTAAATCTAGACACACAAACCCTTAGTGCTGCAATGGGTGTACAGCAGGCCATAGCAGCCATAGCAAGAAAGCATGAGGGTGACTTCTTCAGTGTACAAAATGGACCTATACCATACAACGCACTTCTTCAGTGTACAAAATGGATCTATACCATACAGTGCACTTCTCCAGTGTACAAAATGGATCTATACCATATGGTGTAGTGTATTGCAGAGGATTAGCAGAAGTACAAACAGACACAAATGCATATGCACTCCACATGCACATGAAAGCATGCACACACAAATGTCCACACACACATACACACACATATGTGCGTATATGCGCATTCAAATGTACACATACAGATACATCACCCAGAAATGTATATGCATGTGATATATCTACATTAATATATGTATATATATATATATATATATATATATATATATATATATATAGACATATAGATAGATATCATACCTTCCAACCATCCTGAATTACTCGATTTTTACTGAGTTTTGGGGTCCAAATAATGGGGTGCCACAATTCCCGAGTGGCACCCCTTCATTTCCAATTTTTTCACAGCTTTTTTATTTTTTATTTATTTTTTCAGTGTTTGAGCTGACGTCATCACGTGTACAATGACATCAGCTCCGTCTGGGCTACCAGCCTGTCAGAATTGAGCTCAGGGGCTCATGTGCACACATTTCTGACTGGCATTTGAATGGATGTGTGTGGCAGGAAACATTTTATTCAAATAGCGTTAGTCCATGGGAAGTGTTGGAGTTTATTTAAATGGAACTTTCAAATAGTGTTAGTCTGCATGTAAGCATAGTTTTGGGGAGTAATGCAGCTTTTATTCAAATAGTGTTAATCTGGATGCATTTTGGGGAGAAATTTTTACTCAACTGGAGCCAGAGCAGTTACTACA
This sequence comes from Protopterus annectens, assembly GCF_019279795.1. Classification (NCBI taxonomy): domain Eukaryota; kingdom Metazoa; phylum Chordata; order Ceratodontiformes; family Protopteridae; genus Protopterus; species Protopterus annectens. The sequence continues at coordinate 679,576,352 of NC_056741.1, read as the reverse complement.
GAGTGAATGGGGAGTAATTTTTATTCAAATGGAACCAGACTGGACGAACAGGAAGGGTTCTACTGCAGAACAAACTGGAGTAGGAAACATTTTATCATGTATATGTGTGTGTGTGTGTGTGTGTGTGTGTGTGTGTGTGTGTGTGTGTGTGTGTGTGTGTGTGTGTGTGTGTGCGTGTATGTGTATGTGTGTGTGTGTGTGTGTGTGTGTGTGTGTGTGTGTGTGTGTGTGTGTGTGTGTGTGTGTGTGTGTGTGTGTGTGTGTGTGTGTGTGTGTGTGTGTCAAGGTGGTCGTGATCTTTGGCACCCTAGCTTGTCCATTTCCCAGTGCTTGTTATAGGTGTTTCTGATAGAAACCTAGCTATAGAGTTCCCAGAAATCTTAACTGTATCTTTTACTGTATGCTTCCTCATGGATATTTTTCCATTTACTCAAGATGAGTGAGTGGCGGTGAGCCTAACTTGAACTAAAACATCAACATATTTTAAATACTCCTGTTTAAATGATGAAAATATTGACTGATAAAATTAAAAGATCATTTATTCTGTCAAAATGTGCAAGTTTTCTTTCTCAGCTTGGTGCACTGCTTCTTTAATTGCCCAGAATGTTAAGTTAATTAGCTGTTAATAGTTTAAGTGGTTTTATATTCTCTCTTCACTTTTGGCTTGTAGAAGAAGCTGTGTATTCTAACACACTGCCTAGGTTACAGGTATACTCATAGCCGGCCTTAGGCACAGGCCAAGTAGGTGGCCGCCTAGGGCACCACTCTAGCAGGAGCTCTTTTCCAGTATTTATTAGGTGTAGGTAGACCAAGATGGTGACACCGGATTGTGTGGGGTGGTGCCGTGGAGCCCTTTTGCCTAGGTCAACAGTTGAGCTAAGGCTGCTCCTGGGTATACTGATATGAGCATGTTGAATTGTTCAGGAACGTCTTGTTTGATTAAATCAGAATAGCATAAAAATACACCTGATAAATGGAATTCCTGGTTAAAAAATAAAGTGGCAACCAAATGATAACTGAACCATGCACAGTCGGTTCATAAGAAGGTATCTCATAAAGTAAATATTCTTACAAATGGACAACTGAATAAATACAAGCAATTAACATTGTTTTGCAGAATGCTCAACAGAAATGAAAAGGGGGGGGGGGTGATGGCCTGCTATACCCTAAGAAAATAAGCTGTGAATGTAAAATCAAAAGCATGATTTCACTGCAGAAACAAAGTAAGCATAGTTTACGTCTGTGTAAAATATGCTACACGTACAAGATTAAACTAGCATAGAGGGCTTAATACCTGTAACAAGGCAGTACTTTATTAGGAAGTGTGTTTACTTCTGAAGTAAAGTGATTGTCACCCAATAAATGTTGACTGTTCTGACATTTAGAAATTACATTTGCTGGTAAATAAAAATAAATGATTTGCTGTCTCTGATTTGCCTTGCTAGATGAACAAGTACAACTTATTTTAATAATACAATGTTGTAGTCATGTGAATAGGGTACAAGAAGAACACAGACCTATTTTATATTCTCTAGATGTATATTTTGCCCATCTGTTTGAAAGTTTAGTGTGTCAATAGGTCATCCCCTTCCCCTTCTTAACTACCATCAGTGCTCCTTCCAAGCTTCCTCCTCTGAATCCAACCCCTTCTCTGTGTGTGTGTGTGTGTGTGTGTGTGTGTGTGTGTGTGTGTGTGTGTGTGTGTGTGTGTGTGTGTGTGTGTGTGAAAATGCCCCAGTATGCCTCATATTTTTCATCTGTTCCTCATAAAGTCTGTAGTTTTTCAGGATTTTTGTGGCAAATCACTGAAGGACTAACTTCACTAAATAATGACAGGCATTTGAATTTAAGACTTTATATTCTTCAGAAAATAAATGGTAACACAAAACCTTTTATTCTAGCAATTTTTGGCTGTTCTTGTATAGGCCCTAGGGCTGATAGCCTAGTACCTACCTATGAACCTATGGTGAGAAGTGAGAACTGAATTCACTAAATGATAGCCATTTAAGTTTCAGTCTTCTTAACTTTCAGGAAACTGCTGATTTGCAATAGCGTTATGTTTTTCTGACTGCAGTGCACAGGGTCCTATGTAAAAGACATGGTTGTGAAATGCATCGTGGTAACATAACATTTTATTCTAGCAACTTTCCAAAATATTTGTTTACCCCTCGTCTAAAAAAAAAAAAGAAAAAAAAAAACTGAAATTGAAAATAAGTGCAAGAAGCTGTGTTAGAGGCCTATGGCTTACACTACTGCCATTCTATTTTATATATAGATATAGCTATATATTGTATGGGTGTGAAAGTAGAGTTTTATGGTAGAAATGTTCTGAATTGGGCAGTTTTGTCATTATCGGTTCATGCATTTTGTTTCATTGCCTACTGGAAAAATGTTCAAACAATAAATTAAAAATGCGCTCTGTCTAACAAGTGTGCTGTACAAGGAATATAAGTTAATAAAGTCAGGAAGGTGTATCAAAGAAAACATGTATTTTTGTTTGTTTTGTGTGCAAGGGGCCAATGATTAGAAAACAGCCCAAGGAAATCTTTATCCACCACTGGCCAGATGCATTTCTTTGGATGTGGTATGGGTTTCAATGCTGTTTCAATTAATATGAGTTAAAGGGCAGAGATGTTTTAATGCCAAGTCTATTTTCATTGTGAGACAGTATTGCTTTGTTTAGCAGATGTGTCTATTAGTGTTTGTGCAATGTGCTATAAAATGCAAAAATAAAATCCAAATAGTCATTGCAGAAGTAAAGCAGTATGCACACATTAGTGTGTATGGTACATGGGGTGAAATAGCCAGGTAATGGGACATCAGAATGACTACAGGGGGACTCTGGTGCCATATTTTGGTTGTCTGTTTTTCAGTTTGTGGTTGAAAGTTGGTATCCTACAATTCCATTGGAGTGGGCAGGGTTACATAATTATCTCTGTAAATTTGATGTAAATCAGTGTACAGATTTGTACCTATTTTTCATGGGCCTTGTCCAGATGTCTAATGTTTCCAGGTTGAGAGGTATGATATATATATATATATATATATATATATATATATATATATATACATACATATATATATATATATATATATATATATATATATATATATATATATATATATATATATATTTATAAATAGGTATAGATATAGATAGGGACAGGTATGCTATATACATGTAGTATGTAAACTGTGCTCCATTGTGCATCACTAGCTGATGACAGAAGTCCTACTAAAAGTGTGATGGTGTGAGCCTCGGCTTGCCTCTGTTACTTAGGAGACAGTAATGCTGTCACAGTCAGGGTACACAGGCTGAAAACCTTTCTACCCCTTTCTCTTGCCTCTAACTATGAAGTTCAGCTTAAATGTACACAAGATATAATGCTTTCTGTGATATCTTACATTTGCACCCCACTTGCTTCATAGTTTAATACAAACTGAGGTACTCAGTGTGCTGTTCTTATGAGTGGCATATTGAGCTGCTGCTCTATATACCAGATATGTCAGTCATGTCTGAAGAGAGCACATAAGAATTGACATATGATCACACCCATGGATCTCATGTCCTCTTGGCTGTCAGCACAAACACATCTACAAAGCTAGTTAAAAATATCTTGTAAATGTCTGTTTTACAATTATTGTGATGATCACATAGCAGTTAAAAGAATCAGTTGTTATAAAGACACGTGGGCTTGTTGGAGGTTTTATCTGCATGCAGATCTTGTGAATTGTACAGAGAAAAGATATTCAACTCTAGTCTAATAAAATCTTTTCTGGTAACAGAGAACACTGTTGTTTATCCAAGACACTTATGGCTAAAAAAGGTAATGCACAGTGTCAGAAGTAAACACCTAATAAGTAAAGACAGATATGTGATAAGAATAAAATGGAAAGTTATTATGAGCTCTGAATTACCAGGGGGGCAATTATCTAACCAGAAGTTTGTCTTCTGTCATGTGGAGCTCTTGGAGCAGAATTAGCACTTTCATTACTATTAGACAACTGTTCTGCTCAAGAAAAACCTAGGTACGTTGTAAGTCAGCACAGTACTTTATGAATTAGAGAAGTCTGGAGAAGAAGCCAATAAGACATTTACATAAATGAGCAAGAAGAATGAATATTATCCGTTAATAGCGAGGCTGACAAATTATTTGATATCTAGGTGTAAGACAGTTCATAGGCAACATAAATCAGGAACAGTACAAAGTCATTCACAGGGTAAAGAAAGATGTTATCACTACTGAGGAATATGCTAGAAGCTTAAATACCTACCAGCAAATTCTGTCACAATTGTATAACACTATAAGGGCACTCAGCACTGTCATGTATATGGTATTTCTATCGTTTTTTTCTATCCCTGAGGAAACTTAAGAGGGAAAAAAATTCAAGAAGCTGCAGCTTTCATAGAGTATGTGTGGAGAGAAGCATAGGGTGCAGGGTAACGATGGTGTTGTACAGTTCCTGGCCCCATACAAAAGTACTACCTGTACAGATAACACTAAGGGCTTCTTATGTAGCTATGTTTATGCCCTCAAACTGAGATGGCTATAAAGTATGGATGGGAAGAATTAAAAATAATTTTCTAGGCATGGTAATAGTGATAAATGGGGCACACCTTTGCTTACAGCCTGGGTAGTGATGATCTATCAATTTACATTGAAGACCAGACACATTTTGGAATTTTACAGCTGGATCCATTTTTTTTTAATAAAAATGAAGCACTTAAAGTAGTAATAAACAGTTTGGTGATGGTATACAGTACTTTGTTTTATGCTGTGATCATTTGCTTCTTATTATTTTTGTATACTAACTAAAGGACTTTGCTTTGTAACCACAAAGTTGCATGATGTAATGGCAAAACATAATTTGGCAATGGACGCGGAAATGAGTAATTAACATAGAGGATTATGATCAGGTCACTGATCAGCACCTGCTTATTATGTGCTCAAGGCATGGATGCCAAGAAACTCACCTCAAGAGCAAAGCTTGAGAGGTGAATCCTAACATCCATGTTCAGAACACAGAATTATGGGTTATGAGCGGAGACCCGATCATAGTACTTTGTAGGACGTGAAGCTTTTTATGCTTCGTGTACTACTAGTTACAAAAAAAAGGCAATGCTAAGTATTTTACCAGTATACTGAGCAATAATGCACTCAAGCAAGGAGTGCTTAACATAAGACCGGGCCTTGTGCTTTAATAGTGCTTAATTGATTTGTCTTTTTCCAAATATTAGAGCTTAATCACAATGCTCCATGCACTACAAAACAATTCATGTAGGTGTAGTTGTCCATTTTTCTCGTGGGTAAATGCAGCAACCTGGATATTGAGCTGATACACTAGTGATAAGGAAACTCTTGGGTGAACCATTTTGAACATATTTAATGCACTTGAGCTGTTCCATATAACATAATGATGTGGGCACAATTAGGCTGTTATGTAAGTAAGACATTCAATCAGTACATTTTTGGTGGATTTGGGAGATGTGATGGATGAATGTGATGATGGAAGGAAGTGTTGAGCAGTAGATACTGTACAGGCTAGGTGACTTATTAGTATTGATTATCTCCTTGCTGAAGATTTTGTGCTTCATCTCTTGTCAGGGAGCTGCAGAAGTTTATTTAGTGGGGGACATAATGACGAAGTGCAGTTTTGTTTGATGTGCATACTAACCTATACATTTTGAAAAGATTAGATATACTGAGTAAGCACTGAGTTTGGGCAACATCAGTAATTAATCCAAGCCAAAATTTGAAAATGCACTGCATTAAATTTTCATCAACATTGAAATGACTCTGAAAGTAAACCTAATAAAAATGTGTTCATTGCTTTAATGGACTGTTTCTTATCATACTCCATGCTTCTGTATCTCAATAACTGCATAATGAGTTATTTTTCTTTAAAACTGTAATACAGGAAAATTTGTAACTGTATTTAGATACTAATTGTGGCTATATGCAAATTTAAGGCATACTTTTTTCCAGTCTAGATAGAATGTGGATGGTGTACTACTCAATGCCAAAATAAGCTTCAAGGGGGAGCTCTGAAAATTTATGATAGAATATTTTTTTCTACTAATGTAACTTTCAGCCTTAACAGTTATAAAGAATGTTATAAAGAATGCTGTCAAAATTTGTCAGGTGAGGATATTCTTAAATGCTACTACTAGGTTTCTTAGCTGCCTGCTGAGTTTTCATTCAGAAGCTGAAGCAGTCCAGGAAATATAAAATCAAAGCAAAAAAGGATGGATGTAGGAAAAAAGCATGCCATTAATAAAAAGTAAAACCAAAAACAGCCACTGGCATAGTGAAGAAGCAATGACAGCGTAAAGAACACAATGTCTTGGATAATATTGTTTCATCTGCTGTTTTATATTTTTAAAGGTGGCACTTACCACCAGTGTCGTTTTACATGTGAAGTGGATTATGACAGTTATTTCAAGTTCTGTTTATTACAAATGGAAAACATTTATCAACATGCAAATTACAATAGACAAAGTCCCATACCATATCTTAGTAAGCTGTAGGTCACCCTCTATGTCCACAGAATCCCATAGCTTGTACCTAGACTTACTGGAGACACTTACCATTAAACCATATTCGCTATTCATTTGGTGACTTTAACTACTTTCCTATAGACTTGGAAGCATACTTTGCTTCATAATCCCAGGCACGATTCCTGGATTTTATTAACACAGATACCTTTGACCAGGATATGGGCACAACCACCAGAGGTTCAAACATACTTTAACTGGTACTCACCAATATGGGAGAGTGCTGCATCCCACTGCAGTGTCACATCCACGCTGGTGAGGTTGGACCACAGAGCTATCGCCTTCAAAATAAAAATCAACTCAGTAACCCCAGCAAACCCTGTAACAGTTAAGAAATATTTCAAAGCAAACTACATCCTATTAAGTGATACTGTAAAAAGCACCTGGAGCCATTGAAGAGACCTCAGAGGTTTCTAATAAAGAAAATCAGGGGACTCTAGCATGTGCCTTACACAGACTAACTAAAGTCCCTGTCACTATACTCTGCATCATATAGACTTCTTAGGGAAGACTTATGTCTGGCTTACAGAGCAATCTCAGACTCAAACCTAATGAAATTGCTGCACATGCGTAAATCAAATGGGACTAGAGCTATCCATTCCAGGTACCTAAATATGGCCTGCAACTTAAATAGGACAAGTTGGAGGGACAGACTTGTCTCTCAGCAACTGCCGCATCTTTGGAATATGCTACCTATTAATGTGAAACAGAGTACCTTTATGACATTGTTCCAAAGGAACCTGGATGAGTGGATGGAGTACCATCAATTCTTATCAGGGATAGTACTCACAACCCTCCTGGGTATGGGCAGTCATTACTAAATACAGTTTTGGGTATTGACTAGCATATCTATGGTATTACATTGGGATAATACGGCTAGGCTTGAAATGACCTCTGGGTCGATAACCTAGTAAATTCCTATGATCCCATGATCATATGAAACTCAATGTCCCTCCCAGCCCTGAGTTCACAGCAGCCTATGTGGAACTGATCACAGAGATCATGTACATCTATGTAAATAACTGTATAGCGGTTGCCTTACCTCCTACAACTAAGCTCAAAACAAACTCTAAAACATCACCCTAGTGGCATCCTAACCTTTTTAGGTTATATAATAAAAGGAAAAACGTCATGGCTAAGAAAAAAGCAACTTCCATAATGATAAAAGCTCTCTAATTAAACTAAACAGGAAACTAAGTGGACCAAAGAAGACCACCAAGACCAATTATGAGGTCAAGATAGCTGCACAGGCTAAAGACAAACACAAGGCCTTCTACAACTATGTCAAAACCTCAAAGGCAGCAAACATCAGTTCACTGAACTGATGGTCAGAGGTACCACCTTCACTGAGTAGAGTCATCATCATCATCCTTTTTCCCATTTTCTGCATGGGGTCAGAGTGTCGTGTTAACTCTCACTATCTCTCTCTATTCAATGGTATACATCTGCATTCTTCGACACTTATGGCTGACCATCGCAGATCTTCTCTCACACAATCTATCCACCTCTTTGCTGGGCATCCTCATTTCCTCTTACTTTCTTCCAGTCTGTCATAAATCTTCTTCATCATATTGTCTTCTGTTTATCTGCACATATGCCTGAACTACTGTAATTTGCTCTGTTTGATCTTTTCTGCAATTGGAGCTACTTTGGCTTCTGCTCTTATGTCCTAATTTCTTCATCAGTCCCACAATATGCATCCTACCACCCATCTCAGGCACTTCATTTCCATCATCTCCAGGTTCTTCATCTGCTCTGCCTTTACTGCCAAGATTTCTGTACCATACAGTAGTACTGGTCACAACATTGTTTTGTACACCTTACTTTCAGCTTCTTTGGCATTCATCTGTCATATATTATCCATGACATTCTCTGCCAGTTGTCTGCAGCCCCTGTAATTCTAGCTTTGACCTCTTCATTCAGACTTCTCTTCTCCTCAAAACCCCCTCCCAGATACTTGAAGCTATTAACTCATTACAGCTGAGTGTGCCAGCAGGCATTTTTGCAGTTAGTTCCTACTGACTCCTCTAGGTGTTAAATATTGCTTGTTAATATTTTCATTAATAATTTCAAAACCATGCTACATACAAGGTATCAGAAGATTTCATCTTAAAGCATACATGATGGCAAACACAATTGCATTGATATTTAACTTCTGTCGAATGCAGCTAAAGAGATATTGAATATTATTTGTATACTGTTTATTTGTATTGTAATCATTTTTAGATTTCTCTAAATATCTCCGCATTCAGGTAACACACACAGAACTGCATAGCCTCATATAGGTTCATAAGTTTATAGATTCATAGGATGATACTAGGCTATTGGCCTGGAGGCCCTTATAAGCCTAGCCAAGAATATTGACCATGTTCCATCAAAGTCAGCACATGTTTCCCCTGTCCAGCAGGGACACAGGTGGGATTCCAGGGGTATATTTTCCAATTCCCATCCAGTCATCCAAGTTTCTCTTAAAGAGGGCTAGAGAGGTACTCTGCTTGATATAGAAAGGGAGTCTATTCCATATATGGGGGAGTCTTTGGGACACAAATCTATCGAGCCAGCAACTTCTATTAATGTCACAGACCAGGTTAAGGCCTTGCATGAGGGTTGTGCAAGTGGAGTTTGACTTACGGATATGCAGAAACTCCATCAAGGCTGGATCTGAAATGGCCTTGCATGCCAGACACAGGTCACCTCTGAGCAGTCTGTATAAGACTGAGTAGAGGGACAGAGCTTTAGGTAGGTGTTTAGGACCCTGGATTTTCCTGGTCAGGAACCTCTGTGGTCTCTCCAACTGCTGCATGTGCTTGGCAAGGTACATCCCGAAGGGGGTATTGTATTCGATAATGGGTCTGATAAGGGAGGAGTACAGAGATGTTATGACTTCCTTGTTCCTGGATGAAATACCCTTATGTGGTGGGCCATGTAGAAAGCCTTTTGTACAACGGAGGCAATGTGGTGGTCAAAAGTCAGGTTGCTATCAACCTGGCTGCCCAAGTCCCACATGACTGATTGCATGCTTAGTATGTTGTTATTAATGTGATAATTAGTGGGGATGACATTTTCCCCAAAGAGGATAATGATGCATTTCTTAGCATTCAGTTTGAGGCCATGCTTCTGGCACCAGTCAATAGTTTGGGTAAGGCCCTCTTGGAGGATGGTCACATCACTAGGAGTATTTAAGACAGTGCCCAGCTTGGAGCCATCTGCAAACTTGGTCAGCCATAGACCACTGGTTTTGGCTTGCACCTCAGAAAAGTATATCCCAAGCAGTAGAGGCTCAAGACTGATCCTTGGGGTACACCACTTTTTACAGGTCTACTACTAGAGATGGGTTCCCCTGCTTTGACTGAGTGAGTTCTATCATTGAGCCAGTTAGCTACCCATCTGGTAAAATACAGGTTGATGCCGAGCTGGGAGAGTTTGTCTATTATGCTTGAGTGGGGAATAGTGCCAAAGACTTTGGCTAGGTCAAGGTAGGTGGTGTGCACCATCTTCCCCTCGTCCATGGCTTCGGTGACTATTTCGAAGAAGTTGACCCAGTTTAACAGGCATGATCTCCTTTTGACAAAACCAAACTGTGCGGGGTCAAGCATTTGGAGTTTGCCAATGTCCTTGTTTATAATGTCCATGATAATGCATTCCATGGCCTTGCAGATCAGGCTAATTAGGCTGATAGGTCTATAATTACCTGGGTCATTGGATGCTCCACTTTTGTGTAGAGGGATGACAGTGGCTGCCCTCAATTCATCTGGGATGAAACCAGTGCTAAGGCTTTTGTTGAATAGGGTGTCTAATGGAGCTGATAGCAAATGCCTGAGTTCATGTATGATACAGCCAGGGATGTTATCGGGTCCCATGGAGATTGCATTTTTTGCCTTTGAGAGAGCATTAAGGACCTGATCCTTGCTGATGAAGGGAGGGGGCAGGTGCTGGAGATGTCCTGGTTTACTGATGGGGGGTACAGGGGGGTGAAGTTTTCACTGAACCTGTCTGCCAGCAGGCTGGCTATATCTACGGCATTTGTGTATGTGATGTTATTGACCACCAGTTCAGAGCAGATTTGGTTGTTGCCTTTGAGATTGCAGACATATGTGAAGAAGGCCTTCTGATTGTCCTTGGTGGATGTGGCCAATTTGGACTTGAAGTTAGCCTTAGAGGATTTCACTGGTGACCTTATTTGCTTGTTCAGACAAAGGAGTGATTGCTTCCAACTTGGCACCTGCTCCTTCTTGGCTCGGGACAGCAATTTTTCCTTGTATTATAGAGTTTGTTTATTGCTGCTGTCCACCAGACAGGTTTACTCTTCCTTGAGGAAGATGATTTGATCCTGTCAGATATTGCTGAGTCCATGCAGCTATTTAAGTGCTCATATAGTTTTTTGGTGTAGCCTCACAGCTATGAATTAAATCCTGATGGCAGTATGTGTCTTGCTGGTTACTGAGATGACATAAGCTATTTATACAACATTACAAAAATAATATTTATTGCCTTTATTTTGATTTTTGAAATCCATTTTAAAGCATTGATCTGAATAAATTTCACTGATTTAAAGACTAATTTATCCTGAATAGTTTGCCATTTCCAGTTTTCTAATAATACTTTTGGTTCCACAGATATGATTATTTGTTTGAACTGCAAGGTGATGATAACTTCAATTTTAAAGGCTCAAGCCACACCCACTGAGAGTTAAAAGTACACACTCAAAAAAGGGTTGTACTAGAGGGAATTAATCTGTTCCACTGTGTTTCATGTATCTCATTTCTCAGCTTCTTCTGGCTTTCCTGGTTAGGAGTCGCCACAGCTGATCTCAAGTCTGCTCATGATTGGCAGTGGAGTTTTACAGTGTTGAGTTGCCAGCCCAGTGCCCAGCCTTCCACAGAAGGCGTACACACGTGCACTCATGCCTAGGGCCAATTTAGAGTGTCTCTCCCCAATATCCAAAATATTAAAAAAATGTGTTCACCACCAACTTATGCCGTTCTTAATCCAGAATCACTTCCTAACACCCACCCAACATGGCTTTTGCCCTGGCCATAGCACCATAAATGCCTTAATATCCTTCCTAGAAACTGTCAATCGAGCTCGAGATTCTGGATTACTAGTATCCGCACTACTGCTAGATCTATCTAAAGCTTTTGATACCATCTCCCATAAACACCTTCTCTCACATCTCACCAACTTTAATCTCTCCCCTACTACTCTAGCCTGGTTCTCCAGTTACCTATCTGACAGATCTTAAGCCGTCAGACGGAAGAACTCTATCTGCTCCTTCTTGCCAACACCAATTGGCATTCCCCATGGGTCTGTCCTTGGACCCTTACTTTTCAACATCTTTATTAATGACCTCCACTCTGCCATCCCCGATACAACAGTCATCCAATATGCTGACGACTCTTCCCTAGTCTGTGCCGCCTCTAACCTACCTGAACTACTAACCAAAACCCAAATAGCATTCTCCACTACAGAGAACTGGATGCAACAAAATCATCTCTCCCTCAACTCTAACAAATCTAAGATTCTACTCTTCTCCCCCACTAGGGCTTTCTCCTTTGACAAAAACGCTTTCATAGTCCTAAGTCAAACCAACACTGCTATAGAAGTCGCCTTCTTGGCATTACTATAGAAGAAAATCTTAAATTTGACATCCACATTCACCAAAACATAAAGAAAACCCACCAAAAGTTAGGTATGCTCTATAGAAATAACCGCTTTCTCACCAACTCCTCTAGACATACCCTGACAACTACCTACCATCTACCTACACTACTTTATGGTTCCCCTCTCTTAACTAATCTGTCCTCTTCTAACATCTCTAAACTTGAAACTTGCTATAATAAGATCTCTAAATTTGCCACTAATTCTAAAACCTCAACTCACCACTGCCTTTCCCTACAATCTCTGAACTGGCTAGAACTCTCTAACCACCTAGACTACCTCCAACTAACTACAGCTCATAAATTAATATTCTACCCTGAAAAATGCCCAGCTTTAACAAATATCCTTCCTCCATACATCCCAAATAGATCCCTGAGATCCAAACACCAAAACTTAGTCTCCATTCACAAACCAAAACGTCCCGCTGGCCAACTACTTCTCTCCTTCTCACTAGGTAAGAAATGGAACTCTCTTCCTCCTTCTCTCAGGACTACACCCAACTCACAATCCTTTAAGACCCAACTATTCCTATATCTATCATCCAAATGGAACTGCTCCTGCTTCCACCCTACATAAATTCTAGTGAATACCCCACCGACTGTTCTACATTGCTTGCATTTCTCTACTATTCTCCTAAAATAGACTTAGCAGTCTTTCTCTGACTATGAAATTTCTTCCTCAATACTACATATTGTAAATACTGTATATATCTGTACCACCAATGTTAAAAAAAAAAAAAAAAAAAAAAAAAAAATTCCTATTGCTACAGACATTAGTATCATGTTGTTTTGAATTTGGAACCTCTGCAAAGGTAGTCTCTATTACCTATTAGCTGCATTGTTTGATTTACATCTTATGCATTTGCATTACTGATTGTATGAATTTTATTCTTGTATTTTTCTTTAACATTTTGTAACCTTTAATGTATTTGTATTGCTTACGGAGCTTTTCTCCCCGGGCCTCCACTGAAAACGGGCACTTTTAGGCCCAGTGGACTTCCCCGGTAATCAAACTGAAAACAAATAAATAAATAAATAAATCCACCTACAGCATGTCTTTTGGGATGTGGGAGGAAACCGGAGCACCCAGAGGAAACCCACGTGACCACAGGGAGGACATGCAGACTCCACACAGAAGGCATCCCAGCTGAGGATCGAACCTTTTGCTGTGAGATGACAACACTAACCGCTGCACCACCACGGCCACCCCATTTCTCAGCTTCTTCTGATTTCCATAATTTGCTGCCATTACCACTGCCTTATTTGTAATTAGTTTCACCCCATGTGCTTTCAGTTTTGTATTTCATTCTACTATCCTTTGCTTAAGTTCTTGCTCAGTGTCTGCCTGTAATGCCACTAAGCAGAGTGATATAGCAAATTTGATGGTTGACAAATTCAGCTCAAACTTCACCCCCCACTCCCCCCATGTCTCACCATGAAATACATACTAGCATAACACCCCCCAACTATTAATAGAGAGCAGGTCTTGGTGGTGCTCATTAAAGCCAAAAAACAGCCCCAGTGGGCCTCAACAATGCCCCCTAATAGCTTGAAGGAGTCACATTTCAACTATAGCTTCAAAATAAGTTTTGTACCATGAGAATGGACAACTGCAATGGTTATCACACTTCACAAGAGTTGACCATCAACCTACCACAGAAAATACAGACTTATTAGTCTGAGTAGTATAATATGCAAAGCCATGGAAAGAATTATCATAGAAATGATCAGCAAAACTTAGACAACCTTCAGACACCAGACCAAACCCTGTCTGGCTTTGTCAAGGGAAGATCATGCTTACTAAAGCTGGTGGACTTTTGAGACAATGGATGAGGAAAAACAGTGTATACTGCCTACTGGGACCCCTCTCAGAGATAGTTGAAAACTCAGTGAACTGGACATAAACTTCTAAGTAACTTGCTGAATTGCTACCTGGCTCACATACAGGACCCAAGTAGTCAGGATTAGTAATACCACCTCACCAGCAGGGTCCTCTCGGCTCCATAATGGAATGGATTCTATTTGGCATCTACCTCCTGGAGATAAAGGCTTATGTCAAGGGCCTTTGGCTGATTAAGTTCATAAATGTCTGCAAACTGAAAGCCATCATATATTCCCACATGACACAAACATCTTACAAGAGGTCTACCACAGACAAATGACTGGTGCCAAAGTCGCAGATTATAACCCAATGCCAAGAAATGCATTATAGTGCCTTTAGAAAAAACTGCCACCCAGGCTATTTACTCTATCAATAAGACAACCCTAAAAATTGACCCAATAGTCAGAGATCTAGGAACATATGTAGACAGTAATCTGGCCTTTAACAAACATATAGCCAAGATAACAAAGCGATTGTTCCATGTTGCTCAACTTATAATTAAGTGTGTGCCATCCATTTCCATGGAAATTATACAGCCACTTTATTGGCCCTTATCAGAACCAGCATTGAGCTTAATGCTCCTTTTAACAAGTACATGACCAATCATATGCAACAGTTGGAACGCCCACAAAGGTTCCTTACCAGGTGAATCCAGGGTATAAACACATTGTTCTATATGGATCACCTTAAAGCCCTACCTCTATACTCAGTCTCTGACAGGTTACTGAGATATGATCTATGCCTTGCATACAGGTATCCTTGGATCCAGCTATGATGTACTTTTTCAACATCTGAAAAATGAACAACATCAGAACCACTACATCCAAACATTTAAATTTTGCTAGTGACATAAATAAAAAAAGTTAAAGAGGCAGATATGTGTCTCTGAGGATCCCCATGCTATGGAACAGGTTCCCCATTCATGTGAAGCAGACTCCATTCCTAACCATATTTCAGCAAAACTTTGACCAATTGATTGGAAATTGGAAAGTCCCCCTGGATCTGGCTTCCATGTCTCTCTTAGATAAAGACAGACAGTAAAGTCCAAAATAGCATATGCCCCAATATCCTCTAGATATTCCTAACTAATATATCCCTTCCTACTAAACTCCCATGATACATAGGGACACAATTGGGTTGGATTACATGGCTAAGCTTATAAGGGCCCTGGTGGTTGTTAGCCTAGTATATACCTGTGAAACAGTGAAATTATATGGAGTCATATATGCTGTGAAATGCACTGTCTGTAAAGCATTTTATATTGGTTAGATCAAAAGGAAACTGTATTGTCATATTTATGAATATTTATATAATATTAAGAAGTTTGTCAAGACTTATATATTTTTCACTTGTTTACAGATTAAAAACGTCACATATTTTTCCCAAGAACATTCATTAAAAAATATAAGGGTGGTAACTGAGAAGAGTTGCGTGAATACATGGAATTAGCATGGTTTACAGCATAACACCACCTTTCTCTAGGTTTAAATGAATACATTTCGATTAATAGTGTGCTGAGATTACATGCCACTAAGTTTATGCATTTTATTTTTAAATCTGATTTTGTTGATGGTATGATGTCATTTTCTAAGCAATGATGCAGTTTCCTTGTGGCTGGATATTTATTTGCATCAGCATTCTTAGCTCATTATTTCTGACGAAGTCCTTCTCTAATTAGGGTGAAAACATTCAAAATAAATGTATAATCTGTGCCATTGTTACTGTTATTGTTCTTTAATACATCAGTGGCTGTGTTTTTAGTAGTCCTGGATATTTTGGTATGACCGCATTTGACAAATGTTAGAACTACACATATATAAGAGTGTATAGAGAGTGCATAACTGGGGAAATAGGTTTGATGTGGTTGTTGGGTAAACCATAGTAGATCAATTAAGTTCTCTCCACAGATGATGTCTTTGTGCATTCCTGTGACAACGAAATATCTGGATGGTGTTTATAAGCAGGCAGTACATGAGTCATGAGTAGTGTGGGGAGAAAATGGCTCTAGCATGGACTGTACCAGTCCTATAAGAAACAAAACTTGAAAGCACCAGGTTTGTGAGATAAGCAAATGACAATCAATGCTGGTGTAACAGGTTGTGCAATATTTTTGCAAAGGTGTTGGAGTTTAATCATGAGGGAAAACAGATAATTATGTAGTCATCAGTACTGATGGTATAGTTGTGCAGTGTTTACTCATGAGTGCTGGGGTTTTACCAAGAAAATGAATTATGCTCATATATTACATCAGGCCAGATGATTCAATTTTAACTTAGATATCTTTTGTTTTACTGTAGTGCCCTGAGCTTCAGGACTATGGACTAAATACAGGAAAGGACAACTTTACTATGTGACTGACTGACGTGAGAAAGATGGTTAAGGAAGCTTAATTAAAATAGCTTTATGTGCTATTAAGCCTTAATTTTGCAAGAAAGGATAAGCAGAAACCACCAGAAAAGAGTTACAAGGAAAAAGAACTTTAAGGTCTGTAAAACATTTGAGACTGTCAGTCTTTTTACTACATGGTAGCGCAAAGTGTATTACAACTGTTAAAGCTGTTACAGAATCAAGATACACTTTACTTGCTTGCTATTCCCTGTGAGGTATTGCTAAGAATGCTACAGTTTACAAAGCTGTAAAACATTTAGCATTCCTACATGTTTCTTACTGTCATGTAGGAAGTACATTGGAGCAAGTAAAGCTCCATTTGCAAAAAATAAATATATGTTAGGACTCTGTTGCATGTATTTTTCTTTCTATCTTTCTGTAACTTTACTGTATGTAGCGGTTAAAACTGCATGCATTACAAAGAATTCTGATCATACATCTCTCACCATAACCAAGTTGTTATGAGCTCTGAACATGGATGCCACGATTCACCTTGAAAATTGAGGAACATTTATTATGCAAACATACAGCCACTTGGTTATAACAAGTGGCAGAGTGAGAATCCTTTATTTCAAATTGTTTTCACTAGCAGCTTGCAGTGGTGTCCATGCCTAGAAAATAGTGCACTTTTTGTTAATGTTTTTAAAGAAAATTATTTAAAATAGATACTTAGAATTATGGATATTAAAAAAAAGTTATATGTTTATGCGCAGGACTCACAAACCCTACATGGCTTGCTAAAACCACGTTCACGTTGAGGCATGATGTATACATGCTTGTTCACTGATTTGTATTCAGTAAACAGCTCTGCATGATGTGTAGAGCCAGCAAACATGCTTAACATTATGGCATGTAAATTACTGCATAAGTAGCTGAATTGTATGCTAATCAATAAATTCAAGGTAGTAGAGCTATTCAGCAAGCTATAAAGCAATTGTGCACACTTAGTGTGGCCTTCTGCCTTGTATTCCAAAGCCTACTGGAAGACAGCCACGGAAACTACACTAACGGGAAAGAATGTTAGGTGCTGCTGTTGCTCTTGTTCATGTGCATGTGCAACAGGCTCATGTCCATGCTGCTGCTGCTGAAAGACCTTCGGCAAGGAGGAGAATGGTATTTAGACCCCATTTAACTTTTGTTGGTTTGCAATGGGTGGAAATAGTAGATCACTACCGGGTAGATAGAGACACACTCCATGAACTCTGCAATGTCTGTCATCCTCACTGAGAGCAAGGGCAAGCTGAAGGGAACCAATACCTGCGGAAACCAAGATATGTTCAGCACTTAGAATATTAGCTACCAGAACCATACAGTGACCCATAGGGGGCATACTGGGGGTGTCACAGGCATCAGCATCCAGGATCCTACACTAATTATTGAATGCTATGTTACAGCATACTAGTGACTAGATATATTTTCCCTGTAACACCGAGGACAGAGCTGCAACTATGCAGGATTTCTACCATGTAGCACACTTTCCTGAAGTCTTGGGTGCCATACACTGCATGCACATTTAGATCAAATCACAACACTGGGAACAGGGAAGGGTCTAAATGAACAGAAAGGGGTTCCAGTCCATTAACTGCCATTGTCATGTGAAATGCTAAGGGAATCATACTGATTGTGTGTCTTGCCAACCCAAGCAGTTGCCACCATTCTCATATCTGACAGACCTCACAGCTTTATTGAGGTTTTCAAGGGGTGATGTCCTACAAAGCCATTTACTGGAGGATGCAGGCTGTGCACTCAAACCATCAGAAATGCATACACACCTACAGAGGAACAAATAATGAGGCACACACTGAAACAAGAAATCTCATGGAGCATATGTCTAGGCTGTTGAAGTCACAGTTTTGGTGCCTAGATATATCAGGAGTTGTCCTGCAGTACAATCCCAGTATTTCTGCTAAACCTATCACAGTCTATACTATTCTACACAATATCATCCTGTGAAAACAGCTGCAGCAGGAACACCAAGAGATAGGAACAAACATTACACCACAACTGGTAAGGTCGCCACATCCACATGCAGGTGAGGAGTCAGAGGGGGAGCCCCCAGCTGCTATGGGTGTAGGTAGATGTAGGTGTGCACAATATGTCCTCATCCTAGCCAAACGGCAATAGACAGCACACATGCTGACCACCTAAGGGGTACATCTTTCATCCTAAGCGCATACATACATACAGTAAAACTGATGCCAGGAAACACTATTTAGTGTTACTTCCCCATTTAATGACTGTTTACTGCTTGCTTTAGACAGACAGCTGCAGTGGTGCAGCAGTAGCGTTGTTGCCTGACAGCAAGAGGTTCTCCCGTTCGATTCTCGGTTGGGGTGCTGGGAGGGCCTTCTGTGTGGAGTCTGCATGTCCTCCCCATGGTTGGGTGGCATTTCAAAGACATGCGTAAATGGGCGTACCTTCATTGAAGGTTGGACGTCGAGCTGGCACCTCGGTGTTCCTGAAAATCTACTGCCAATCATTAGTGGACCGGAGTTCCACTGTGGTGACCCCTAACTGGGAAATGCCGAAAAGACAAACAAAGACAAACAGACTGCTTGCTTTAGACAGAGTCAACACAGAATGACAACTGTTGCAACTTAAGGACTATCAAGGTAAATGCTGAAACTGTAATAGAAAAATAAATGTACAAGAATATGAATGGATGGCAGACACCTGCCTAACTGTTACTTGTAAAGGTAGCCAAGTAGAATGCATGTGTGTAAGTTGTCCAGCAACACCACTGATATCTTAAATGACTGACATCTTTAACATATGTGTTATGCAGTTTACCGAATAACCTGGGCCATGCAACTGAAATACCCACTATAGAAAAAGCATTCCAAAAAGTGTACTTACCCTTATACACCCACAAGTTGAGCAATAAGCATGACTGACAACAGTCTCCACCCTTCCAGTTCTCTAGCTACATGGTTACCTTTCAGTGTAGATTCAGACCTCTGAGCACTGTGAAGATAGAAATGAGGTGTGAACTCATTAACATTGCTGAATACCAAACTTTTAACATTGTGTAGCAGATGTAAATGTAGTGTAGCCTCTACACCATTGTAAGGTGCTAATGGCTTGAAACTGTGAGTGATTACTCTGACTGAAGCAAAACACAGTCATGCACAGACACCCTTCACTGAAGTGGGGGTGTCTGTAGGTTTAAACTTACAAGGTGTAGAACTAACTTCAGTAAGCTTTTAAAAAAAATGTGCATTTCCTTGGCATAATAGCTCAGTCTCCAGCCTTTGCTTAAATCTTTTGTGGAAAGCCATGTATTTATATCACACCTTGAAAAAACAAATGAGAGAATATGAACTAGAAATTGCGTGTCTAATATTAAATCAGAGTTAAATGAATGATTTCTAGAATACAGGTAAAGGAAATGCAGAGTTGAAGATTTGCAAACATAGTCATAAATAATGTGAGATCACTCCTTCCACTAAATATGTTATGTACACATTTATAATCAACTGAGAGTGTCCAACTGTATGAAGTATTTATTACATGGTATGACATTTTAGTTGCTTTTATGTACATTATTTGATTGCTATTGCAAAGCATATTGCAAAGCTGTGTGTGTGGCAAAGAGAGATAATGCACTACAACTATGTTTTGTAAGTTCAGTGGTCTGATGGTTTAAATCCAATGCTGTCTAGTTGTTTAACCTTTGTTTCCCTCCTTTTTCTATTTGTTCCATGTGCACTGCTCGTGTCATAGCTCAAACATGGATAGCAGCTTAAAACTGAGAATTAATTTCAGTTGCCTTACAAAGCACAGACATGCTTAGCAGCATTGCACAGCAGTCAGCACCATGGATGGTAATGACTGCAAAAAATTCACTTGCTAGCTGGCTCTCTGTGTAGCACAAGGTGTAAATATAGTGAGCTTAGAAAGAGTAAATGGAAAGACGGTAGAGTTGGAGTCCCACAGTAGGAATTTTTTAGGGGGGATTGTAATGAGTACTTAGTATGTGCTCATTATTGCCTTTTGCATTTAAAATATAACTTGTTTTACCTTCCTCTATGCAAACAGGCTCATCAGTGATGTGGGGATGTCAGCACTCTAAACAGTACTCATTGTGGAAACTACACCTGGTGCCTAGCTTTTTGTGTGGCACCAGGTGTAAGTGCAGTTAATTTGTGGTCAAAACAAAGATAAGCCAGGGCTGAAATCCAGCACAGTCCAATTTTCTGTAAGGGTGTTCCACTGTAAAGTTTTTACAAAACTTTGGTTATAAATGTAATACTACATACCAATAGCTAAGTATAGCAGGTTGATTGACAGAATAGTTTACCTGACAATCATCTACCCCCCTCCCATAAACTATCAAGTGTGGAAATGTATGCATTCTCTTTTACACAGGTTGGAATACCGCATTGTACAAATTACTTTTAACAGTGTGCAAGTCTCCATAAAATATGTGCCAAGTCATCCCATTGATCTCTCCAAAGTCATGGCTTAAAAGCCAAGTCATTTAGCATTTCAGTATTGACCAGTCGACAAAGGATAACCAAGTCTAGCAGCACACATGCCATAAACCAATCTCAAACATTACATTATCTGTGCTGTTTCATAAACTCCCTTTCTCATTGTTTGGCAATGTTCTCTTTACTTACCATCACATAAACCCAACTTTCATGGCTGTGCATGTTTGGGCACTGGTTGTAAAACGTGATATCACAAATTGATAGGAAAACATTTCAACTGTTGTTGAAGGACCTTTGCAGACATGGCAGGAGATGGAAAGGATAGTTCCATATACAGGGCTCAGAGGTAGATTGTATAATCAAAAATATTTGTTGCACTCCTTGTGAAGTGCTGCAGCTATAGGCTTCTGCAGGAAGACGGTATCAGGTAACTGTAGAATTCTCAGGCTTGGAACAGCCTAGCAAAGGCTGTCTCTAGTGTTACTGGCATACCATACACTGGACAGCACTGCAAGTACCATTACAGTGACTTAAGGAGGCATAAGCGGAAAAACGTTGGCCAGTGGCTGCATGAGTTTAGAACTAACACCCCCCACTTGTGTAACTATACAGATCAAGCAACTTTAAATGATATAGAATGCTGTAGAGGGCCGACTGGTATGCATAATGCCTTCATGTCTCTTCTTTTACATTCTAATTTACAACTGCAGAGGAACTCTTGGTGAATAAGGAGGCACATGCTGAGAGTTGGGAGCATCTCAGAGAGGCAGGGAGTATGTATGCAGCACAACTAACCCTGATTGTTGTAAGTATATTGTGATTCCATAGATCAGTATCAAGTTCAGCATGCATACCTGAATTGTAAAAGTAAACATGCATACTTTATTCTGTAGCTCTTGATCATTGCATAAGGCAAGTGTAATAGTGTATTCAAATTAGGTGGGTTAATTTCCCAAAAGTAACCCATAGATTGACATTCAACAAGTTTCATTTTTGCATTTGAAATGCAGCAATATTGGCTTTAATGCCATGTTGTTAAATTAATCCGTAGTATCTTTAAAAGCATATATGGAATATGTTCATATTCAAAGATTACTTGTAACAATTCACAATCATTTTGAGATTATGAATGCTTTATAGCTACTATAATAAGAAAAGCACACTTATAGTAGTAAAGCAGGACTGTGACATTTCATGGTTTTAATCATTTCTTTTCTTTTTTGTCTCATCATGCCTCACTTTTCTTTTTTTTTTTTTTTTTGTTTTGTTTTGTTTTTGTTTTTGGGTTACCTGGAATCACACTATTCTGATACCATACCTTTCTGCCAACAAACAAAAAGCTTTTCAGCAGAGGGAGGTGGGACAACCACTGTTGCTCATTGTAACAACCCTTCATCTCCTGCTGCACCAACGCCCAGCACCTCGGAGATACAACCTGGCAATGCTGCCTCCACAGTCCCTACACTACCTGGCCTATTTACATCAGGTACCATTGCTCTGGTTGCTGATGCAGTGGTACCCTCTGTGAGTATTGGTGGAGGTGGTAATTATGTCACTCACCTGGAGCTGCCAGGTATGATGCGTGATATAACAGAGACTGGCCTTGGTGCCAACACCAGCCCCGTTGAGAGGCTGCTCATTAAAAAAGAAAAAGAGACTCCCATGTCAACCAGTCTCACAGGGAACTGAGGAAGGGGACAGACATGACAGTTTTGATGGAGAGGACTAGATTCTCACTGTTCCCATGGTTGACAGACATGTGGCTCCTATGTCCCCTACCTATTCCCAGTCATGGACTCTCCCAACATTTTGTGCCCATCACCATCCCTTTGTCTGTCTTGTTTGTCCTGTTTATCTGCACTAGCTTACTTACCTACCCTACATACCTGACCCTCGTATTCTTATGTCCCTTCTACAACATGCCTTTCTTTTTAAAACCAAAAGAAAAAAAGGGCACCTGTCCACAAAAGAAAAAAAAATGGCCCACACATAGCTCTCCACTTCACATATGTGTCTTCTTGACACACTTGATTTGATCCATTTGGCTATACAACATCATTGCATCCATGAAAGTTGCATGGCATCAAACATTATGTGTATGAACATCTCTCCTTGTAAGGACCCCTTCAATCCCACCTCTCTTTATGGGTATTTATCTGTTAGGCTGATGGACGTACTTGTCATCTCATGGTTTCTGCATACTAACATTACTTGGCTGATGGATAATACAAACTTATTACCTTGATTCAACAGGTGATCAGTGCTCCTGTAGCATGCAAGGTTTCAAAATCTGCTGTAGAATTCCCTTTGTGTCATGTTCAGGTGATGATGGATGGAACATTCATACAATATGATGTGTAAACTGTCCTTACTGTGAAGAAGCATACTGCACACACTTTTCAGGATATCTGGTCCTACACAAATAATTAGTGAATATGCTTAGTCATAATAATCATTTCAGAAGATGCACCACCCCTTGTCATTTGTAGCAAGTTGTACACACAACTAACTTGTGATTTTCAGTGAGGCCTGCAAAACACTTACTAATTGTACAAGTGTACTCTTGTAGGCATTACTGATACAATGTGGAAAAGACTCATACTATAGTGTAGTCACTGATAGTCTCATTTGCAGTCCTGGTCACATTTACTTAGCTAACTACATCCTGACATCTTTTATAAAAAAAAGAGGGTCATTGGTTGGGAGGGTGGCCTAATGATTAAGGTGTTTGCCTTACAAACACAAGGTGGCGGGTTGAGTCTCACAAGGGATACTTGGATAGGCTTAAAATGGCCAGCAAGGGCAGTTAGTCTAGTACTAATCTATGGGGGTTGGGAGGGTGGCCTAATGGTTAAGGTGTTTGCCTTACAAACACAAGGTGCAGGGTTTGGGTCTCACAAGGGATAATTGGCTAGGCTTAAAATGGCTCGCAAGGGCAGTTAGCCTAGTACTAATCTATGAACCTATGAACCTGTCTGGATTTGAAGTCTGGCTCACCTGTGCTCTGACCAGCCAGGAGCTCACTGTTCCTACACCTTGTACCACAGAGAGAGTTAAGCAGCAGGTGTATTTTCCGCACTCAGTACTGTCCAGAGTGCTGATGGCTCCTTATTGCCACTGAGCCTATTTGCATGAAGGAAGGTGAACCAAATTAAAGTTAAGCAGAGACCTGCATTTGCTTTGCACTTAATGTCTCACAAACAGGGAAGGTAAGGCCAGCAGTTATGTATGGAATAAAACATTATCACCAACATCTCAAAGAGAGACTACAGCATGCATATCATAGAGCTGACAATAATGTCTCCAATAACATATCTATCAAACCTGACACAGGAAGTATTAACAACAATGTATTTTGCAGTTAACCCCAATTAAATTAGTTACTGTATGGCCCTATTTGCACACAATTTAGCAATGAGCACCAGTCAACACTGCTATTTCACAACTCCAAGTTGAATTCCTGAAATTAGACTCACACATGCACTAATACTTTGCCATCATCTGCACAAATCGGTTTCTCAGTAATGTGCTACATGAAGTGGTGTTTTGCATGTCTAACTCTGATTACTGTTCTGTAATCCTCCACTACATGGAAATGTATTCATAAACACATGAGAAGGGCAGTGACATGTGTGCTTCATTAAATATATACTTTCATGTGTGCCCTGCAGCAATGCACTTGCAAATGAAATAGCAGGATTTGGGCCATTGTTAAACAGAATCCAGAATTATAGAGTATAACTGCATTGTTACACTTGACATGGTTTTATTGTGCCTTCATCTGAATATGAAGAGATATAACTCCATCACTGCACTGCTGCTGTTTCCAAAGTGTGTGTGTGTGTGTGTGTGTGTGTGTGTGTGTGTGTGTGTGTGTGTGTGTGTGTGTGTGTGTGTGTGTGTGTGTGCGCGTGTGTGTGTCATCTACACAACATCCTGAGAAACATGTATATGTCTGTCTGCACTTATGCAATATGCATTCATGATGGCTTCTTTCACCTAGGTTGCCAGGATGAATGTATATGTACTTTTGCAAACTGCGCTCAGACAATCATGTCAAAAGTCATGGGTTTGCAAATAAATGTCATAACAGTATATGTTATATGTGACACTATCATGATGTCATCCACTATAAAGTTCACATTGATAGTGTAAAAATAAGATTTCTCCTGTCATATGCACATTAAATACTGTGTTCTCTAGCCTTGTATAATTAGATAGATAGGGGTTTTGATCTCACAACCATCAACTTGTGTGTGTGTGTGTGTGTGTGTGTGTGTGTGTGTGTGTGTGTGTGTGTGTGTGTGTGTGTGTGTGTGTGTTTGTGAAGCCAGAAGAGGATTAGTCTAGGTCCTGCCACTCTCACTTAAGTAGCATTTAGAAAATGCTTTTATACTGACACATGACTCCTTAGCAATTTCATATAACCCTTCCAATGTCCTCTTGCTAACATACACTAATGGTGTCATCCTCTGTAAAGTGAACTCTGACACTGTTGCCATTAGATGTCATTGGTGGCATGAGCATTAAGTACTATGTTATCTAGATTGTGCAATTAAATAGGTACATATTCTAATCTCAAATCAGTCAAATCATGTGGGTTCATGTTCATTCAACTATCAGTCTGGAGACAATTTTATACCAGGATGTGACTCCACAGCTATGTCAGACACTCCTGCTAACATCTTCTTCTTCTCTGCATACACTGATGATGTCATCCTCTATAAAGTGCACTCTGACACTGTTAAAGACAGACTTCTGCAGTGATGCTAGCATTAAGTAATATGTTCTGCAGCTTATGTGACTAGATAGGTAGGGTTTCTGATCTCACAACAGTTAACTTGTGCATCTATGTTCATTCATCTATCAGTCAGTAGACAATCCTACACTAGTAAGTGAGTCCACAACTATGTCAGACACTGCTACCTAAACATCTTCTTCTCTGCATGTACTGATAATGTCATGCTCTGTAAAGTGCACTATGACACTGCTAAAGACATACTTCTGCAGTGCTGCTACTGCTAATTACTATTCTGTGCACCTTGTATAACTAGATAAGTAGGGTTTCTAATTTGGGAAGACAGTGGTATATACAGGACCAACTAACAACCAATACTTCAATAAAAAATCATGCTATAGGAAATGCAGCAGTACAAATATAGTGAATAGCATCACTTAATATAAACATTGTCTCACAGAAGCAACTCATTACTAGCAAATTCATGACCTCTGGACTCAAACACATAAAAAAAAACAAGTTTAATAAATTAAATAGATAGAGGTAAGTGCTTTATCATAAATGGACATTATCAGAACTAGTTTACTATATTAAATATTTTAAATTATATCAAATTTAATCCGCCAATGGTTAGACATTCTCCAATAATGTGAATTAATCTACTTCTATACCTCTTATAATTTAAAGATACAGAAAATCAAAAAATGGCACTTCAAATACATACATATAAAAAATTGCATAAAAATGTGTATGCAACAATATATACATATATATTTCTTAAAAGCCATCTTGGATAGTGTAGATAGAATATAAGCAATATACCTAAAAATGACAAATATTAATAACAGTCATAATAAAATGAGTTACCAAAATCCCGTAGTGTATAGGTTCAACATTAAATATACACAATCCCATAACCTTAGCTGCTTAAAAAAATACCATAATGTTTAATTACTACACAGCAGACCTTAGTCTCAGAACATGTCTACAAAAATCTGGTCATTCAAACCAGGTGCATTATTAGCCCACAGTAACAACTGTGAGTATAATTCTCTGTATTCCAATCTATATTCCCATTGGCCTCCCCTTGGGTCTCTAAGGGTCTGTTCAAGAATAAACAATGTAAAAGTTCCTTTTTGACAATTCCTAATATGTTTTGCCAAAGCACTGGTATCTATATCTTTATTAATATCATATATATGCTCATATGTGCATTTTTTAAAGGTTTTTCAATTTTTCATAGGTTCATAGGTAGATACTAGGCTATTGGCCCTGGGGCCACTACAAGCCCAGCCAAAAAGGAACCCTGGCTTTTGCCACCCAAGAAAATTATTTTCCTGTGCCACTGTCGAGAAGAGCCACAGAGGTGATCCACGGGGTGAATTTCCCATTTCCCATCCAATCATCAAGATTTTTCTTGAAGAGTGCTAATGAGGAGCTTTGTTTGATATAGATAGGTAGTTTATTCCAGAGTATGGGAAGACTCTGGGACAGGAATCTATCCCTTCAGCATGTTCTGTTTATTGTGGTGACAAGGTTTAGGTCCCTAGATCGTGTAGCTTGGAGGGATTGGGATTTCTTTAAGTGGAGCATGTCCAACAGCTCTGGGTTTGACATAGCTTTGTATATTAGGCAGAGATCGCCTCTGAGTAGGCAATATGCGATGGTGTAAAGCTGGAGTTTTTTGAGATGGTCTGTGTAGGGCATCTGTTTGAGGCTGGTAATCCTCTTTGTGAGGTATTTCTGCGGCTTTTCCAGTTGTTGTAGATGTCTTGTGAGGTACATACCAAAAGGGGCGTTGTACTCTATAATGGGTCTAATGAGTGATGAGTAGAGGGGAACAATGACCTCTTTTTTTCTGGATGAGAAACCTTTTGTGATGAGGTGTGCCATGTAGAAGGATTTCCTGACTACTGTGGCGATGTGATTATCAAAGGAGAGACTACCGTCCACCTGTGTCCCAAGGTCTCTTATCACACTTTCGGTGTTAAGTATACTACCACCTATGTTGTAGTTCATGGGTACAGAGTTTTTACCAAATGGGGTGACAATGCACTTTTTGGCATTGAGCTTGAGGCCATGGCTTTGACACCAGGCATCTGCCTCAGTGAGGCCCTTTTGTAGGATGTCCACATCGTTAGGAGTTTTGATTATGGCTCCTAGTTTGCAGTCATCTGCGAACTTCATTAGCCAAAGACCTTCTGTGTTAGCCTGTACTTCAGAGAAGTAGATACCAAACAGGAGAGGACCCAGGACTGAACCCTGTGCTACTCTAATTGTCACTGGTCTGAAGTCAGATTTGGAGTCTGCTACTTTCACAGTGTGGGTTCTGTCAGTGAGCCAGTTGTCAACCCATCTTATGACATAGGGATTTATACCTAGTTCAGTGAGTTTATCTATAATTCCAGAGTGGAGGATGGTGTTGAAAGCTTTGGCAAGATCTAGATAGGCTGTGTGAACCATCTTACCCTTGTCTATGGCTTTAGTGACTGATTCAAAGAAGTCTATCAGGTTTAGTAGACATGATCTGCCTTTTACAAACCCGAACTGGGTGGGATCCAGAGTTTAGAGATTACCAATGTTTTTGTTTATAAGTTCCATGATGATACGTTCCATGGCCTTGCAGACCAGGCTCGTTAGGCTAATGAGGCGGTAGTTCCCGGCGTCCGTGGTGGCTCCCCCCTTGTGGAGTGGGATAACCATTTCTGTGAGCCATTCAGTAGGCACAAAGCCTGAGGTGAGGCTATGATTGAACATGGTACTTAGGTGGGGTGCCAGTTCATTCTGTAGTTCATGTAGAACGCAGCTTGGGATGTTGTCTGGTCCCATGAATGCTATGTTCTTGGCTTTGGAGAGTGTGGTTTTTACCTGTGCAGCCGTGATTACAGGAACTTTGCATTTTTCCGGTATAGAGATGGGCTCTTTAGGGGGTGACAGGGGGATAAAGTTAGCACTGAACCTATCTGCCAGGATGTTGGCAATATCACTTGGGTCTGTATATTTAGTGCCATTGTGCTGTAACTCAGAGCAGATCTGAGTGTTGCCATTGAGATTCTTGACATAGCTATAGAAATCCTTGTGGTTGTCTTTAGAATCAGTGGCAATTTTGTTTTCGTAACTAGCTTTGGAGGATTTTATCAGGGATCACAGCTTCTTACTGGGGCTGACCAGGGAGCTCCTCCACTCATGGGATTTTACTCTCTTTTGCAAGAGTCTTTTCCTTCTGTTGTACAGTTTGTTTATGGCAGGGGACCATCAGATTGGCTTCCTTTTTTGGAGGGTAGCATCTTGGTTCTGTTTGGGACAGCACGATCCATGCACTCATGTAAGTGCTTATAAAGAGCAATTGTGTAGGATTCAGTAGTCGTAACTGTATTGTCCATCTGCATGGGTGTCATGAAGTTCATCACTTCTGTCTTAAGAAGCATGAAGTTGGCTTTGGAGAATTATTTTACCATTGTTTCCTTAATGGGGGGTGGAGGCAGGATGTGGATATCTAGGGTAATTAGCTTATGGTCGGATCAGACCAATGAGGCGTTGACTTCAGGTGTGGACACCGGTCACTCATCTAGGATATTGTTTCCCCTGGTGGGAGTGTGGATAAGTTGATCCAGGGCATTGAAGTTTATGAATTCCAGAAAGCATTGAGCGAAGGAGTTGGTACATGAGTAGTTTTCCCAGTTAATGGTGGGGTAGTTGAAATCACGCATTATTAGGGTGTTTGGTTGAACCCTAATATTTTCCAGTACATGAAGAAAAGAGGAGTGGGAATCCTGGGGCATGGTGGGTGATCTATAGCAAGCTGCAATTTGGATTGCAGTGTTGCCCAGAGTTAGTTGCACTTGGATAACCTCAGCTGCATTATGCTGAGCAACTAGCCTGGAGGTGTGGATATCCTTAATGAATATGGACACACCTCCGCCTTTGGTGTTCCGGTCCAGGTTACATGGCCGAAAAGTGTGGTATGAGTTATAGCCTGGTAGTGCAGCGGTGCTCTCTGGAACTTTGAACCAGGTCTCAGTCACTGCACAGATATCGATGTTCTCCATTTTAAGGATTGCCTTGAGTGAGTGCATTTTGAGATTTAGTCTTCTAGCATTGAGTAGCATCACCCTACGTTTTTGCTTGCCTGTTCCTGTTATGGTGGTGAATTTGTCATTTGAACCTTGCCTAAAAAAGGCACTATAGGGGCGGCAAGAAACTTAGCCAGTATCCGGAATCCCAGGGGTGACAGGTGCAGGCCATCTCTGGCAAAGCATTGTGGTCTGTCGACCATGTCATCCCAGGCAGACAGATATTGGATCCCTTTAGAATGGCACCAGAAGCTTAGCCAATTGTTGAAGTCAATCATTTTGTCTTTGTACTGCGGCATCATTCTGGGTGATGGCAGAATGCTACTTAGGGCTAGGGTCATACCTGCCTGGGCTACAAGATCGGAAACCTCTTCCATGTCTCTTTTCATGTAGTCCAGGGAGGTACATCTCAGGTCCTTCACACCAACGTGGACAATGACAGAGTCATGTTTGTACTTGTTGTGGAGTGACCTGAGTGCTTGGGTAATGTGGTGGATCCTGGCACCCGACAGGCAACTGACAGTAACCTTCTCCTTGTTTAGCCTGGTGAGTGGGACATCAGTGTGCTTGACTATAGAGTCGCCTATGACTAGTGTGCTGGATACTTTGTTTTGCCTTATTGGCTGTGGTTGAGTGGCACACTGAGTCTGCGGGCTATGTGTCATTTGGGTTGTGCTGGGGGGGTGGAGGTTGCTTGCATTTCTGCTTTGGAGGTCTCTGTTGCTTGAGCAGATTATTATTGAGAGCCTCCGCAAATGTTTTTGTGTTTCTATGTGTGGATTTTGGTGGTATAGATTTAGTGAGACTATGTGATGAGTGTGGTGTGGTGCAAGTGTTTACCTTCTCCTCTTGACTGTCAAGTTCAGTCTTGATTGGAGAGAGCTTTACCTCCAGTTTGGCTAGATAAGTGCATCTCTCACATGTTGTAATGTTGGGTGGTAGGAGGAGAGGGTTGTGTGTGCACATGAGGCAATTTCTACATTGACCAAAGATGCCCAGATTCATCCATTCATTCCACATAAAACGAGCTAAATATTGAGCATATTGCTATGTAGACCACCACACATCTCGAACAATTAGAGAATTTATAACCCCATAATAGTTTGTTTCAGGAGGAAAAAAAATAGAGTTGGTTTTGGTAATATAAGAACACAAGCTACAAGTGCAGCATTTATAGGTCCCTAATCCATGATCTTTTGTTACTAGGGTTCTTACTGTCTGTCCCTTCATACAATTCTTTCAAATTCTTAGGTTTTCTATATTCTATCAAGAAAGGGGGGGGGGGGGTCAGATTTTTTTTTTTTAAAGTTGTACGTAAGGAGGGTAGTGAGAGTGAGTTACAATATCTAGATGTGGTTATAGAAAAGCAACCAGACCAACAGAAATGCAGATCAAGAATTTTTGAAAACCCACCTTTTTGAACTCATATGTTCATTACACTAGTGACCACCCTCTTCATCAAAAAAGGAATATAGGAAAGAGTCAGTTTGTTAGGGCAGCTCAAATTACCTCAGATTGTAAGGATTTCTTAGAAGAATTTGACTTTATTAAGAATTTATTTTTACAAAGAGGGTATCCTAAAGGTAGATTAGATCAAGTAAGTGGAGATATTATTTCTGGTTGAGGAACAAAATATGCCCCTATTATTAATGATAAAATACAACAGCACTTTGTGATGGCTAGTATTACTAACACTTCATGTATTAATACAGAATTTTCCCAGGGGCTATATTTTAGAATATAATACAGCTAAGAAACGGATTAAGGATGTGATTCTCAGTACTGGAATATGTTCACAATGTTACCTTTAACTTTAAATTTTTTCTGAACCCCCCCCTTGATAGTATATAGAAAATCTAAGAATTTGAAAATAATTAGAAGCCAATGGAGGATAGATTAGAATACAAAAAAATTATACTAGCAATTGTTGCTGGGGGTCAATAATGTACCTAGTTTGAACAACCAGATTTCTATACCACAGTTCTGAGACTAAGGGTTGCTAAATTATAATTAAACATTGTGTTATTTTTTAAAGCAGCTAAGGGTATAAGATTGTATATGTTTAATGTTGTACTTATATGTTATGGGCTTTTGGTAACTTATTTTATTATGACTATATTTTATTAATATTCATAATTTCTAGGTATATTGCTTATATTTTACATACACTATCCAAATTGCTTTTAAGAGATAAATCTTTATGTAATGTCGTATACACATTTTTTATGTAAATTTTTAATATGCTTTTAATTGAAACACCATAGTTTTTGAAGTTCTGTATCTTCAAATTATAAGAAGTGGAGAAGTGGATTAAGTAACATTACTGGAGAATGTCTAATCATTGTTGTGTTGAATTTGATGTTATTTGAAAAATTTAATGTGGTAAACTAGTTCTGATGCACTCCATTAAGACAAAAGTGCTTAACTTCATCCATCTTTAATCATTAAAGTTGTTTTTTTATGTATTTGTGTCCAAAGGTGGCGAATTTACTAGTACTGAGTTGCTTCTATGCAACAATGTTCATATCAAATGGCATTTTCGCCATTTAGGCACTGCTACAGTTCCTATTGCAGGACTTTTTTATTGAAGTGGGGGGTTCTACTTTCACAGTTGTCTTCTTGTGAGTTTGTTCATTTAGCTATCATTCTGGAGATGATTTTACACCAGGGTGTGAGTCCACAGCTATGTCAGACACTCAAACCCAAACATATTCTCTGTGAAACTGATGATTTCATCCCCTATAAAGTTCACTCTGACAGCGTTATAACCAGACATCAGTGGTGACAATAGTTTTATATTGTAAAGAATCCAGATTCTATTCCTACACATGTGTGGTTTTCAATTCCGATCCCAGTCAACTTGTGTATGTGTGGTTGCAGTTATATTACTGTCATTGTATTATGTTTTGAATCTCTTTTCATTTGACTCACTCTCATGAGAACCTTTTACATAGGTCCCTGAATCAAACATTCCCTTTTTCCCCTCTGTCCACATAAAAATCTATTTTGCGGCACACTAATGATGCAATCATCTCAAAGATGCATATAAACACATTGTGAAGGAGAGCCCCTCCATAACCCTCTGCAAGCCATCTCCAGACCTCTGGATATGTGATTACTAATTCTGTCATGGAGGCATGCACATGTTACATATGGAGCAAGGCAGTGCTTGTTAAATCAAAGACATAAACACATGTGCACATACCCCTATAATTTTCTATCACATATATATAGCGATGTGTGTTTAAATGGAATAATAATGACTAGGGTTTTATGTACTCGTCTGGTAGCCTACTAATGTCCTATGACCACCTGAACGTTGCACATATCAATGGTGTTGTCATCCACATGTGCAATGTTGAGGTGTGGATGTACTGTATCCCTACAACAGTGTATTCCAATCTGCGATTTGAACTAATGTACTGATGGTCATTCCTGCCATTTGGTTACATATTCCTTCCATAACAGCTAGAGTACCATGCCTTCTGAGGACTGTTGACATAGCATGATGTTATATATAGTGTTTCATTAGTAAGGCATGTGTTCTTGTACTGCAAAATATCAACATTCTACAGAGTTGTAAGGCAGCCATCACAGTGACAAAAGCAGTATGGCACAGATGTGCATTTGTATACCTAGCATCTGGAAATGTTATCTGATATACAGTAATTTTATGTCATACTGATTACATGAGCATATATGCGTGAGTTTATCCACATGCTGTAATGCTGTTATATAGACAGATATATGACATGTTGGGGTTTACTTGCAACTGTGGGTAATTCATTGTATGCAGTATTGTATTGCTATTCACAGAATTATACAGGTGCTCTCCAGCAGTATTCTGTTACACTCACATATATTGTCAATACTAGAGATTGATGGTGGTAATATTTTAAAAGTGACCATGATTGCGCATGTTTATGTTTACATTTGTCCATGAGTCTATTGTTATGTGTCCATTATTGGTTGAGAAGTATGCTGACATGTCAGTCATATTCAAGCAAGTAATTTTGCAGATTTTCACACTAGGCATATACTCCTTGTTGTATATACTGTCCTTGCGAAATGTCCCTTCCAGTGTACATATCAGTGCTGTTTATATCACAATGATTCACCTGCACTGACATGCAGTCTTGTGTGACAATCACATAAATATTCACACAGGAGGTATAATATAATCAGCAGTACGTACTGTGCTCTCTATATAAGTGCTTAATGTTATGCTACTGACTTGTCTTACAAGTGTACATACATTGACATATCCTGTCTTGAGGACATTTCTGTATTTAACATGCCCTCTTCATCTGTCTTCATTCCTATCATTCATGTCTGTGGCCATTTTCATCATATTTTCATAGGTTCATAGGTAGGTGCTAAGCTATCGGCCCTAGGGCCCATACAAGCCTAGCCAAAAAAATGTACCCTGGCTTTCGCCACCCAAGAAAATTATTTTCCTATGCCCCTGTTGAGCAGAGCCACAGAAGTGATCCCCGGGGTGAATTTGCCTGCCTAGTATATGTTTCATTGCATTTGCCCTTCCTGTTCCCCCCTCCATTATTTTATTCTGCAAATAATTGTTGTAGTGTACATTGCACTGAGTAAACTTTACTTTCATTTGCTAATACTGCTGTTATTTCAGTATTTTCACCTCTGGTAGTCACTGTGGCTGTCCACACAGTCTTGACGCACTAAGCCTACGTGGACTGTACTGAATTCCCAGGAATTTCTTTTACTGATATTTACATTAGTATTGCCACTTGAAGATTGAAAAGATAAAGAGGAAGCACTGCTACTGTCGCACACAGTTTCAATTCATCCTCTGCCTCATTTTGAAGTTCATCTGTATTAAATCATTAACCTGAGAAAGAGAGCATTAATTACATAGAAGAAAGGAGATGGTAGGGTGATACATTTGTTTAAAACAAAGGTGTTTTGTTTAAAAAGCACCTTGGTGTTGTAGAGTGAAAATAATTTCACTGTATTAATATTTACTATAGATATAAAATCAATAAGAATGTAGCAGACACACATTCAAATGGATATATAGCTCAGTAGCAGAATTCAATGCTACATTGTAGAAGAAGAAAATCAGACAAAGTGAAATTCTTACTGTGATGCTGACATGTTCTTACATAAATTTATTTGCAGTGCAGAAGAAATTGATTGTATTTAACTGTATGATCCATTTGTTTCAGTATTTTACTAAGGGCATGAACAAAAAGTTATATCAGTATACTATATGAATATATATAAAGGCTAGATAAAGCATTTACTTACATCAGTATATATGTTATGTAGGCTGAAAAAAATGCTTTCAGTTTATTTACTGTTACACTTTCATATCCAGGGTGAGGGACTTACTATTGTTATAATGTTATTAAAATACTTTTTTTAGTACTGCTGTACTTTTTGTGTTTTCATGGAGTAGCTTTGACTCATACAATGAGACTTGCCTTCTGATTACATTCTTTATGTGCTCCATGGTATAATCTTCTGTCAGGAATAAATGTTTTTTATGTATGCGTTAGGGAAGGAGTGTAAAGTGGTTTACCTTCATATCATCAAGATGTAAAAATACGAGTTATAATTTTCCAAAAATTCAGATCTGAAAAGGAAATGTAATTTGAAAAACATATAAAAGGAAAGAAAGTATTGTTATTTTCAGTGGAGCTAGCTCCCCAGCACTCTCCATTGCAGTAGTATTGGTCACTACTCCCCACTAACTTATATATGTGCTAACTCACAATCATATCACAGTGAAAAAACAAAACAAAAGTCCACCACTGTCTTATACAGTCCAGCACATTGTAATAAACCTACCAGAGATATTCAAAATTCAAAATACATACCTACAGTCCCATATACCAGAATGAAATTGTATGCAAGCTGTGTGTTACTGTATGAGGACTGACAGTGTTTTAGAACAAATATGCAATTTTGCCTTTGTCCTTGTGGAGAGGTTTAGCCGAAGGACACTGGGTTCAACAATGAGTTTAGGGTTAAGTATATGTCCGGCATACAGGATCCTGTGCAGGAATGGGAACACTTTATAAGCTTGAAATACTGAAATCTCGAATTTCAGTATCTCGAGTTCATAAAGTGGAAGGATCAGAAGATTGCAACCACAGAAGCTCAAAATTCAAAATCTCGAATGCAGGAGATTTTGAAATAGTGGTTTTGGTGATGCGATGTGTTCGTGGATTCAGGTAAGTGTTTATGTTTAAGGGTGTTGGGTAGGGGGCTGTAGTGTGTGTTGTTACTGTGATGTGTGTGTGCGAGAGGAATGTAGTTTGTGTGGTGGTGTTTTGTGTGAGTGTATGTAGTGCGACCTTGAAGTTAGAATATTTAAGTAGGGAGGTATGGGAGGTGCAGGGGGGCTTGCCCCCCTGCATATAATAAGGGTAGGTGTGTGTGCTTGCTTAGTTGTGTGTGTGTGTGTTGTAATGGTGTTTGAAAGTGTTGGAAGTTTGAATTTAGTGGTTTTGTGGTTTCGGGATTTAGGGCTTTGTGATTGTGTGGTTTCGGGTATTTGGATTTTCTACTTTATGGGCTCAAGATTCTGGAATTCGAGATTTTAGAATTTTGAGCTTATAAAGTGAATCTGCAGGAGCACATGGGAAGGAATTAGTCATGTCAAGATTGATGTGGTATTCATTGAGACAAGGCAGGTATGGCCATCTAAGGGTATGGAAGGGTAAGAGCTGATTTTACAGTGGTTATCCAGAGTGGAGAATTATCACGAGCCATCTATTAAGCCTGACAGGGCACATGACCTTGGTTTTATCTGTTTTACTTATAGGTTCATAGGTTCATAGGTAGGTACTAGGCTACCGGCCCTAGGGCCTATACAAGCCTAGCCAAAAAGGTACCCTGGCTTTCGCCACCCAAGAAAATGATTTCCTGTGCACTTGTCAAGCAGATCCACAGAGGTAATCCCCCAGGGTGAATTTCCTATTTCCCATCCAGTCATCAAGATTTTTCTTGAAGAGTGCTAATGAGGAGCTTTGTTTGATATAGATAGGTAGTTTGTTCCCGAGTATGGGAAGTCTCTGGGACAGGAATCTATTCCACCAGCATGTTCTGTTTATTGTGGTGAAAAGGTTTAGGTCCCTAGAGCATGTAGCTTGGAGAGATTGGGATTTCTATAAGTGGAGCATGTCCAGCAGCTCTGGGTTTGACATAGATTTGTATGTTAGGCAGAGATCGTCTCTGAGTAGGTGATATGCGACAGAGTAAAGCTGGAGTTTTTTGAGATGGTCTGCATAGGGCATCTGTTTGAGGCTGGTAATCCTCTTTGTAAGGTATTTCTTCAGCCTTTCCAGTTGTTGTAGATGTCTTGTGAGGTACATACCAAAAAGGGTACTGTACTCTATAATGGGTCAAAAGAGTGATGAGTAGAGGGGAACAATGACCTCTTTTTTCCTGGATTAGAAACCTTTTGTGATGAGGTGTGCCACGTAGAAGGATTTCCTGACTACTGTGCAGATGTGATTATCAAAGGAGAGACTAGTGTCCACCTGTGTCCCAAGATCTCTTAGCTTGAGGCCTTTGCTTTGACACCAGGCATCTGTCTCAGTGAGGCCCTTTTGTAGGATGTCCACATCGTTAGGAGTTTCAATTATGGCTCCTAGATTGCAGTCATCTGTGAACTTCATTAGCCACAGAGCTACGGTGTTAGCCTGTACTTCAGAAAAGTAGATACCAAACAGGAGAGGACCCAGGACTGAACCCCGTGCTACTCCACTTGTCACTGGTCTGAAGTCAGATTTGGAGTCTGTTACTTTCACAGTGTGGTTTCTGTCAGTGAGCCAGTTGGCAACCCATCTTGTGACATAGGGATTTATACCTAGTTTAGTGAGTTTGTCTATAAGTCCAGAGTGGAGGATGGTGTCAAAAGCCTTGTTGTGATCTAGATAGGCTGTGTGAACCACCTTACCCTCGTCTATGGCTTTGGTGACTGCTTCAAAGAAGTCTATCAAGTTTAGGGGACATGATCTACCTTTTACAAACCCAAACTGGGTGGGGTCCAGAGTTTGGAGATTACTAATGTCTTTGTTTATAAGTTCCATGATGATACATTCCATGACCTTCCAGACCAGGCTTGCCAGGCTAATGGGGCAATAGTTCCTGGGGTCCGTGGTGGCTACACCTTTCTGGAGTGGAATAACCATCGCTGTGTGCCATTCAGTGGGCGCAAAGCCTAAGGTGAGGCTATGATTGAACATGGTGCTTAGGTGGGATGCCAGTTCATTCAGTAGTTCATGTAGAACACAGCCTGGGATGTTGTCAGGTCCCATGGATGCTGTGTTCTTGGCTTTTGAGAGTGTGTTTTTACCTGTGCAGCCGTGATTACAGGATCTTTGCATTCTTCCGGTATAGAGATGGGCCCTTTAGGGGGTGAGAGGGGGGGTAAAGTTAACACTGAACCTATCTGCCAGGATGTTGGAAATATCAGATGGTTCTGTATATTTAGTGCCATTGTGCCATAACTCAGAGCAGATCTGAGTGTTGCCATTGAGATTCTTGACATAGCTATAGAATGCTTTGTGGTTGTCTTTAGAATCAGTGGTGATTTTGCTTTCATAACTAGCTTTGGAGGATTTCATGAGAGATCTCAGCTTCTTAATGAGGCTGACCAGGGAGTTCCTCCAATCATGGGATTTACCCTTTTTTGCACCAATTTCTTTCTTCTGTTGTAGAGTTTGTTAATGGCAGGGGGAACCACTAGACTGGCTTCCTTTTTTTGGAGGATAGCATCTTGGTTCTGTTAGGATAGCACAATCCATGCACTTGTGTAAGTGCTTATAAAGTGCATTTGTGTAGGATTCAGCAGTCGTACCTCTATTGTCCTTCTGCATGAGTGTCGTAAAGTTTGCCACTTCTGTTTAAGAAGCATGAAGTTGGCTTTGGAGAAATATTTTACGGTGGTTTCCCTAATGGGGGGTGGGGGCAGGATGTGGATGTCTAGGCCATTCAGACTCTGTGTTACAGGACTCATTCTTGCTGGTCCTGATATTGAAATGGTTACCACATGCACTGCAAAATTGTGCATCTCAAGGAATGCTTCTGCAACTTCATGTCAGAAAGTGGCACAGGCTGAGCATGCATGTGCTTCTCAAAATATGTTCATGCCACATCATGTTAGAGTGTGTTATGGCCTGATCATCTCCACATCTCCAGAAATGTTAATGCTACATCAAGTCAAAGTGCTGCACTACCTGAGCATGCATGCAGAACTCCCAGCATGTTTGTACCACACCATGTCAGAGTGTGTAATGGGGTGGGTATGACTGCACATATTCAGGTACATTTCATAAACATAATATCAAAATGTGGCATTGGCTATGAATGTATGCAAATCTCCAGGTATACCCCTGCTAAACTATGCAAGACACTGGCATGCACTGAGCATGTGTAAGCATCTCCAGGTATGTGCCTTCCACATCATGTTAGGAAATTGCTTAGGCTGAACTTCCACATGCATCTTCAGGTATGCTTCTCCCATACCATGTCAGGCTGTGGGACTGGCTGGATATTCACGCACATTTCCACGTAAGTTCCTGCACTAGCATGCTCACATTAAACGTTAATACACCATTTGAGAATAACATTAGTCAAGCACTCTTCCCTGGCTATCTCAAGTGGTTTCCATGCAAATCAGAGGCTAACAGAAAGTCTTTGTGATGTATAAAGTTATATTTATTTATGTTCCTTACATGGCCTTATATCAAATGCACTGCTGCATGTTCTGATGGATGTCGAGTGTTACCCAGTACAGTAGCATAAATGAGACTTGCCTGCAAACTAGCAGCACTGCCTACTTGCATGGCATTGGTAATGTGACTATAGTTTTTCTTTTGCTTTATATTGGGCCTGATATGATCGATTTGACTCTTGCTTACATATGTTCTACACCTGCAGCTGTGTATATTGTTCATGTATATTTTATGTGTGCTGGGTACAATTTTAGCATGTGTGCCTTGCAGTTATGTGTCCGCTGTTTGGCAATAATCAAATAACAGCAGTTGGGAGGAAGAAAAATCACAAGGCAGACGTTGGTTGCTTTTCCATGAAGACATTTGGAGGCATGTAATCGAAGATGCATACTCGGTCTAGCTGGCTTTCATGTGGGCTATGAGGTAGTATAGTTCATGGAAGTAGGTGAGAGGCGTACATATGTAGGTGGCCTTCATACTACCCCAGCATTCCAACCATTTGGACCTGGTAGACCTGCATAGGGTGTCTCAGGGCCAATGCAGAAAAACAATGGATAACTGCAATCCTGTGGCTATGCTCACCCTTCATAATATAGGAGTGACTTGATGTTCAGGAGGTACAAACTGGAGAGTGTACATAGATAGATAGATGATAGAGTGGCACACACACACACATATGTATATATATATATATATATATATATATATATATATATATATGTGTGTGTGTGTGCGTATGTGTGTGTGTGTGTGTGTGTGTGTGTGTGTGTGTGTGTGTGTGTATAAATAGATAGATTGATAGAAAGGTAAATAGATATTTTAGTTTGATAACTGGATAAGTGGAGTGCTGACAGACACTTTTCAGCCATGACCAGAGCACCATGGTATAAGACACAAACAGAAAATTATACACAGACTAAAGAAGACACATAGTTGCATATAGTACCATGACAAAGTAGGGATAACACATTTGTGTGTTATTTACAGTTATAAATACAAGTGATATATTCCTGTCCTTCCTACCTTTCCTCCCCATCTTACTTATGGCTCGGACTCCTCATGTAAACATTCAGTGCTTCCAACTTACTAAGTCTAACATGTGTCACCTAGCCACACATAATCTACTGTATCAGTTGCCTACCATATTGGGTCCCTATTAATTTGATGAAGCTTTAGCTTGTCAAACTATAAAAGATCAACAGCTAAAGGTAGAAAGAGCCAAACTATGAATGGCCAGCTAAGCAAATTTTTTCTCAGGGAAAGAATTTGCTTGGCTATTAATGGGAATTTTCCCTTTCCCCGATGTGGAGTGATCTTGGAGTTAGTATATTTAGTTAGAGGGTGTGTGTGGGGCATAGCCCCCCACATGGGGGGTGTGGGGGCCGATGCCCCCCACTTAATTCAGGTTGAAAGGTTTTTGTTTTGTGTAATGGCCAAGCGAATTCTTTCCATGGAAAAAAAATTCACTTAGCTGATCGTTCGCGGTTTGGACATTTCGATTTTTAGCTGTCGATCTTTTGTAGTTCGACAAGCTAAAGTTTCATCAAATTAATAGGGACCCCTAACCTTCTATTCATTTGTGATGCCTGTATATCAATGGCTGTAAGGCTTTATCTTACTGTCAGAATATTTAATATGCTGCACTCCATCTTTCCCTCTCTACTGCAAAACTGCAATACTGTATTGTTCACACATTCGCTATTATCACGTCATCATTTGTTTTCTTGTTTGGCTTGCATACTTAATGCTAGTTATATAGATGTTAGTTTTTATCTATTTTTGTATTACCTATTCTGTAATGTCTTCTATACCATCACTGCTTGATTTCTATATTTTGATTCTGTAACTTTATCATGTTGTTTGTTTTTGGAGATTTTCTCCCTGGGCCTCTACTGAAAATGGGCTCACCCTGGCCCAGTAGACCTCCCGGTAAACAAATGCAAATAAATAAATAAATATTATTTACAGTCGTACCTCTCAACCTCTTTGCACAAAAATTTGAACAAAGACTAAAGTAATGGGGGGGGGGGGGGCAAAGGCCTAAAAATAGGGACACATTTTAAATATTGCTCTTATAGACTTAGAAAGTTGCTAGAATAACAACATTTGTCTTAGGGTGCATTTTATGAAGGAACTGAAGTCTGAAACTCAAATGTATGATATTATTTAGTAAGTTCAATCCTCAGTGATTTGCCAGAAAACTCCAAACGTTATGAGTAATAGGCCAAAAGTATGAGAAAAAATCTGGACAGTTGAGAGGTATGTGTATAGTATGTACACTTATAAATATAGGCAAAGATATATTCCTACATGATTACATCCAGCGTGCCATTCTCTACTACCCAAAATGTGAGTATCATCATCTTATCATCCACATAGGGCTGTTTTCCACGTGTAGTTATCAAAATCTGCAGTCCAGCACAAGGTGCATAACCTGTAGCAGCCTGTTACATTCTTGTCATTATAGCCACATCCCCCCCATGTCCTGCACACACACACACTTTCTCTACAGAATACATCCTATAGTACAACAGGTATCCATTTGCAGATCTGGACACACTGGTGACAGCCCATAGTCTGGTAATGATTGATCATGTCTAGAAGTTCACATTGCACTCCATGTGTTGACACTGATGTGCAATGTGTCTGTTTTTGGCCAGCTGCTCTTAACTGCCTGGGTCTTGTTGACCTTTGTAATGATTTACAGATGTGATTCTAGCTGAGTTGAAGTTTTGGGTGAGATGTACCTTGATCAAATGATTGTGTTGACATCACTCTGTTTATAAGCATTTTTCTTATTTTTCTTCCTCTCTGACACTGTATTGTTACTTTCCACAGCTTCATCTGGTACTGCACAATCCATACCCATGCTCTATGGCATGAAACAGACCAGGTATGCATCATTTCTGACCATACATGTGCTATATTACATCATGCTCACAGACCAGGTATGCATTACTGACCATAGCAATGAAAGTATATATTGAGCATATCATACATCTGAGTATGATGTTATATGCCTTGGCTTGCACATCACTACATTACATCTGCAATAGTTTGTTAGGCTTCATCAGGTGAATATTAATGTTTGCAATGGATAACAAGATATATGTATGTGCTGCTATGCACTGTACATTCAATCCTATCACAAACTAATTACATTGTTTCTACTGTCTTGAAAAAAGTAATATGCTTTGATCATTGTAAAGAAAACTATATTCTACAAAATATACCACTATTTTTTCAGGTGCACTGTGGGAGATTTATCCTCAGCTCGAATTAGAAAACTAAACCTTGGTAAACATAGAAGAACAATTTACATCAGTTTGCTTGTATTAAAAAAGGCAAGTCAATGGCATAAGATTTGTCAGGCTTTCAAACCTATCCGCTATGTTGAATGGAAAAACTCTGAGCATCAAAAATGCCAAAGAATAATGCCAAAGATAACAAAAGGAAGAAAACGTTAACTTCAGGTATTTATTTTGCAGGAGGGCAAGACTCTCTGTACTTTCTGATGTTGGAGGCTAGGATTCCCACACTATCCATGAACACACACACACACACACACACACACATATATATATATATATATATATAGATATATATATATATATATAAAACTATATATA
The DNA here is from genome assembly GCF_019279795.1 of Protopterus annectens. Classification (NCBI taxonomy): domain Eukaryota; kingdom Metazoa; phylum Chordata; order Ceratodontiformes; family Protopteridae; genus Protopterus; species Protopterus annectens. Next base: position 679,533,277 of record NC_056741.1, on the reverse strand, counting down.
TACGGGTCTACTTGATATGGCCAAAATTTCATAATGTTGACTTTCATATGGCCGAGACCATATGATCGACATTTGAAATCTCGACCATTCAAGTAAACCATAAAACACAAACTTACCTTAATGCTGCTTCACCTCCCTGCACCCCCTGTAACTTTAATAAACCAACTCCGAGATCGCACTACAGTGCAGAAGTGGAAATCTTTCCATTCCGCACTGTAGCGTGATGCCTGTTCCCCATGGTCGGCATTTCAAATGTCAATTATATGGTCTCGACCATATGAATGTCAACATTTTGAAATGTCGACCATTAGAAGGGGACCCATATATACATATTTTACATATTTTGTATTACAGTCACTCAGATTACAAGAATCATTTTCATTATGGTAACATTAGTTTCTCTAGAACATAGACAATTGAAAGGAAGGCATCCTAAATGTGGGTGAGTTTTACCTGATAGAATACTACAAGAGCTTAGTGTGTACAGTTTTAAAGAATGAAGGCAGGGAATATGATATTATAGCTATAACCCATGGCTGGGTGTGTTAATACTGGATTTACCCACGGATAGTGTGACCAATCAAAGTCAACCATGGGTAAATCAGCATTACCCACACCCAGCCATCGGTTATTGCTATTATACAATGACATTATTTAAGAAAAAAAAATTACTTAGTTTTCTTAAATAATGTCCTTGTATAATGGTGGTGTGGTGTTCTTCCACTTTGTTTACATATCTGAGGGCTTTCTTGATGTACGGCACATGCGTATGGGATTTTTGTTCCCATACTTACACAGTATATCAGTGCTCTGGAAAGGAAGCAACATAGAAAGGAAGATCTCCATTGTTCCTTTTTTTTTTTTTTTTTTAAATAAAGGTTGAAATTTGGGGCATAATCATCTTGTAGTCCCCCTCCCCAGTTGGACTGTGCAGATGTGGGTTTGGCCTGTGGGATTAACATGTCAAATGGCCGTGATGCCATATCCAAATCATGCATGATTGACTGCCATGCAGATCTGACAGTGACAATATGCATACATTGGTTGCTGATTGATGCATATGGAAATCACCCTCGTACATGTGATTTGTTAATGCTTCTGAGAATGAGAGGCTCCAGAGCTAAATGAATGAAATGATGCAGGTGTTAAATGCAAGTTCTAGGAGTTATAAGACATTTCTTATTGACTTAGGGCAATGAATCATTTTAAGAGAAGGTGGAGTGAAGGTGCACTTTTAAAAGCACATTGTTTTCCCCAGAATGTTTCCTGTTAAAGTAGCATTGCACACCTTATAGAAGAAAAGCATGTATCTTGCCCTTTCAAATGCAGGGTAGTCTTAGCACTTAGCACAGAAGGGAAAACCCTAACCCTAACCCTACTGAAGGATTGTGTTAGGTATTAGAAAATATGCACCTCATAGTTTTGCCCATTTTTTAGTATTTTATTAAACAGAATTCATCATAAGAATGCTTGTCCAGTCTCTCATTTCTTCTCATATTTTGTTATGGAGTTTTCATGCATATCAGGTAAGTGATGACAATTGCATATTTATTTCTGTAGTAAGTCAGTTTGCAGTTATAATGCTGTTACACATTTTTTTTACTGTTATACTAGTTTCTTGTAATAGACAAAGCAGTTAGAGGTGTACATGTCTTTCAGTTGTAAGTAAACAGTTATTGTGCCGCTGCTTCAGTAGTAGTGCATTTGTAGTGTTTTTTTTATTGATTTGTTTAGAATTACATTTAAGAATTGACTTACAAATGTTGACTTCAATATTTTATTATTTAGCACAAGATTTATTTCCCTGACCTAACATACTGAATACCCAATGAATATTCATAATTACTTGTCCATGAATATTCTGTAATATTCGTACTCATTATCAAGTGTTGGATGGTGGGCATGGTTGGCTGGGGTTTGGGCAGGTCTTGCTACTGCATATCCTGGGGGGTACTAGGATACAATTGTGTTGAAATTCAGTAAATTTAGAGGTATGAGAGGGACAGAATGGAGAAAATACAAGGAAAATAAAGTACATTTCCTTCATTTTGAATAATGTACCTGATTTTCCTAGTATTTTCTCCATCCCATCCCTCTCATACCTCCAGACTATCCGGATTTCAATTTTTTTTTTTTGCCGTCAAGAATAGTTAATAAGCTATAACATATATTAATAGAAGAAAGTTCGGGCGACTGGACTTTTTTCTATTGGTATATGCTCCATTTAAATTTGGCATGCTGGGTGGGCTGACAAATCAGCATGCTCGTTTTTGAATGTAAATTGCAAGTCATTGTATAATAACAAGTAAACACCTCAAGTAAATTGAAAGAGTCTACCCTTGTACATTTTGTTTAAAAAGTTATAGATATGAGAACAAGAAAATTACTTGAATATGTAAGATGCATAGTATAAAGAGGAACAGCCACCCCCCACCCACCAAGTAGTTTTTATTACCAAAATAATAACATTTTAAGGATGCATGGGGAGGACATTAGCAGTTGTTTTACTGAACAAAAAAAAAAGAAAGAAAAAGAAGACTTTATTGGCAATTAGAGTCCGAAGCATATCCAGAAGATAGAGAAACAGGTAGGCTAGATGTGCCAAGTGGCCCTTTTCTGCTATCAGAATCTATGTTTCTGTGCTTTTTTATCTGAATTTAATCACAAAAGGTTTACAACCTTCCCGACAAGATATTCAGATGTAATGTATATAAATAATATATAACCTACTGCCATTGTATTCAATAAACATGAATAAATACAATGATCATCTAGGATTTCAAGTTAGGGACTTCTTTCCAGGTGACCCTTCATCAAAGATCTTACTAAAAGATTTACTACTGAGCTCTGAGTATGGTTTTCTATAACAAATCTCCACAAGCAAACTAGCCATAACAATGAAGTGAGATGCACTTGATTTGGCAATGCAGAGCAAGTGTGAAGTTCAGCAAAAAGCAAAAAAAAAGCAAAAAGACAAAACAGTAAAGGAATGTATACTAACACTATGTACATGATGCTAAAGGCAGATATTGCTATCGAAATGGAAATCTCTTCCACTATTAGAGTGTCTCACACTATTATGATAGTAATGTTGTATTAATGATGAATTTACATGCTAATTTTGAAAGACATAATTTATTAACTATGGTTCAGCTTAGGTTCATAGCATTAGCTTTAACTACTAAAGCACATCTTTATGAACTCCCTTTAGAAGTCTTTATGGTCTTTGCAAATAGCCTCTGCCATACATCATGTGTTGAAAAGGTTGCCACATCCTACGTTCTTTCTGTTAAGATTTCTGCTTATAATGTGGTTGAGCCTGTATGTCATTTTAAGTTGCTCTTCCTTCTGGCTTTCCTTCTTAAATAAAAAATGTGTGGTAATTTCATGTATCTCTTTCAATACATAAATGTCTTAATCTGTATTCATAAAACAGCCAAAAATATGTAAACTACAAGTCAAACTTGCTTCAAGGTTGTAAGTGAACCTATACCTGCAGCTGTTGGGACTTGCACAGCTGGGAGCTGCTCTAGGACTGCTTTTATGATTTACAGCTTACATCAGGTGCACCGGCCTGGGAGATCTCAACACCTGCAGAGAGAAGTTGTGTTAGAAACAGCAGCCTATGCAATTTCATCCTTATGTAGCAGCTGTGAATTTCTGCCACTGTACAGCAGGTGCAGAGGGTTTCACAATGTAACTGCCAATGAAATTTTGCAGAGTTTTGTAAATGCTGTGTCTCCCTATTGGTCACCCCTGCATGACTGTTCAGGTCCACAGGAGGTATTTTTCAGATTGCTACTTCCGAATTTTAGCCTGGCTGTATGCATACTCTCTCTATTAATGCTCACAAAAGCAGTCTCTGATTATTTTAGTTAAGTAGAATGCACTTGTGGTAACTGACTTATGTTTACCTAACTGAATCCTTTTTAAAATAACAGACTATCATCCCATTGACTTTCTACTTACTGATTTTAGTTTTACTAAGAAAAAAGTTTTTGATAACTTTATATTCTTTGTGATTCCACTAATTAGGCTGATTCTCTTATTTTCTGATAAAATTGCGACTTTGAGCCTACAGCATAACCAGACAGTGGTCCTGAGTTACTATTTTAAATAACATTTTTACTGGCATTATAAAGCTGCAAACAATAGTGTTACTAAAACTGTAAGCATTACACTTGACCTATAAAACAAAGGCTGGATTTCTGTCAGTGACACTGACAACATCCCACTGGAAATTAGCACAACATTTGAATGGCCTTTAGATAGTATTAGATGCAAATCCAGATGTCAGAGAGACTGCTATATTTCTCTGGAGACTTTTTTTTAACAAGCATAGAATGACCATCGATGGCAATTTCAGATATCACTTAAGTACTGGATTCAGGTGGCCAAAATTCATTAGTGTCTTGATGTCACTGATATCACTGCAAAATCAATCAACATTCAATGAAAAATAATTGTCTCCCTTCAGTCCCCATGAGCAAAATATCAGACTGACATTTCCCACATATTCCCACAGATACATGGAATGTCCCGACCTTTCCATACACAGTCTGTCTTGCATCCCAGCACGGAAACCTGGTGAATTAGCAACACTTAAAGCGATACCTTATGATAGTAATAGGGAGCAAAACAGTTGGTTAGTGAGGGAATCAAATGCATCACCAGGTGGACAATCTGTGAAAATAACAACGATAATAGAAACAGAGTGTTATCAGCATTTTATTTGGTGTTGCTTAAAATAAATTATTTTATCCTGCTGACGACACCAGATTATAAAAGGTGTCTATTTTGTGCCAAACATGATTTAATAGTAAGAATAAAATGCTTTGGGAGCACAGTGGTGCAACAGGTCACACTGCTGCCTACAATGTGTGGTTCTCCATTTTGGTTCCTAGGTGAAGTTTATGTGCTCTTCCTATGTACACACGGGCTTTCACTAGGTGTATCAGTGTCCTACCATATCCTAAATGCATGCTGCAGTTGAACTGTTTTCACTAGGTTTGTCAGTGTCTCTTGTTCCAAAGGCATTCAGCACATGAAATGGCAATCTTCCAAATTCCTATTAGGTATACCTGTGCTGTGTGAGGAATGGTGTACATGTATGTGTGTCCTGTAATTTTCTGGCATCTTATCTAGGATTATTCTCTATTCTTAGTGCAGGGATATGCTATGACTCCAGAGACAGCATTACTTGGTTGCTGTGGATATTTGAAAATGATTTAATGTAAACAGGCTATAACACAAGTACATTTTGCTTTATTTCCTCTTTCAAAACATTTTAAAATAAATATTTCTAAATCTCTTTTTATCTTTCTTGTACTTACTTCCTTTTTTAATTTCTTTCTACCTTCAAAAATAAATTTGTTTTATTATTCCCATATAGCTATTGAATGTTAAACCATGAAAAGAAAGTGTCTTATTATGTGTAACAAACTGATTACACTTGTACATATTCCTGTTGTGGAATATCAATAGGCTAATCTGTTACTGAATATCCTATTTTCTCATTTTTAAATACAATTGCAACAATATTAATCACCTTATTCATTATAAGCACTTTTATTTATCGCAGCTATGTTCTGTCTGTTCATGAAGCCCACATATGTTGACCTGTTCTAAAATATGTTGACTTCCCTTATATTTTCTTCAGCTTCTGGGATGAAAATCACATTCAGGAGGGAAACTAGCAATTCTGAAGCATCCACATATGGTCAGTAGTCTAGTTAAAGCATACTTTGCAACAGAATAATTTAAACATCACCTGTAGGGTTATTTGTATGTCTTAAACATTTCATTTGATTGAAAACTGAGCAGCTGTCCATAAGAGTATTTAGTGAGATGAACACATGCATGCATAAATAGTCAAAAACATTCAGGAAACACAAAAGCTGAGTTTATTTGTAAGCATTTAGTTATTATATATCTAGTTTTAGCTATTAATCATATTTTACTTTATAATTATGATATGACACAAAACACACAAACTGCTTTTTTGTTATAAAGCACATATATTTTCATATCGATAACTAACACATTGGATACTTTTTTTCTCGTACTGAGCATAGGACATCTCATTTGTCTAGTCTAGGGCATTGTTCATATTGTTACCATTTTATACATTATGATCAAATCTCAGCACAGCAGAGTACCTGAATGCAGACCAAGTACCTCAAGCACATTTCATGAATATCTGATAGGTATGTAGTTTATGAGCTGTACGTTCCAACAGTGTACTGTTAGGCAACAAAGAGGAGACAGAAAGCCAAAAGCAAGGAGAAAGTAACTGAAATCAGTCTGCAATCAGCAGAAACCCCCAAACTCCAATGGTACTTAAAAAATTCAGGACATGAAAATAGGGCAATAGAAAGTAGTTTATCACAGTCTCCTGGTGGTAAAAGGCTTTTTTACCTCTCTGTCTGGACATATATTCTGACAATGTGAATTCTAAAGGCTTAGGCAGCATATTGCCTGTGGCATCAAAAGAATTTATAGAGGATATGTAATGATCAAGTGCTGTTAATAGAAAAATAAACCTGGGTTATACATGTCACATATTCTTCTGAATAAAGGTTGGACATTTGATGCAATGCGGATCATATAAAATTTGAAAACTCTTAATGCAAAGTGGAAAGTGACATTTAAAATCATGGAGCTCTTGCTGATTATGAATGATTTTCCTTTGCATTATAATGTTGCCAGTGTTAAAGGACTGACATTTGTGCAAATCAGACCCGAGTGACGAATAAGAAAGTCATTATTCTTTTGGGCACATTAGGACCTGCCTGGATTTTGTACTTAAGCATGTCACTCTACACTACAATGAATCAGAATGTTAAAATCGTTAATACGGAGAACAAGGCAACATTTCTGTTTCAAGCTGTTTAACATTAAACTGACATTTTCAGCAAATACTTCAAACAACACAGGCAGCAATACAATTACTTCTGCTTAGGCATAAAGCCATGCCTATTGCATATGACTCCTTTCTTGTTTTATGTTTTTGCTAGTTAAATTCTTTTGCTCATGAATGCTACTTTCTTTCTTATAGGATATATTGAAAATTGCCATTAGAGTTGAAAGTAAAAGGTGAAGAGTACCTTGATAGGTAAAATATACATACAAATGCAGACATATAAACAGACACGTGGCAAAGACTGAGTTACAGAGTAACAAATATGCAAACACAAGTTGGTTCACAGATGTTTTATTTTCCTTTCTCTCCCTCCTTGAGTGTTTATTTAGGATAAGAAATTGAAATAATGTTTCTTTTGCAATGGCTGGACAATATGTAGACAGCTTTTTTTCTGAACACCCCCCACCCCACCCCACTCACACACACGCATACACTGGCTGATATAAAAACAACATAACCATTTAATATAGTAAAATGTGACTAACCTGCACAAATACCTGAGTCAATGTTCTGTAGAAAGAATGTAGATGGGATGTGCTACAAATGCATGCATGCTAGTAGCTTACAACTCACTTGCTTGCTGCTGCTTAATCTAAATGCCAAGTGCCCTAACTCCCACTAGACCGATCTTGGTGAATTACCTAGCACTCTCACTACTTGACCCTACTGAAGTGCATGAGCCTACCAGAACTCTACCTCTAACACTAAAACTCCCACTCCGTCCCCAGCTCTAACCATAGCACTCTGCTCACTAACTTTAAAGGTTCCCTGCCCCACCAACCTTAAAACTCATCTCCTATTAACTAACTTTATACTCCCCTCCTGCTCCCTAAATGTAAATTCTCTGATCATTCCCTAACCATAAAACTCCCTTCCCACTCCCTAAACTTAAAATTCTCTTCATGATCCCCATACCTAAATTGCCCAGTCTCTAAACTCCCCTCCTGCTTCCAAAACCTAAAGCTCCCTTCCAGCTCCCTAAACCTAAAGTGCCCAGTCACTCACTCCTGAAAGCTGTAATGCTAGTCTTACCTAAACTCAGCTACTGTGTTCAGGTGAGGTATAACAGTTTCACTATCTCTCTCTCTCTCTCCAGGGCTTCAGCACCTCACCCTACCATGTAGCCGAGTTTGAGAGCAAGCAGACAGTGGTGTTAGTTACAAAATACCTGAGTCCCAGGCTGAGAGATAGTGGTATTGTTACAGCTGGGACTCACACACTTGTATAAGACCCATGTAGATAGCCAAGTGAAACTAGGATTTTAACATTTGTGAAAATATGCAAGATTATAGAACAGTTAAATATTTAGTGATATTAAGCTGTGGAAAATGGAACCTTGCTGTGATATTTCCACTTCCCAAGTTATATAATGGATACCTTCTTTTTTTCCACAAATGTTCTCTAAAGTGCAAGACATTTTTGTTATATTACTATTTTAAACAAGAATACGTTCAATCTATATTTTTAAGAGATAGGGACCATTTTTCTGGGTTGCTTCCTATTCTGGAATATTGCAATTGGCAATTACGTCAGGTACATACTTTGCATGATAAAGCTAATGTAATCTACTGTTGAAAAGTATACACACTATGTGTCTATAGTTACATTTTATACATATATGAAAAATAATTTGAGTGAGTGCATAAGGGTTATAAACATACTTATGATCTAAATCTTAAAGCTGCTTCACTGCATGTGAAGTTCTTCAGCCATGCCACAAAAATAAATATTTCACAGTGAAAAAAACACTTCTAAAATATATATGTCTATTAAAAGAGCCCAAGACATGTAAAGCAGCTTTAAGCACATCATTTGCAATATGACAAACTCCACAACTTAAAAATCTTATCTGGCTTTATACACCACTCATAATTTATTTTTATTATGAGGATCTTTGTAAACAGCTTCACTAACTGGACTTGTAAGTACAGCAAAAGTAGCTTTATTTCAAAATTCAGTATTTTATTTCTATACAATAATCAAAATATGATTTCAGTTTCTTAAAGAAGGAAACTCTTCAAATGCTTAGGACCATGTTTACCATGAGAACATGATCATAAAACAGGAATTACTGATATTAAGAACTGTGTTGTGCAGTACTTTATTTTGCAAATCTGAATGTTGCATGAATGCATGGAACATGCCCTGATGCCTTGTAGCAGTTTTGCATGACTTTATTTAAGATCCTGTTCACTGGTATTCCCACATATGTAAATGAGGAGTCACGGTGTTATGCTTCTGTTATGAATGATTGCAAAATATACAGTGTAATCCTATCCCATCCCTTATGTATTCTAAACCCTCTAGTACCATTCTCAATTCTCACTCTCAAAAAAAAGAAATCAGAATTTGTCAGAATTAATATCACAATGTCATTAATGTAGTATAAAAAGTATGCAATATAATAACAGCAAATGCAGTAAGTTATGCTTAATGCAATATCCTATATTTGATATATGGTTAATTCCTTTCTAAAAGGTATGGTATGAATTGGGTTTTATAGTAATCCTTTAAGTTGCACATAGTGGACTGAGCAGCCCATTCCAATTTCTAAGCAATAATAACCTCAACTCAGTGGCAGCTGTGGTGGTGCAGCGGTTAGCATTGCTGCCTTACAGCAAGAGGTCCTCCGGTTCAATCCTCGGCTGGGGTGCCTTCTGTGCGGAGTCTGAATGTCCTCCCTGTGGTCATGTGGGCTTCCTCTGGGTGCTCCGGCTTCCTTACACATCCCAAAGACATGCTGTAGGTGGATTAGATACTCTAAATTGGCCTTGAGTTTGTGCATGTGTGTGCCTTCTGTGGAAGGTTGGGTGCCAGGCTGGCAACTCGGCACTGTAAAACTCCAATGCCAATCATGAGCGGACAGGTGATCTGCTGTGGCGACCCCTAACTGGGAAAAATCAGAAGAAGAAGATTAACCTCAACACAGTAGCCAGAGGCATCCTACTAAACTATTTTATTTAATTAATTAATGCCTACTGTTATAACTTTTTTCGCATGTGTACAGCATTGCCATATTTTAATGTTCAGTACTTAAATTTGTACATTTTGTGTACAGACTTTTTCAAGGAGTACTCATTTAGTAATCCCATGTCTAGTCTTCATTTTGCATTCAGTATGCATTACATATAGTTATTATATATGTTCTGCATGCTCTTACACAAGTTCATTATATTTATAGGATCATAGGATCAAAGAAGGTTACTGGGCTATTGGCCCTAAGGCCTCTACAAACCTAGCCATGTTATACCCTTGCTCCCTTAAGGACCAAGATATATAGTCAATGTCTGCACATGAATCTAAGATCAGCACCCACTGCCCCTGTCTAAGAGAAACATAGGTGAAACCCCGGTGTAAATTTGTGGTTTGCCATCCAATTGCCCAGGTTACCCTTAAATAGATTCATTGAAGAGCTCTGTTTTACATGAATTGGGAGATTGTTCCAGAAGAGTGGCAACCTGTGGGATACATATCTGTATCTCCTGCATCTCCTGTTAATATCACAGGCTAGGTTAAGGTCTCTAGAGTGAGTGAATCTTGCCCCATTGGATTTGCAGATGTGCAGCAACTTCATCAAGGCAGGGTCTGAGACTGCTCAGTAGGCCAGGCACAAGTCACCTCTAAGCAGTCTATACGATACTGAGTAAAGTGATAAGGCCTTCAGTCTGTCCATATAGCTCATGTGTTGTAGGCCCTGAATTTTCTTCATGAGAACTCTCTGAGGTCTCTCCAGTTGCTGCAGATGTCTGGTAAGGTACATACAGAAAGGAGCATTGTACTCAATTATTGGTCTCATGAGAGCCAAATCCAGGGGAGTTATATCGTCCTTAGCTTTGGATGTTATAACCTTGCTTGTGAGATGAGCAATGTAGAAGGCCTTCCTTACTACTGTGGACAACAGATGATCAAAGTTAAGGCTGCTAACAACTTGTGTTCCTAAGTACCTCAACACTGGGTTTGAACTTAGGGGGTATTGTTAATGTTGTAATTAACAGGGGGGGTTTCTTTTGCCGAAGGGGGTGATAATGTTTTTTTGTGTGTGTTTAGTTTAATTCTGTGGCTTTGACACCAATCATTTGTATGTGTAAGCTTATTCCATAGTATAACAAACACAAAAACTGGAAACGTGCCTCTAGAGTAAATGTAAAGCATACAAGGTCCATATCCAAAAACACTTGGAGAATAACATACCTAAGGCAGGCCACTACCGAAGACTTCTCATTTATTGAACCATTTAAGTGCTTTCGGCCAAAAACAACAATTATGGCCTTCTTCAGAACTGCTATTATACTGACAATTGTCTCTTAAATACCCCTCCCTCATTATAAAATACCCAATCAACAATCTGAAAGCTAAAAAACTATATTTAAGCACATAAAAACTGTTCAAAACATATAATTACTTACACTTATAATATGGCTTTCTATGCAAAACAACTTTATAATTAACCCCACTATTTAAACCTAGTCTATTGTAAACATTGAACAGAATCTGCCATTTTAATTCTCTAAATTCCAGTTCCCCTTCTTTATCACCATTAAAGACATGATCAACTACAGAGAACAAAAAATTCTTACAATTGGAGCACTCTAAAGTGTGTTTGAATAAGGCATTATTATAGTCTCTCTTTTTGATTCCATAATAATGCTCATAAATTATTTTTCTAAGAGGTCTATTGTTTTTTCCTATGTAGAAGGATTTGCATGCTGAACACTTTGCTAAATATACCACAAATACTGAACTACATGTAAATCTCCCTGGTAATGTCCAGATTTTTTCATGGGTGCATACTTCAACATAAGGGTCCTCAGCTATGTATCTGCATACATTGTAGTTCAAACATTTGTACATGCCATTTATACCATAGCTGTTACCCTTCGATGCCCCCTCCATAATTTCCTTGAAATCCTTAGCTCTTTTATTAATAAATGTGAGTTTATCACCCACCACTGCCTTAACTTCATTATTTGCCTGCAAAATCCTCCAGTTATTACTAATAATGCCTTTGATTGCTTTGCTATCTACTGTATAAACTAAAGGCATAGAAACTTGCCAATCTCTGACCTCCTTATATGTCTCTATTTGCCCCCTGATATCTACTTCTTGACTATCTATTTCCAATAGTTTTTTTACTAACCTCGTGGGATACCCTTATTATTCTTGAATCTCAGATGTAATTTTTTCACTAAACTATCCTATATAACTATAACTATGTTATTATATGTTTTGAATAGTTTTTTAGCTTTCAGTTTGTTGATTGGGTATTTTATAATGAGGGAGGGGTATTTAAGATATGATTGTCAGTATGATGTCAGTTCTGAAGAAGGCCATAATTGTTGTTTGTGGCCGAAAGCGCTTAACTGGTTTAATAAATGAGAAGTCTTCGATAGTGGCTTACATTGCATATGTTATTCTCCAGGTGTTTTTATTTTGTACTGTGCTGACATCTTTGGGGGATTTGATGACTGGACCCAGTTTGCAGTCATCAGCAAACTTGGTAAACTGCCATAGGCCATCTATTTTCATCTGGACTTCTGAAAAATAGAAACCAAATAGTAGGGGGCCTAGCACAGATCCTTGTGGAACACCACTGGAAACAGATCTGCTAGTAGAGGTAGCATTCCCAGTTTTGACTGTATGTGAATGTGCTCTGTTTGTGAGCCAGTTGGCAACCCACCTAGAGACATAAGGGTTAATCCCCAGCTTTTTTAATTTCTCCAAATCTTCTGGGCTTCTAATACAATGATGTGAATGGACCTCATTTCTAAGTCAAAATATGATTAAAGTCCATGAAATTAGTATTGTTTCAGTCTTTGATGTCAGCCAGAAGTGCCCTTTGCAGCGCCCACAGTGTGCTCAATAATGACTCCTTCTACAATTTGCATGGAGTCACATGCATTGGTAACAAATCTAAATACAATTGTAAATTCCTTTTTATAAGATCCATTGCTCCTACTACAACTGGATCTGTCTGGTACCTTTCTTCCGCACTGCTCTTGCTTCTGCCTGCAAATGATATTTTATGACTTTGTGTTTCTTTGTACGTAAGACACTGTAGTCACTGGGTGTAGTGATTTCAATGATCAATGCTACATGTCTTCTTTTCAAGGACCGCTAAATTTGGTTTTCTTCCATCTGTCTTTTGAACTGTTGGCAATGGATGATCCCATGTGATGAAGACTTTGTAATTTTCTATGATACTTTGTGGCTCATGTTTCAAGTGTTTTTCAGCCACTTCAATAACATGTTTGCACAATCCCCAGTGCAACAGTCTTGCCACATTATTATGCCTTTCAGTATACAATCCTTCTGCCATTAGTATGTCACAGCCAGCAATGAAGTGTGCAACTGTTTCCAATTCTGCTTTACAAAACCTACATTTGTCTGTTTATCCCATATGTTCAATGGACTTTATAAACCAATGTGTTTGTAGCCCACTATCTTGGGCTGCCAATTTTATCCTTTTGTCATTTGGTTTGAATTTTCCACTCTTAACCATTCCTGCATTCAATCCTGATCAACATGAGGTTCTTCCAGAAGTTTTCTATTCTTGCAACTATATTCATGCATATTCCACATTTTTTGCCTTCTCACCTGATCCTTCCCCTTATATTGTTTCTTTTGCTTTTTGGCACATTCAGTTGCTGCCTGTTTTTTATCTACTACTGGTTTGATTTCTATTCCTGTTTGACACCAATATGTTTCTGTTAGACTAAGCAAGGAAGTCAAGTTAGATTTATTCTCCTCATGTTTAAAAAGTTTCACTGTATTTGAGTCTTGTGAGGTCAGTAGGTATGTATGCAGTCCCACAGTTGCAGATCTATACATGTAATCAGTTTCAAGTAGGCCCATACCTCCTTTGGAACGGGGAATATATAATCTTGGCATACAGTGATTTTTATAAATCATTTGATGAGCATGATGCATTCTTCTTGTTTTTCTGTCTAATCTATCAAACATGTTTTAGGGCCAGTCAATCACTCCAAAACTGTAAGTTAGAACAGGAAGAGCAAATTGGTTTATTGCATGAATTTTGTTCATAGATGTCAATGCTGTTTTCAGGATTAATTTAAATCTTCTAAAATATTCCGTACTAAGTTTTATTCATATTTTTCATGTTTTATTGTTGATCCTTTATCAGTTCCCAAATATTTATACATTTCCTATTGCTCAAGTTCTTTTATATCACATTCTTGTCCCAAACTGATGTTTTCTTGGTGCTGCAGTTTTCCAACTTTAAAGGTTGCTTTTGCATATTTATCAAGACCAAATGACATCCTTATATCATCTGAAAAGTTTTGACTACTTGCAGTTGTGCATTCAGTTCTTCATCTGATAAGCTATACTAGTTTAAATCATTGACAAAGAGAAAATGCAAGGCCTTTACACTTCGCTGTTTCCTAGAAGCCAAATTATAGCCACAGTTAATCTGTTAGGTAGACAGCTTAAAGGGTTAAGGGCAAGACAGAATAGCAGTGGTGACAGGGAGTCACCCTGGAATATCCCGCTTTGAATTTTTATCCCTGGAATAATTTGTCCTTTATGATGGCTTAATTGCAAAGTGGTTTGACACTGTTTCATGGTCACTGTAATGTAGCTGATCGGTGTAGGGTGTATATTAAACATTTTTAAGCACTCTTTTTTTCCATGAATGTGGGATACTATCAAATGCATTTTTTGTAATCAATCCATGCCATACTTACATTCTTCCCCTTTTTACAGTTCTCCATTATGACTTTATTTAGCAACAGATTATCCTTTGTTCCATATGACTTTCTTTTATTACCATTTTGTTCTATTGTCATGATTTAATTTTCTTCTAAATGACTATAAACTCTGTTGGCATCAGTTCCAATATATAGTTTATACATTGTCCCCAGCTGGGTGAGTTTCTCAATGATGTATGAGTGGGGGATTATATCAAAGGCCTTGGCTAGGTCGAGATAGGCAGAGTGAACTGTTTTGTCTTCATCCAGGGCCTTGGTGACATTCTTGAAAAAGTCCACCAGGTTTATCAGGCAAGATCTACCCTTAACAAAGCCAAACTGGGTTGGGGCAAGAGTTTGAAGGTCACCTATATCATTGTTGATAAGGTCCATTATGATTCTTTTCATGGCCTTGCAGAAAAGGCTGATCAGGCGTATGGGTCTATAGTTCCTGGGGTCGGATGAGGGACCCACTTTGTGTAAGGAGATACAGTTGCTCTTTTCCACTCATATGGGACTAAGCCAGTGCTTAGACTTAGATTGTTTTTGATTTATTCATGACCAGCTCATGGCTAGATAGGCCCATCTGGATAACAATTGCATGAATAAAGTAAAGAAATGGCTCCTATGGTGTTAAAAATGTTACATTCTGTCTTCTGATGACTACATTGTAACATTAATGATACTGAGACTGAAGCCTAAAACATCCTCACACCAGTGTTACAAGTAGCAGTAAGAAGCACTGAAAATGTCATAGACGCAAATCTGAAAAATAACTAATAAAAAGGCTCTCTCATAAGAATCTTGAATCATGACATGCCTATGTCTAAGAGTTCTTGAAGTATTTGTACAAAAATATCATCAATACAAGTCATATTTTTTTCTAATGAAAACATATAAGTTAAAGCTGCTGCTACCGCTGCTGTTATTAAACTACTGATTTAAGACTTTCATTTCAAATAGCAGTTAAAAGAGGTCCATAAACTGTTTTCATGTTATTAAAGATAAAGCAACCTTATTCCTATGCAGTCCTGTTTGCTTTGCTGACTACATGTCATAAAGCAACCACAATAAGGTAGAAAAGTGTGGTTTATTATACAAGAATAACAATTATCTTTAACAGTGCATTCTTATTTATGATAGCACTGGATATATAATAAAGCATGTTTTTTATTGCTGCATAATCTCACTTGATTTTTTTTAAGAATCATTCAGTCTAATGTCCATTCCCTCTTGTTGCGCTCTCTACTTTGTTATATTACCTTAACAAAGTCATCAAAGCATTGTAACAATGATATATAATATCCTCAGTGCAGTTTAAAAAACTATTAAATACTTTATTTCAGAGCTTAATTTTACCCAGCAATGCAATATAAAGTATACTAATGTTCTCTCAGACAGAATTTAATTTTTATCTGTAAGTTAGATGATAAGACTGGGATGAGAGGAAGAATTAAGTCTGCTTTTTAACATATCCACTTCTTCAATGCAAAATGCAATGGACAAGATAACAGTTAATGTTTTTTTTTTTAATTAAATTAGTACACTGTGTTTTGTTTGTTGTCACCAATACACTGGCTGTTTTAATCCTGAAATGTTCCTGTGTTTGAGATGCAGATCTCACCGAGCTTTAAGTAGTTAGCATTTCTTAGACTCATCCGCCACATATGCAGTCCATGTCTGTACAAAATGACCTAAGTTGCTTACTAACCAGAAGTTCTCCAATTAGTACTTTTTGGTATAATTTCTAGGAACTTTCATTTCAGTCTTCAAACTAAGGCAGTGCTGCTAAAGCTTACATAAGTATTTCAGACAGTGTTAAAGGAAATATAGGTCTAAGAAAAAAAAAGCAATCACGTTCCATATGCACATCTGATGTGGTAACAATAATTTGCTTTTTGGTACTATTCACTTTCAAACAGTAGCACACCATGAGATATAATAATCAAATGAGACTGGGGTGTATATGCTGCAGTGAAAATATTGTGCACTTTCGCAGCCATGGATACAGTAATAGTAACTGCATTTTGCTCTGATTAGTTGGTCAGTGTGAAATGTGTAACTTTGCCATATTCAAATTGCAAGAAGACTTTAACTTTTGTACCACAAAAGATTGTAAAGCATCTAACTGTAGAAAAAGCAAGCTGGCAGATGTCAGAAAGCGCAAGAGAGAAAGCGACAAGCGATTGGTGGTGTAGAAACAAGACAGTGGAGCAGGAAAAGGACAGTGGGGCTATAAACAAAGCTCAGAGAAACTCATTCTTCATTCTCTCATTTGTAACCTGTAGCTAACAAATAAACAGAATACTGGTCTTCTTGTAAATAATATAATCCTATATATGACAGTAAACCATTATTGCTGTATCTCAATATTAATGCAGTGATAGACACCCATGTGTAGTCATTATTAGATGTAAATCTTTGTAAAATTAGAAAAAAATGTGGATCGATTACCAGCCTATTGCAGATAACCACTTAAATAACAATTTCATGATGGCAATTGTTCATTACCATACAACATGTTCCCATATTCCAACCAACAAACTTTTTTCTGTGAGAAAAATCTGTAAGAACTCATTTAAAAATATTGATTTCATTTCAGTAATATCACTGACATCAGTAAGAAAATATCAACAAATGGTGACATTTTTTACATCAGCAATTAGCATTTTTTGTAACCAGCTTGCAATACTGTACAAAAAGGCTTTAGGACATGCAAATATTTTAAATTTCAATATACTTCTTAAAACAGGCAGGCATGAAATGCTAATCTAACTAATTAAAAAATTTCTACTGCTATACATTAAGAAGTCCTTGATTATGCACCAACTTTAGAGTTACCAGGTCAGGAGTGCAATTAATGATGTTCTCTGTGTTGCTCACCACCTTCATTAATAATATGAGTCTTTACCCTTCTAGTGTGTTATAACAGCTGGTTACTCCTATTCTCAGTAGCCTCATCTCCCCCTACACAAACCTTACTACCCTTCACTCAGCAAATAAACTACTGGTTACCATCCAGAAATCCCACAACAAGGCTGGTGATTCTCTTTTCTCTAATTCAGTGGGGAAGATTTGGAACAAGCTTACATCTCTCTCATCATTACCACTCTTTAAAAAGCAACTAAAAATTCAACTAAAAACTCAATGGCTTTGTCCTTGTACTAACCCTGACTAACACCCCCCCCAGTACAACATTATTCTATAACTCTCCTCCAATAACCCACTTTGCGGAATTAGTAAATTCACCCCTCACTCCCTTCTTAGTATCTTATTCCCAGGGAACTATCACTAAGTATGCTCTTTACAACATTCTTTCTGCAGTGAGCACATTTTCCACCTTGTATATAGACCAACTATTTATTTCACTATGACTGTAATTACTTCTTCATGTACATATACTTAATAATTTTCTTATTTCTCAGTGTTGTATTTTTTATAACCTATATACATCACTGTAAAGGTACATTCCTACCCAATATACTTATGGTGAATATCAATCACTTTCCCATGGTAATAGTACTGTACTTTGCCTTGTTAAACTCAGTAGTCACAGTCTGTATAATTTTACTTATGTATAATTGAAATTGTTGAAGAAAATCTTCATGTATATGTATTTTAGATATGTTTTTTGGACTTTTGTTCTGTCTTGATTTATTTAGTATAAAGTGGAGTTTATCTCCCCGGGCCTCTACTGAAAATGGACATGTATCCAGTTAGACTAGCCCGGTCAACAAATGTAAAATAAAATAAATAAAATAAATAAAACAGGTGGATGATTCTGCACACTTCTATTCTTCCCTTGACAGTTCTGAAGTCTTTTCCAGACCTTAGTCTAACTTTACATAGAGTCATATGTGAACTCAACTTTCTATTTAATCACTAGCAAATTAAAAGCAATAATCTTTCCAACAAATAACACTAATTTCACCACTACATTCCAGTTCAAAATACATTTCATGGACCATACTTCTCTACTGTACAGATTTTCCCAGAATGTCCAGATTTTTGCCTCATATTTTTAGCCCATTTTTCATAAAACTGGTTTTCCAGAAAATAATTGGCACATTATTTAAGATTTGTCAGAAAATAATAACAGACATTTGATTTTCAGACTTTGTACCCTTCAGAAAATTCATGCTAATGCAAAACCTGTTATTCTATCTACTTTTTATGTTTGTAAGAGCAATATTTAAAAATTGTCCCTATCTTTGGGCATCCCCCCCCCCATTATTTATGGCTTTGTCCCAGATTTTTTGATGTAAGAAGTTGAGAGGTATGATTGACACCTCTTGCTTAAATGTTGTGAATCCAGTCATGTTTTCTTGATCTGATTACAGAGCAGCTGTTAAAGGCTGACCATCATGTCAAAACTGTGGTCTTATGTACTAATAAGAAACTCAGCCTTGTCTACCATGTGGAATAATTTAAGACTCTTCAATACATGCTTATAGCATGTTTACTCCACTTCCCATTCTCACAATTTACCATCTAAGAGCTCCAGTGAAACAGAGCAAGTATATAACAAGACTTCCAAGTCTGCACCATAGCACCATGCCAGAAATGATCGCTTGTTCTCCCTCAAAGCTACGTAATGTGTAGAGTACAAATAGTACCTGTCCATGATGCTGTTAAGAAGCGCCCAGGTGAATGCCTTGCTATACAATCTCTAATGAAGGGTTACAGTTCAGTAACAATATTCTACTCATCCTATTCCTACCAGTTCTGTCATTCACATGGCATAATTATTATGAGATCCCAGTTTTCAATGTACTTTTATTTAGTTGCATTTGGTTAACTAAGTATTAGTCCAACTAGGCAATGAATATTTTCAGAGGAGGCCTGAGGAGGAAAGGCCTGTAGGCAAATGTTACTGGTATACAGACTATTTGAGATACACTTGTATGAAAATAAAACATATAATAAAGGTACGCAAGTAGTCTGAAAAAAGTGAAAATGAAGCAGGTCAAAAGAAAGTAATAAGTAGGTAATACAGTAACTGGATAAAGCTAACACATTTATACAAAGCACAGCTGAACTGATTATCCAAATCATGGAAGAAAGTATTGTTCAATAAGACAACCTTTACAGAAATAAATATAAATAACATCATTCAAAAATCATGGTTTCTCAAACTGGAACTGTACTTACATTATTGATATCACCAAGTGTCTAACCTGTCCTCTAGCCAGCCCACAATATACCCTTCCCTACAATATCACAAATGAAGTTGTTCATTTTCAGAACTCCTCAACCATTGCTAACAAGATTTGTTCACTGATTAGTATCATAATTTAGAATGAATTTCCTCTTTCTATAATTTGCTAGTCTTCCTGATTTTCTTGGTCTTCTTATACTTGAAATTTGCATATAGCATCCTTGACTTTCTACTGAGGATAAACTCTGCTAGCAGTAGGCTGTTCATGAATCTGTGGTACAATATACATAAAACTGTATCAATGGTATCATGGCTAATTACATTAATATATGTCTGCCTCATCACCAGGTGTATTTTTGTATTGATTCATCTCAGCTGTCCTCCTTGAAATATGAATTGTCAACGTTTATCATGACTGATTCACTTATTGTATATGCTAGTTACTACAATGTCTGGTTTTGTTTACCTTTTTACTATGCATGTAAATCAGACAGTTATATAGATGCTGTCAGAAGATTTAGGTATAATTTCATAAAGCTGTTGTGTCTTCTGCACAAAACTCAGTATGTATCTTGAATTTTTTCCCTGGCAATGCATCAACATGCTTTCTGTCTAGTCAAGAACACAGTAGCCAGATGAACAATGCACACATTGTCACAGCACACTTAATCAGCATACATTTATAATAGATATAATAATATATATTTTCCAACACAATAAAGTAATAGTTAATTTCAATATAAAAACAATGAAAATTAAAATTAAAATAAAAAGATACCACATACATGACACAGAATGATAAATATTTGATATTGACATCCGTGTTGTGAGTTTAAGTGCTTGATATCGACATTCATGTTGTGAGTTTAAGTGTTTGATATTGACATCTGTGTTGTGAGTCAAAATGTTTATCAACATCTGTGTTATGGCCAGTTTAGACCTTTAGCTTTATCTTGTGCAGTAAAAGAAGGTATTTTCATATTTATAACCCTGACAGTCTTTGATGTTAGAATGCATAAGTCAGGTTATGGAGGGGGGTAAGAATTGATTTGCTCAGCTGCAAAAATATGTCCATCTTCACATTACTGTTAAGTGTGCAGTGACAGTGTGTGCAGTGTTTATCTGGCTACTTTGGTTAATGGACTGTTACTGTATATCAAGAATATGGTGAAGGATTCTACATGAAATATAAAGTGGATGGAAAATTTGCAATGTGGGAAACCAATATAATTTTATACTGTACTAAAAGACCTGTTCAGTAACTAGTGCTGCATGTTCATAAACTATATGTTGCTTTATTAAATAATTCACGTTTAATCTACATTACAGATGACCATTTTCTCCCAGAACACCATGCATTAAAGATGTAAAATGATTACTGCAGTAACCTTACTTCCTGTATTTCAGTTAATTTATTACTCATTTGCCCTGTACTGAGACACAAGGTGGTTAAAACATGAACCAATATGTTTGCATTAGTACAGCATCATTTCACAGTGATAGCTCAGAGCTGCACAAATAATCAGTGTAAGACATTCAACATTAGCAGACGGCAATTGCAATAGCAATTGCCGCAGACATTGCAACATTTTACAGGGGTAGATCCTTAGCTGAAACCATTCTAATTTCTAGTGACAATATGGGAGAAGCACTCTTTATAATGCATTTAGAATGTATTAGCATTTCTGTTAAACTGACAGTTACATATATAATATTACAGAAAGCCTTCAATACATCCTGTGAACTGACTTAATATTTTTGCCGTCTTCTGAAAAGAATGGCTCCCTACAGAATGTTCTTCATGACAAAGAAATTGTGCAACTGTGAAGTGACTTCCCCCCCAAAATGCCTCAAATAGAGTATCTCCACTCCTATTTTCTATCATGAACAACTATTGTGCTGTTTCTGTCTTTCTGTTGAAATAGTTCCTTCATTTCTGCTATCAATTAAACTAAATACGTTAGCTTTCAGTCACAATCTGTCAAGGTATAAAATAAAATTTAGAAGCAACGCTCAAGACACTGCACCACTCTGCACCAAAGTCACACCCAGCTACCAAGTGATAAACATCTATAAATGATTCCCAGTAGAAATATAACTTTCCTACCTAGATAATCTGTGAGTCCATACAGTGTATTTGGCTATGTTATAACCACCTGTACTGTCAGCAGAGTTTGCTATATAGCCAGCTAGCAACAGTATGTTAATTCTATTCTCACAGCATCATGGAATATTCAGCAAATGTGGCTGTTATATATGTACAGTTGCCAGAGACAGAAATGATGCATTTCTTCACGTAAAAATAAAATGTGTGAATTAAAAATGAATCTAGGCAAGCAACAAAGCAGTCAACCTAGTTATGGAAATGTTAATAATGTAAACAGATGATTATGCACACATCTTAAGATGGTTCAACAACTAAATGCTGTTCTTTGCCAAATTAGGAATATCAGATGCTGTTTATTTAAATACCTGCAGTCTCTTTGTTGGCACTCGAATAATAAAATGCTTGCAGACAGCTCTGCCAGCTTGTCCAGTATATGATTATTCCAGCTATGCTCTTTACAAGGTGAAGCCTCAAACAGCAGGTGAAAATTAAGGAGGAGCTAACTGTGGGTGATGGGCACCAGTAAGGGAGCACATCTCATGGCTTCAGTCATCATCATCATCATCATTTCCCTTTTTCTCATTTTCTGCATAGATTTGGGGTATCATGCCAACTGTCTCCACCTTTCTTGATT
Source organism: Protopterus annectens (assembly GCF_019279795.1). Classification (NCBI taxonomy): domain Eukaryota; kingdom Metazoa; phylum Chordata; order Ceratodontiformes; family Protopteridae; genus Protopterus; species Protopterus annectens. The sequence continues at coordinate 679,510,750 of NC_056741.1, read as the reverse complement.
CAGTGCCACGTTCTTATCTTTTTCATCTGTCATGCTGACTGTCAAAGGCCTTCTGTCACACAATCCATTCATCACTGTGCAGTATGTTCTTGTTTTCTCTTGTCTACTTCTTCACCAAATTATCTTCTGCTTTCTTGCACATGAGCCTAAACCTCTGCAATATGTTCTGTTTGACCTGCTGCGCAAATACAGAAGACAGAACTAAATTCTAAATTAGATAATTGAACAATGCAGAAACTGAAATAATCTCCTTTACAAAACAGACAAGAATGACAAGAGATGATAACCTTAAATTTAGCCTCCACATTTACAATTATGTAATAAATAAATCAATCAATCAATCAATAAATAACGAAAATCTCTGTAGCCAAAAACACTTCCTTACAAACACCACTAAGGTCACTCTAGTGACCGCCTACCTCCTATCCTCATTTCTTTATGGAGCTGCTCTCTGCATGACTTTTCAGGCCTCAGTTAAAAAGCAGACTAGAACTACATAATTGCAAGATGTGCTACAAATAAATATTATAATACCCATCACTGTCTTGTACTTCAGGAACCGAATTGGCTCAAATTACCTTTCTGATTAATATACTTTCATTTGGTTCCAGCACATAATACAATGCACAACCCTTCTACAGGCCCTGCTCTGAGCATTATACCTTACAGTTACCATGCAAATAGACCTCTCCAATCTAATAACAATCTAAAGATAAACAAACCACATAAACCCCCTGGGCATAGTCTGTACTCCAACTCTGCTGCTAAATCCTGAAATTCAACATCACTATCTATTAGGTCCATTCCTAACCCGCTTGCTATTAAACTGTGAGAATTTCTCTCCATATCATGGCTATGCTGCAGCTCTACTCTTGGCTAAACCTTCTTTAGCCTCCCATTCCCTGCATATTGCATTACGCTCAGACTGCCTAAACATTTTCTACACCCTCATTCAGTCCATTTCTTCAGTACAATTACTTACTCTTCTTATCCCTGTTTCTTAACAATACTCAGTTTGTCTAAATGCTCTCTAATATTCTATTTTACTGCAATTGTTATACGTTCTACTGATAGTTTCCTCCTCTATGAGTATCCAAAAACCATACTTTGAATTATTTACATGATGATCATAATCTGCATAAGCATATATAATATTCTGTCTTTTATACCCATTCATTTATATTGAAATGACTTATATTTTATGAGTAATCTGCATAAGTATGTATTGTATTTATCTTCTGTGACTGTTCCCACAACCAATGTACAGCCTGTATACTGTGTCAAATGTATGTATGTTCCGTCAACATAATATTAATAAGTTTTATCAATTGTGGATCTTTTCTCCCTTGGCCTTCACTGAAAATGTGTTCCTTGGCCTAGTCAGATTTTTCTCCTGTAAACAAATGTGAATAAATAAATAAATTCATCTCCATCAAATTTAGCTTTCTCAACAGCCCTGCCTTTACTACCCAGATTTCTGTACCATACAATAGTACTGGTCACACTACTGTTTTTTTACACCTTACATTTCAACTTCTTTGGCATTCTTCTGTCACACATCACTTGACACTCTGTGTCAGTTGTCAGAAGCCCATCTGATTCCAGATTTCACCTCCATATTCAGACTTTTATTTTGGTCAGTCATTGTTCTGTTCGATGATTTTCCCTCTGGGGAGAGAAATTACATCACTTTTTGTACCTTTTAAATCTTCTGAGAACAAATATACATATTTGAATATGTGTGTGAGTGTGTATGTGTGTGCACATGCATCTGTTTGTGTTTGTGCTTAGGCATGTGTGTTTGTGTGGTTGTGTGTGCGTGTGTGTGTATGTGTGTGTGTGTGTGTGTGTGTGTGTGTGTGTGTGTGTGTGTGCGTGCATGTGTGTGCATGTGTGTCTCTGTGTGCATGACTATGTGTGTGTGTGTGTGCGTGCGTGTGTGTGTGTGCATGTGTGTGTTTGTGTGTTTGTCTCTGTGTGCATGACTGTGTATCTGTGTGTGTGTGTGTGTGTGTGTGTGTGTGTGTGTGTGTGTGTGTGTGTGTGTGTGTGTGTGTGTGTGTGTGTGTGTGTGTGTGTGTGTGTGTGTGTGTGTGTGTACGCGTGTACATGTGTATGCTTGGAATAAGAAGATTAACCTGACCTGCTTTCACCGATTACTGGTTAGGGAACTGGAGATAGAGCATCATAGGATTTTGTTAATTTACATAGTTATAGTAATGTCGTGGCTCTTTAGAATTCTATGCATTACACCATTGCCCTGTGTTGTTTCTATTCTTAATGTAATGTTTCATCACAACTGTATGTATGAGACCGTTATTGCATGTTGCATCTTTTTTCAGTTTCCTTAGATCTTTATGTGTTAGAACATTACTGTATGTATTTTGTCTCATTGTTTGGGGATTTTCTCTTCATGCCTCTTCTGAAAAAGGACTTTCCTGTGCAATCAGACTATTCCAGTCAACATAAATAAATGAATAAACAAATAACTACATATTCTTAGACCTACTTGGAAGAAGCCCATTTATATAGGGACCTAGAAGAAAAGCTCAAAGATTGCTTTAACGTGATAATATATCAACAGGTACAGTTTAGGTATGTGAGCACAATTCCACAGATATGGTGAGCACTTAATTACAGTCAGGAGTATGCAGTGTTGATATTTTCACAGAAATGCATGCTTTGTAATTAATTGCATAAAAATAAACACTGATTTGCATTGACATGGTTTGTAACTATAGCAGGCATACAAAACTAATGGAATTATCTTGTAGGAATAGATACAATAAAGAATCATTATAATTCATAATTTTTCTTTGAATACGAGTGATCTCAGTACTACAGGAAAGTCACAGAAAGACTGTAACATTTTAAAGTACTTTTTCATGTTCCTGGGCAATTAACAGTTCATTTATGATGTAAAATGCAATCACAGTGAACATAAAGACTAAATGATTAATGGCTGACATGCATTCCCATACAGAGCAAGTTTAGAAACTTGTCCAACAGAAATAAAAGTAATGCCACAATTAAGGCATCTATTTTTGTCTATAAACCATTGCTTTAGAATAAGAAGAGCTTGATGTGTTCTGCATTCACTGGGCTTGTATAATCAGCTTATTCCACATGGTAGATAATGCATGACTCACAGATCAAGCTCATACCTTGGTGTATGTTTTTAGAAGTCTAAAGTGGTTTGTTGTTTAGCCAGTATTCTTATCTTTACATATAATATCATTTTGAATTATTTAATTAATGTATATTCACTTGCATTGTAGCTTGTGTCAATATGTCATTTATTATCCAGTTAGGCAAACAGTTCATAGTTACGTGTATCGCTGCTGAATGGATTAATCTCTGAATGGGTTTGACATAAACTAATGAATAACAAAATACAAACAAACAAAAAGAAGCTAATCTTATAACTGCATAGCTGAAATTAAGTCAGAGATGCATCTTTTACAACTTCACATTTGAGCAAAATGCTGATTGTACATTACTTAGTGAGCTGAAGGGAGGAAAAAAGTCCCTCTGCAGGTGTATATAGATATCAGCTATAGAGATCCTCACAAAACAAAGAAACATCTGTATAAAAAATATTGCAAACCTCTCTTCATCAAAGCATTATGGGGAGATGTAATTTATAGATGAGAAAAAAAGTGTTTTAGAACAGTAGCTTTTGAAATGAATGTCATTCAAGAAGTGGGGCATAATAGTAATGCTAATTCTCTTAGAGGTCACTTGATTCCAATAACCTGGTGACTTTGTAAATCTTAGTGAGAACCCTTTTCTAAATCATCCTGAATGACCGAGAGCCCTGAGTCCTTCTTAAGACCTAATGAATCAACTTGTTCTTCTCAAAGTCCTCAAATTCTTTAATGACAGCTTTTGTAGAATACTGGTCATACTAAGAAGGACTGTGTACATTTGGAATTGCCATATATCAGGTCATGGCAGATACACACTTATTATTTGGCTGCCAGCTTTATAAATTTATGTAGATAAATGGCAAGTAGTATTAGCAAAGAAAAGTATATGGGTGTGTATGTGTGTCTGGGTGTGCATATAGTAAGCCTAAATTTCCTTTGCAATGTTAAGTAATGTAGGTGTGATTAAAAAAAATGGTGAGTATTGTGCACCAGTGACATGCATGTATGAAGAGTGCATACTTCAAAGATTAGTGCACATGAAGAGAGGAGTAATGATGTACAAGTGGCCCATTGTTTTCATTCCAGTTAACGTGAAGGATACTGTCTGTGTGTATACAAGGCAGATAGTAATTCAAAGTCATCAAAAATGTATACAGCACTCTGTGAAGGCTTGTGCAGCATGTACATCTCAGCTGTCCAGATTTTTGCAGAATGTCCAGATTTGTGCCTCATATTTTTGGCCTATTCCTCATAAAATGCGTGGTCGTCTGGCAAATCACTGAGGATTGAAATAACTAAATAATGCCATACATTTGAGTTTCAGACTTCATTTCCTTCAGAAAATGCATGCTAAGACAAATGCTGTTATTCTAGCAACTTAAAGTTTGTAACAGCAGTATTTAAAAAATTGTCCCTATTTTTGAGTCTTTGAAAGATCCCCCCATTATATTAGGCTTTCTACAGATTTCTTATACTAGGAGGCTGAGCGGTATGGTGCAGCAGTCTGTGCCACACTGCAGTTACAGAGGCCTACTAACATCTCCATAATGAATCACCATGACCCAAAGGCAAATATACTAATGTGTCAAACAGCAATGTAATTACATCTGCTTATTGCATGCAATGTTTGACACCATATTGTGAAACTGACCAGAACAGAATTGGTACCATGCTGCTTAATCATTTATATGTCTTACTCAGTGGTACTGAAGCACATAGCACTTTTGGTACACTTTACAAGGGGAGGTTGGCAAAATGGTTAAGGTGTTTACATTATGTACACAAAGTACAGGGTTCGATTCTCACATGGGGTAATTGGCTAGGCTTAAAATGGCCCACAAGGGCAGTTAGTCTAGTATACTCCTATGAACTATGGTCCTTAATTACCTATGCATATAAAGATAATGCCAGCAGTTGGCATTCTAGAAATGACAATTTTTCCAGAGATTTATTAGAAACTCCAGAGTCATTTTGCAAACCTCATTCTGCAGGATCCCACACACTTTCTTATTTCAGTTTGATAACTGGGTAAGTGAAGTGGTTAGCCATGACCAGAGTCAATTGCCACAATATAACATCTCACAGTAATACATAGAAAGAAAGTATTATAACAGTACATAGACTGGAACCAAGTGAAAATAAAAACTTTTGCAGAGCTTTTACAGTATACAGATGTGATAAAAAAATCTACAGTCTTTCAGAGGTTAAGAAGTTACAAATTTACATGTAAAATATTTGGCATAAGCATGAGATGAACAGACTAGTGATTCCCTCGAAAGCAGGACCATTTGGAGTTTTGAAATTATTGTTCTTTCAGATTAGCTTTGAAAATGTCTAGTGTGTCCTGTTGCCTTAGTTCTGTTGTGAGTTAATTTCAGAAATTAGCTGACAATTTAGAAAATGCATGTTTCCCTGTTGAGGTCTTGAAATGTGGTCTAAATAGGGTCAGGGTCTCTTTCTGACAGCCTCTAAGAGCATAATTTGGTTGTTTGATGTATATTTTTCTCCCCAGAGGGGGATATCATTACATTTTAATGGTTTGCATATCTGTGAGCTAAGCAACAGAGTTGATCTTTGATTGAAAGAAAGCCAGTTAAAGTGCTCTAGGGGCTGATAGTGATGCTATTATGTGTGGATGTGATCTTGGGTGGAAAATAATTAGAGGACATCCATATTCAAACGTTGGGATAAGTAGCATTGTGAGTTGTGGAGATATGGAAGTGATCAAATCTAAAACATAGCTTTAGTTGGTAAAATGTTTTTTAAAAAAAATCAGTATTCTATGTTAGTGGAAGATCATATTCCAAAGCTATTCATCGATATTTTTGTTGTGTTACAAGAGGTGTTATGTTTCTTTCTTTGTCAGTTATTGCAGTATGTGGGGTGTTAGGAAGTTTTAGGGGGGACCGAAGATCATAGTATTTGATTTTTGAGGATTGATTAGAAAAATGTCGCTATTTGTCCAGTGGTAAATTCTTGCAAAAGTGTTTTGTAGTTTTTGCTATAGTTTGTAGATATGGTTACTTGACTAAAAAATTAGAGGACTATATTAAGTTGTGACAGTTCAGATGACATATTATTAATGAATAGTGAGAACAAAAAGGGTTCAAGTACAGAGCCTTGGGGTACTCCTATATAAATAGTACCTTGATCAATAAGATAGTTTCATGATTGGACCTTGGATGTTCTAGCTTGATTATCATGAGAACTAATGCATACATAAACCCTAGAATCTGGCTGAAAAGTTTCCATTGATGTGTGGATTCCATCAAATGGCAGGCATTTGTGGGGCTCACTGGTGGCACTGATTGCATGCTTGTGACAAATTAATCCATGTTCCAGAAACTGATGGTGGTGTGTGTGCTGTTTTAGACTTCAGTGGTTACACTTTACAAATGTAAAATATGTGATCATTTTGGATGCATCCTGAATACATGTGACCAACACTCATGTAGCAGTCATCATGATAAGTTATGATATGAGTCTACATTAAATGTGTTCAGACTGGTACAGTAACACATATGCCACTTTTTATTGATATAGTGTAATCTTTGTAACAATGGCCAACCACATCAGTAAAGAGGCCAATAATGCAAAAAAAAGAAAACATACAACATGATGTGCTACCAGATATGGAATACTATCAGCTTTGTCACTGACTCCATTATAATAACTATTTTTCTGCAACTCTGCTAAGGTCCTGCAGTGAGAATATTACCTTGTTGTGGTATGTTGCATACTGTGATTATGGCATCAACACCAAGTGGTTTATAACAGCCCTATAAGTATGGTGTAGCAACATCACCAAAAGTGTGAAAAAAGGCAGAACAGTCACGTCAATAACTGGCACACCAGCTGAAATCCATAGTTACTGAAGTGTCATGTGACTAATGTAGAGCTGTCTAAAGATGAAATACACAGTGCACAGTTACGCTTGTGTGAATGTTGAAGCACAGCCCTCAATACAGGTTCACAAATGTGTATGAAACAGAGTACCTAGCAATGTAAAAATCAGTATGATCAATGAACATCTTTCTTTAGTTATGTCAGAAAATCAAGGAATAATGTCCAACACTGCACTAACCTCTTTTGTAATACAAACACCAATTCTTACCTAAATGCTATAACTAATATAGGAGGATATAGACTGAGTTCTGACTTTATCCCCGGTGTCATTCCCATTTTCCCTGAGAATTTAGATTCCCCAGTAATCACATTGGAACAAGTCTTAGAATCCCTGTAAAATGCTGAAAATAATGCTTCCATAGGATCAGCCAAAATACTAGGCTGCATTCTCATTGGTGCCAGGTATGCAGTATCTGAGCCTCTACTGAAAATGTTTAACTTCAACCAGTCCACAGGGTTTGTTGCTGCTGCCTGGTGAATAGCCACTGTGACTCCTCTACACAAGGATGGTCCCTTCTACACATCTGGGTAATTGCAGACCTATAGACCTCAAAAGTCTTATATGCAAAGCCATTGATTGTATCACAATAGTGTGCAATTATACAAACATAGGCAGCTTTACTTAATTTAAATCCCAGACAGTTTTACTATCTCCTGAACCTAACATACAAATAGATTATGAATGTGTTAGTCTGTGAACACATCCGGCTTCTGTGGAACACCATCCTGGAGCTGATACTTCACAGGATGCTGACACTGCTAGTCTGGGAACACATCTGGCTTCTGTGGAACACCATCCTGGAACTGATACTTCACACAATGCTGACACTGCTAGTCTGTGAACACATCTGGCTTCAGTGGAACACCATCCTTGGGATGATACTTCACATGATGCTGACACTGCTAGTCTGTGAACATATGTGGCTTCTGTGGAACATCATCCTTGAGCTGATACTTCACATGATGCTGACACTGCTAGTTGTGAGCACATCTGGCTTCTGTGGAACACCATCCTTGAGCTGATACTTCACATGATGCTGACACTGCTAGTCTGTGAACACATCTGGCTTCAGTTGAACACCATCCTTGGGATGATACTTCACATGATGCTGACACTACTGGTCTGTGAACACATCTGACTTTTGTGGAACACCATCCTTGAGCTGATACTTCACACGATGCTGATACTTCTAGTCTGTGAACACATCTAGCTTCTGTGGAACACCATCCTTGGGATGATACTTCACACAATGCTGACACTGCTAGTCTGTGAACACATCTGGCTTCTGTGTAACATCATCCTTGGGATGATACCTCACATGATGCTGACACTGCTAGTCTGTGAACACATCTGGCTTCTGTGGAAAACCATTCTTGGGATGATACTTCACATGATGCTAACACTTCTAGTCTGTGAACACATCTGGCTTCTGTGGAACACCATCCTTGAGTTGATACTTCACACGATGCTGACTGCTAGTCTATGAACACATCTGGCTTCTGTGGATCACCATCCTTGAGATGATACTTCACATGATGCTGACATGACTAGTCTGTGAGCACATCCAGCTTCTGTCGGCAGCACCTTTGAACTGATACTTCACATGATGTTGACACGGCTAGTCTGTGAACGCATCTGACAGACTAGCCATGTCAGCATCATGTGAAGTATCAGGTGATGACACTGCTAGTCTGTGAACACATCTTACTTCTGTGGAACAGCATCCTTGAACTGTTACTTCACATGATGCTGACATGGCTAGTCTGTGAACACATCTGGCTTCTGTGGAACAGGATCCTTGAACTGATATTTCACATTATGCTGACACGGCTCATCTGTGAACACATTCAACTTCTGTGGAACACATCCTTGGGATGATACTTCACATGATGCCGACATGGCTAGTCTGTAAACACATCTGGCTTCTGTGGAACACCATCCTTGGGATGATACTTCACATGATGCTAACACTTCTAGTCTGTGAACACATCCAGCTTCTGTGGAACATCATCCTTGAACTGATACTTCACATGATGCTGACACTGCTAGTCTGTGAACACATCTGACTTCTGTGGAACACCATCCTTGAACTGATACTTCACATGATGCTGACACTGCCACCAGTATCATCGATGAGTATTGGCAGTCTCACTGCTAATAAATAGAATTATTGTTCTTCAGCTGTATCTTCCATGTCTTCCCCTTCAGACAGTCTTTCAAATTACGCAATGCGAGATATGAGGCATTAAATTCCCACTATGGGTATCACTAATTGCCAGTGCCTTTCCATAATAGTGGCTCCATTGGTGTCCATTTGTGCGTCTTCCAAAAAGCAGTGTCCTATATCTCAAAATTGTTTTCATGAAGCATTGAAGTCAGGGACATCATGGAGCTGCAGTGAATGCAAAATAAGCACACTAGTACTTGTTATTACAGTGATATGTTCCACTCTTGGACAAATACACAGCTACTCGTACACATAGCTATCATGAAAAGTAGGCAACTTACTATTGTAATGCTGTAATTGCATCATTATCAGTATCTGCATGACAGATCTGGGGACCCAGGTTGACAGTGGCCTTTCTTTTGACACTCACATTGCTAAAGTGGTTAGAAAGACCTTCTACATTGCCCACCTGATCATGAAGGGATTCACATCCAGATCTAGTGAGGTCATTGTTCCACTGTACTCTTCACTTATCAGACCAATGATCGAGTACAATGCCCCATTCGGGATGTATCTCACCCGACATCTGCAGCAATTGGAGAGACCCCAAAAGTTCCTCACCAAAAGGATAAAGGGACTCCAAAATCTGTCATATGCTGCCAGATTGAAGAAACTCCAGCTCTATTCAGTCGCATACCGTCTGCTCAGAGGTGACATGTGCCTGACATACAAGGCCATGTCCAACCCGGAATTAATGGACATGCTCCACCTCAAAAAAATCCAAATCCACCAAAACCACTAGAGCAAGCGACTTAAACCTTAGCACGGCTATAAATAGGACGTGCTGGAGGGATAGATTTATCACTCAGAGACTCCCTATGCTGTGGAATAAAATCCCGGTCCATGTGAGGCAGAGCACCTCGCTGACTCTGTTCAAGAGAAATCTAGACCTGTGGATGGGAGATCGTAGGTTTACCCCGGGAATCATATCTGTGTCACTGCTGGACAGAGGCACAACAAACTAATGGGCACAGTATTTTTTCATATAAGGGGTGGCGTAAGCCACAAAAATTTGGGCTAGGCTTATAAATGCCTTAGGGCAGATAGCCTAGTATAAATCTATGAACCTATGAACCTATTCCTTTAAATAATCAAGCATCTGCTTGCATATAATGTACTAATTAAATGATAATATAGAAATAAGTGTTGTTATGCATGCATAAATAATAAGTGTTGTATACTGCCTATGCTATTAAACTGAATATCATGGATCACAAGACAGATGACAGCACAGTGTGTTTGTGAGTGTGTGTGTGTGTGTGTGTGTGTGTGTGTGTGTGTGTGTGTATGTGTGTGTGCGTGTGCGAGCGTGTGCTTGTGCGTGTGTGTGTGTGTGTGTGTGTGTGTGTGTGTGTGTGTGTGCGCATGTGTGTGCGAGCGTGTGCTTGTGTGTGTGTGTGTGTGTGTGTGTGTGTGTGTGTGTGTGTGTGTGTGTGTGTGTGTGTGTGTTCATTGTGTTCAAATGCACAAACACATGTACATGCCTCATCTCATAAATGGGTCTACTTCTAAATTTTGACCTTTCAAAGTGTCAAACTTCTTATAATGAAGACCATAAGCTCAATGTTTTGAAACTTCAAAATTTAAATTAAAAAAATAAAAACAAAATAATCTTTTATTTTATCTTTTTGAAGGGTGGCAAACCTCCCTGCAGCCCCAGCACCCCCGGTAATTAAATATGCCAAATACGAGATGCACTACAAAAAGAAAAAAAGTAAATATATTGCTCCATGCTGTACAGTGATCTCCATTTAAAGAGTTCAAACTTTCAAAACTTCGAACTTATGGCCATGACCATAAGAAATTTGACATTTTGAAAGTTTGAAATTTAGAAGTAGACCCCTCATAAATATATTACCATGCCCCATCTCATAAATATATTAGCATTAATATTCAAAGAACTCAGCTTATTTTAACAAACCTGTGCAAGTAGAATAAAGTGGTAAGCAACATGAAATTAAGGTACGTAATCATCAGTCTTTGTCCTGAAAAAGTGTGCCGCCTATGATTAGTAGGTAGACACAAATGCTACCTGGTATCAATAACATGGCATTTATCACACAAAGTGCAGGACAATGAACTATTAGTGATGAATATCAGTATACTGATGTGTTAGTGCACCTTGCTTGAGTCTATCAGTTCCATATGACCTGTCAGCTTCATACCTGGAAACAGAATGATGCATCGCTGTGTTGACATGACTGTCCCTAGAATACTGCATCACCCCTCTCTATGCCACGAAAGGTCCACCACATCTGCTGTGTACAGCTGGCAGTGCACCATTACAGAGTACATGTTTCAAAGCAACAGCGACCATGGATTGCAATTACATCAAAAGTACTAGGGAGTATTGTGGCTTTATAGCTGGACTGTATCAGGTAATGTCACAGATTTACAGAAATCTGATCGACTGTAGGGTTTTCTTTATCGACAATGTTGTGCACAGTACTCAATTCACACTGCAATGACCAAGTAAGATAAGGCATGTTTCTACCTGCAATGTCAGTGAGTGATTGAGTAATATGTGACTTGTGTTTTTATTGATCAGTGGATTTTAAAATTGGATTGAGATTTTGTGCAAACAGCCATGGAAAAATGCCAATATGTATATCAGCACATTCTTATAGACAGGACTTGGAAAAAGACCTGTTTATTTTTTTTTGGGGGGGGGGGTATCACTCTAACTGATCATTAACTGACTTAAGCAACATGCAACTCCATAAAATGGAGTAAGATAGGTATAAATGGTTACATCTATAAATCAGGGGACCAGAGCAGCTGAGGGTGTGGACTAGAATTCAACACTTAACACTTACACTGAGTGTAAGAAGAACACATCTATTCACTGTGCTATGGTCATAGGGTGCATAAATCTGCATCCTCACACGCAGCTTATAATTTGTACAACCAACACATTGTGCAGAACCACTGATGATATTCTATATTGTTGCAGTTACTTTAAGCACATTTAAAAAAAATAAGTAAACAAATGAAATAAAATTAAATAAACAATCGCATAAATAGACTTCACAAGATACTGTGTAGTTCTCTTACATTATCATATTAAGTGCTTATTTGTGAGTGTGTGTGTGTGTGTGTGTGTGTGTGTGTGTGTGTGTGTGTGTGTGTGTGTGTGTGTGTGTGTGTGTGTGCGTGTGTGCATGCGTGCGTGTGTGTGTGTGTGTGTGTGTGTGTGTGTGTGTGTGTGTGTGTGTGTGTGTGTGTGTGTGTGTGTGTGTGTGTGTGTGTGTGTGTGTGTGTGTGTGTGTGTGTTTGTGTAATTTTATGGAATTTAAGCATTTTCTTGTCTATGTCTTTGTGCTTTGTGTGTGGACATGCATGTGAGAACATGGGTGCATATATACTGTATATGTGTACATTTCTGTCCTCTGTACTATGTATAGCTTGTATTCATATAGCAGAGAAGACACAGACCACCCCTGTATGCATGACAGTGATGATGGCTTATTCCTTCCTCATTCATCATGAATTGGTAAAGGTCATGCCCTCACTGTTATTAGGTTGATAGTGTCATTCACTAAGTTGGATTAGTCACCTGCCAGCACATTCCTTGCATTAATCACCTGTTCTAGATGCAGGACAACCTGGCTATTACCAGCTTGTTTGCCAACAGCATGAACTCGATCCCTACAAAAGGTAGCTACTGTAAGCACTTCTGGCCACCAAACAAACTCATATGGGGCTGTCTGACCACATATAGGTAGTCACCACTGTTGGAGACAATACTCGGTGGCAACCACAAGTACTTAACTGAGGAATTTGCATTAATCAGTTCTAATGGAAGAGATAAGGAAAAGTCATTTTTAGCATTAACATTAGTTGTAGTAAAAATACAAATGTGTGATGTCTCTTATTCTCTGCTATGCATGTGTAATTTGATGAAGTAGTGGGACCAATTCAGTTGTAATAACGTGCATTGCTTAATAAGAATGTTGCGATATGGACAGCTGATTTAAAAAAAAAACAGATATATCATAGGGGTCTATTTCAGAAAAAGAATATATGCCACTGTATGACGTCATTTTTTTTTATTACAACATGGCATATAGATTGTATATTAGTTTATTTTGCAGGTATGTGAGATAGACCACAACATCCCTTTTTCAGTTATGTTAATAAAAAAAATAAATAAATAAAAGCATGAACAGGAAAGAATAAATGTACAATATATTGAAAAAAAAAAAAAGAAACCGTGGACATTAGTAGTTCATTGTTTAGGGGGTGTAACACCTTTATCACTTAATTCTGTCTAATAGTAGTATGCTGTGTACCACGTGCAGACCTCATTTTCAACAAGTCGACATAAATAAAGTTTATGTAATACCACTTGAGAACAACACATTGACTGTATAAGACATTAAATGATGCTGTACCTCAAGGAAAGTGGCAGCAAATTGCATCAGGGTTATCTGCTAGGTTTTGATGGTCATTAGCCATTTTAATGAACTATAATGTTTAAGGTAAATAATTCTGTAAAGAAGCCAGATGTTCTCATTAAGTTTTAGGTCATGGCTCTGGCATCAATCATTTGTTTGCAAATCTGGCATCAATCGTTTGTTTACAAAGACATGCATCTGGAGCATTTCTCCCTGGACCTCCGCTGAAAATTGGCTTCGCTCTAAGTCAGACTTTCCCAGTTAACAAATGTTAAATAAATAAAAATAAATAAAATAAAAACAAGTTTGTCTGATTTAGACCCTCCTGAAGGATAGCTATGTCATTGGGAGATTTGTTGATTGACCTAGCTTGCACTTATTGGCAAATGCTGTCATCCAGAGACCTTCCACATTAGCCTTGACTTCAGAGAACTATTTTCCAAACAGGAGTGGTCCCAGCACTGAGCTCTATGGCACACCACTAGTAACTGGCTTCTTGCTGTATATGGATTCACCCATTAAAACCACATGTATCCTGCCCATGGGCTAATTGGCTATCCTTCTGGTGATGTAGAGATTTATGCCAAGTTTTGTTAGTTTGTTTATAATATCTGGCTATAGAATTGTGTCAAATGCCTTGTCCAGGTCAAGATAGGTGGTATCCACTGTTTTACCTTCATCCATGGCCCTAGTGACTTTTTCAAAAAAGTCCATTAGATTTAGTAGACACAAGATGGCCTTGATAAAGCTGAACTGGGTTGCTTCCAGTGTTTAGAGGTTTCCTATGTCATTAGTTATCAGGTTTATGATTAGTCTTTCCACAGTCATACATAAAAGACCATTCAAACATAAGGGACTGTAATTACTTAGGTCAGTTGACTGTCCACCTTTGTGTAGTGGGTTGACTGTTGCTGTCCTTCACTCTATTGGGACAAAGACAGTCCAGAGACTGTGTTTAAATAGAGATCACAATGGGCCTGATAGGCACTGAGTCAAGCTGTGTAACCATGTTTTCAGCTTTGGAGACTACACTGGCAACCTGTTCTTTACTGATAATAGGTGGGGAGGGGTGGGGAGCATTTCTTGGGGGAAACTGGTTGTGATAGAGAGGTGAAATTTGAGATGAATTTATCAGCCAACAGATTTGCTATATCTTCTGGCTGAATATAGTTGATGCCATCCACAAATAATTTTGCACATTGTTGGGTATTGTCCTTATGATTGTGGACATATCTGAAAATGCCTTATGGTCATCTTTAGCTTTGGAGGTTATTTTTGCCTCAAAGTCTGCTTTCAGAGTCTTGACTAGTTTCCTGATTCGCTTGTTTAGGGTAATGAGGGACATTTTTTCTGTTGTCCACATTCCCTCTTACTTCTCGACATTATTTTCTTTCTTTTGTTGTATAACCTATTGATAACATGGGTCCACCATGGTGGTTTGTTTTTGTGGTTTGACCTGGGTTTATTTTGGTCTGGTACTGAGATTTTTATGCAGTTGTTTATATGGCAGTTCAGGGCTTTTGCATACTCCTCTGCTTAGGCTTCTGTTTTCTGGACTTGGGAAAGCGTGGAAACTATTCTGGATTTGCAAAAGTTTGGAAACCAGCTATGCCATCACATAATAGAGGCAATTTGCCTTAGAAAATTTCTTAACATTTTTGGAATTGGGGGTGGCTAGTTTTACCTTTATTTCAAGGGATACTGCTTTATTATCTGATCTTACCAGTGAAAACATCACACTTGGGGCGGGGGCGTGCAGCCCTCACCCATATTTGTGAGTACTATATCCGGGATATAAGTACCCCTTCTCGGGTTGCAGACTAGCTGCTCAAGAGCATTTGAGCTTACAAAGTCACAAAATATTTGGGCCTGCATTGTTTGTATGGCTCCAAGTTAATGGACGGGTAGTTAAAATCACCCATTAGAATGGCATTGGACTTGATGATGAGTGATTCTAGCAACTTCAGGTATGATGTGGGGGTTTCCTGGTTAATGGTCCTCCTGTAGTAAGGTGGATATAGTGTAGTTCAAGCATGTCATATTGCTTGACCAGCCTTGAGGTGTGCTTATGCTTTATGGAGATAGATACACCTCTGCCTTTTGCTCTTTCATGTTCAGTGGGTTGTTGGAAAGCATGAAAGACATTATAAGCCATACACAGCCATTGTACTTTCCATGGCTTTAACTACTTTAACTATGTTTCAGTAACTGCACAGACTTTGGCATTTTCCAGGGTGAGGAGCACTTCTAGGGAGTGTGATTGCTTGCTGAGACTCTATGAATTGAGCAGTAACACCTTTAGCTTGCCCTGATTAGCTTTTGCTATGTTGGAAGTTTTGTCTCTTTGGCAATGCCTAAAAAAGGCAATATTGGGGAGTATAATGTTTTGATAAATATCCAAAAGCCTGGTGTTGACAGATGAAGACCATCCCTGGCAAAGCAGTGCGGTCTGTCAACTATGTTCTTCCAGGCTGACAAGTATTGGATCCTTTTAGAATGACTCTAGTAGCTAAGCCAATTGTTAAAGACAATTGTTTTCTGCTGATATTGTGACATCATCTTTGGAGATGATAGAATGATGCTCAATACTAGGCGCATACCTGCTTGTGGGACATATTCTGTGTGCTCAGTCATATCTCTCACCATATAGTCCAAAGAGGTATGTCTCCGGTCATTCATGCCCACATAGACTATGACAGAGTCATACTGGTACTTGGGGGTAAGGGACCTCAATGATTGTGTGATCTGGTGGATCCTGGCCCCTGACAGAGAACTAACTGTAACCATTTCCTTATCCTGGTAAGAGAGACATCAGTGTGTTTCACAATGGAGTCTCCTATAACCAAAATATTGGGTTGTGGGGTGATTGCCATAAGGGCTTGGTAGTTGCAGACAATGAGATGCGGTTCTATGCGCTGTGAGGAGAACTGTCTTGTTTGTGTGTGTGTGGAGTTTCTGAGAACTGCACTTGAGAGACCTTTGAGGTTTGAGTAAGTTACATGTGAGCACCTCTGCATATGTGGGTCTTTGTGTCTGGTTCTTTGCGGGTGTGTAGGGATGCATGCGCGTGTGTGTGTGTGTGTGTGTGTGTGTGTGTGTGTGTGTGTGTGTGTGTGTGTGTGTGTGTGTGTGCGTGTGTGTGTGTGTGTTGTAGACAACCTGTTCATTGCCTTTTGTGTCTGTATGTAAGAGTCTGGCCTCCAGCGTCAATGTGTATATACATCTCTTACATACTATATTTGTCTGACAGGTAAGTGGTTGTCAGTGGACATAAGGCAATTGCTGGATTGCCTCAGAATGCCCATGTCCTGCAAGCTAGATGCAGAGATAGCAGGAAAGTGCCCATCCATGGCTACATGTCCTAATGTATACCTTACAAGAGACAGGAGAGAAATGTGCTTGTAACCAGATAAGGGATGCGTGATTACTTTGTTGTAATCTACATCTAACCTATCCAGCAAGGCTGCCTAGCACTCAAAACAGATGCCCTTTGAGCAGTGATAGTCTCGGGTGCTGTATTAATGTAATGTAAACCTAAATAGTCCTAACTAAATGTGTTTATGCTGCTCATTGTATAAAATAGTTGCCCTTTCAGTAGTGTGGGACTGAGGTTAAGTTCCAAGATAGTTTTTATAGTTACATTTCAACTTCGGATGATCACATATAACAAGCCACCACTAAAGTGAGGCTTATATATGGTCAGTGAAAAGTTAACTATGCCCTGAGGTCAATCGTGTAATCACGCAATGAGCTTTCTTTCTGCAATTCCCAGCTCAGATAGATGAAATCAGTCCTCTCCTGTTACAAGAGTGCAGGCTTTGACCCTCATAACATAGGACAACTGGTTTGGAGTCCCAAGTGTTAAGGAACCACAAATAGATGCCTAATACTAGCTAAATACCACTGGATACAATATATTAAAAGACAGAACAGTTGTCCTTACAACACTTAGAAAAATGTAACTTTTAATATTTAAAGAAATGCAGAAAACAATAAATAGCAGAGAAATATTTAGCTGTATAATGAAAATAATTAAAGCAAGTGCAAAATGACACAATTTCATTTATCTTGCCCAAGGATGGCTTCCGATGCTTGCTAAATCTCTCAAAGTCTCTGATGTTGCCATCAAATGATGACCAGCTCTAGATAAATTAGGTTTGTTTATTGTTTAACAAAAGTGCTCCCACCACACCAATAAAGCCTTAAAGCCTTAATTCAACTACACTCTGACCTTCAAAAAATAGATGTAGCCTCCACTCTTCCTGTTTTCCGCTTACTCTCACATACAAGGGGTCACACACAGCTAGGTGGCCACTTGAGAGCCGCCTAGCAATTTATTCTTCCCAGAGTGGGAAACTACACAAGTTGGCATAGGCAATGGTACCATTCTCAGAAAGCCTGGCATAGTTTGCTCTAAATTATATTGCCTTAAAACAGCCTAAAAATGTCAGTCCTTCAATACCAGCAGACAAACCATGCACACTTACACTAATATGTCAAACCAGGCTACAACATGCAAACAAATTGCTCGGTTGGTATTTTTCCCTGGTCATTTAACTGTCCCTTATTGCAATACCTTGTCTTTGTTGGCTGACAGCATTGCAGCAGACTGAGCTGCCTTTGTCATGCAAGAAAAATGAGATGGCACTGAAGTCTTACTTATATGCTCCTTAGTACTTTCCTCTAGTTCCTGGACAACTGCTCAAGTCTGGATTATTTGTTTCATATTCGCAGTAAGCCATGGGGATAAAGTAGACCATTCTCACTTCTGTTTGTTTTCAATCTTTTGGTTTCATTCAATTTAGCTTTATTATTTCAAAAATAAACTCCATTAACAGACCCAGCACAATTCTCATTTTAAAACTGGAATAAAAAATTCTGGAGATGCTCATTTTCAAAGGCCCAGAAAAAACGACATCAAGCAGAGTATCTGATCAGAGATGGAAAATGATGGAGGTGGTTCTAAATTTGAAGCTCATCTGGCTTCTAGGACAGAATTACCACTTAACGAGTTCCAGACTTTGATTTACAACATGTAGACCTCATCAGACAAAAGTGATACTTTTTTTTTACTGTTACCAGAGAAGTGGATAAGGACAACTTTCTGGATGTGGTCTGTCTGCAATTCAATGTAAGTGTAGATTTGGTTCACAACAATAGGGTCCTCAGAAAGCTGGAAGGCTAGGATAAACAACAAATTTTGAAAAGGTAAAAAGGAGATGAGGCATATACGATGGCAGTAATGGGAGGGATGTCAGACAAGATTACAGGGGTAACCATTTGAAATGATGGTACCCCCTAGAAAAAGTCCTGAAATGCAGAGACTGAATGGCCAAAAGAACATACTTACATATACTAACTTTGAGATGCCATTTCTCAAATATTCCTTTTTCTCTGAGGTATGGCAATCTCAAAGTTGGTATATTTAAGCTCAAGGGGTGTGGGGGTGCAGGGGGCACTTCCCCCCCACACTAAAGCTCTTCTGTGTTTTCAGCTCTTTTTGTGGCTTTTATGGCATTTAGACTACTGACATTTATAAAAACACCCAAGGAGCTATGCAGTGGCAAGTGAAGTCTTTAGGAATTGATCCTAGGGTCAGCCCTATTTAAAGCATTCATTTCTATTTTTAAATGGTTCAATGTCTTTACTAATGGTACCTAGCAGGGGTGGGTGTTTCTTATGCATGTGCTAACCTGACAAGGGACATAAAAAGCAGGAGTTATAGTCTAAGAATTTACTCCTTTGCTTCCACTTCTCCATGAAAGAAAAATGCACCTAGATGAAGGCGATCCAAATGTATAGCACATGTTTCTGGAGGAAATTTCAGGAACCCACAGAAAGGGAATGTTTTGGTAGTTATTTCTGCGGAATAAATATTATATTGGGCTCAGAGTGAAAAGAGTGATGTTAAGGGAAGTCGTATATTATGGTATATATAGTATATATCCAGAAAAAAATCTATTCCTTCTCATCGATTATGGTTTAATCAAACTAAAACTAATTAGAGCAGTTTAATTGATCTATACAGTGAGTGACAGCAGGCTTTATAAAACAGTGGAGTTGTTATATGGTGGGAATGAAGACGTTTTCCTTATCCCCACTTTTGCATGAAATTAGCATATTTCAAGATGTGGCACAACCCCTACATGGAAGGCAAAATGGGAGCATGATCTTTGAAAAAACACCATCATAGTTGTCTTTGCAATAGTTCATAAATGTGATACTCAATGTGCAGTGATCAGAAAAATGACACATAACTATTGTCAAGAAATAATCGTGTAATCATCTAGAAATGGAGATGTGCCTCTGCCACGAGGTCAGGAGATCACAGCGGGAGATGTGTGGTGTGTACAGTTCCAAGAGGAGATCACAACAGGAGATTTGTAGTGTGTTCAGTTCCACTACGTGATCACAACAGGAAATGTGCAGTGTGTACAGTTCCACCAGGAGATCACAACAGGAGATGTGCGGTGTGTACAGTTCCACCAAGAGCTCACAACAGGAGATTTGTACTGTGTACAGTTCTACCAGATGATCCCAACAGGAAATGTGTGGTGTGTGCAGTTCCACCAGTTGATCACAACAGGAGATGTGTGGTGTGTACAGTTCCACCAGGAGATCACAACAGGAGAGTTGTAGTGTGTACAGTTCCACCAGGTGATCAGAAAAGGAAATTTGCAGTGTGTACAGTTCCACCAGGTGATCACAACAGGAGATGTGCAGTGTGTACAGTTAAACCAGGTGATCACAACAGGAGATGTGTGGTGTGTACAGTTCCACCAGGAGATCACAACAGGAGATTTGTAGTGTGTAATGTTCCACCAGGTGATTACAACAGGAAATTTGCAGTGTGTACAGTTCCATCAGGAGATCACAACAGGAGATTTGTAGTGTATAATGTTCCACCAGGTGATCACAAAAGGAAATTTGCAGTGTGTACAGTTTCACCAGGTGATCACAACAGGAGATGTGCAGTGTGTACAGTTAAACCAGGTGATCACAACAGGAGATGTGTAGTGTGTACATTTCTAAAGAACTTCTAGCCAGAGTGAGATTACACTACTAGGAATACAAAAAAGGCAGTCAAGATAGTGAGCATAATGGAAATAGTATCATATGAAGAGAAATTTAGGTAACTGGACCTTTATTTTCCCTGAAAATAGGTGAAGCAGCTGTAAAGCCCTTTAAGTATACAATGCAGTACCTATGAAGTGGAATGGCATTGGACTGTAAGGAAAGGGGAGGTACGAATCAGGAGACATGCAATTGATTTACAGAACTCAGTTCAGCCTTGACATTAGGAAGCATGTGATCAGTAAGGGGATGAAAGAGTTGGCATTATGTGTGGACAATGGCAGCTCATTTGGGAAATTAAAAAAAAAAAACTGAGTAAATTAGGATTGAGAGGAGGGAAAGGGGAGGAGCAACTGTGCTGTGCTTGTTACACACATAAGTCTATCTCTCTATCTATCTAAATATATTGGGAGGCATCAAATTTGTTAAATTGTTAAATCGATAGCTTTCATATTGACTCAATTTGGTTGACAGGAAAACTGAACAACAGATATGCAAGATCACTATAACACCATAACTGGGGAAAATGCCCTCCCCCTAGTACTGTGTAATCACACAGTTGAAACATTTAAGCAGTGGGATTGTTGGGAAGAGGAGGTCTAACACCCTGAATAAAACATTTTCTTTAGGTGCATGCTCTGACTTTATGTCTTGGAGCATGTGCTGCCTGTTGTCTTTTTTTTTTTATTTTGCATCACTATTATTAACCGATATACCCCTGTATATATATACATACACACACACACACACACACACACACACACACACACACACACACACACACACATCTATCTATCTACATATATATATATATATATATATATATATATATATATATATATATATATATATATAGGGTTCCTATTAGATGACCGAAGACGCATTCTTTGGAATGCGTCTTGGTCGAAGTTGAAAAGAAGAAAAGTCAAAATGACGAAGCAGCATATAAGCAAATTCTTTCCTTGGGAAAGAAATCACTTGGCCGCGTCCGTTACTTTGCCATTTTCGTCACTGTAGTGCAATCTCGGAGTTGGTATATTTAAGTAGAGGTGATGTGGGGGTGTGGGGGGCAAAGCCCCCAGTTTATGTTATGTTTTAAGTGTTTTTTTTTTTTTGAAACAGATTTTTTTCCCTTGGAAAAAAATCGCTGTTCTAAGCATTTGAGTTTGTAAGCTTTCGCTTACATGGGGTTCATAAATCATCATTTGCTGTTCTAAGCATTCGATGATTTAATATAGACTATATATATATATATATATATATATATATATATATATATATATATATATATATACACACACACACGCACACACATATATGCATGTGTGTGTGTGTGTGTGTGTGTGTGTGTGTGTGTGTGTGTGGTTACGGAAATGTTTGAATATGGCATACTAAGATATTAATAAAGCCCCAGAAATTGTAGTTTTCAACACCCTTATTTCAAGTACTGTCAATCAAATGGCAACAACATCTAATGCTGCTACTTTGTGGCACTGAGCACTCAATTACAATCTGCTCGAATACTAATCTGGTGCTACATAACTACAACATGCACTTTAAACCATAATAAACGGGTATTATATAATCAAAGTTTGACAGTAAAAGAAGCTACACAGCCTTAGAATTTCAGATATTTATAAGTAAGCAAATAATAAATATAAAAATAATGGCCATGCTTATTGCTGAAATGTAGATTAAGTGTCAGTGTCAGGATTTTATCACAGGACTTTGGAGAATAGCTCTGCAACAGTTTACAAGATTTTGATCATCTCCTTAATTTTGCTGCAGTAAAAATCTCACACAGAAAGAAATGAGAACTATAAATTTAACTGAAAATGCACAGCTAATATGTTCTGTGCTGCATCTTTAAATGTCTCAATGTATTCCACTCTGCACTTCTCTATAAGAGAAATGCAAGAATTTGGGGGGCATGAATATCTGTAAAAATGAGTAAAAAAAGGTCATCACTTTGCCATCTGTAGCAGCTGGAAGTCTGAAGACTCATTAACACAGATGTAAAAATGAACACATTTTGGTCAGTGATGAATTTGCTGAGGGTACTATTCCCACAGCCTCTTCTCAGAATCACAGTTTTCTCTAATTAAACACGATGCTGCTACCATGCTCTCTGTCATTATAGGCCTGTGACACTAGCCAATATTTCAGAATGAGTCCCTGAACAACAGTCCTTTGCAGCAATGCTGCCACTGTATTTTCAGCTGTCATCAGCCTATGCACAAACTGAATAATTAGCAAGACATTCCTTTTTGTGCTAAGCCAAATCGATGCCACTGCAATGGTCACAGGATGTAACCATGATGGGCTCAGGACAGTTTATTAGACACATTTCTTAAACAAACCTAAATCAGTGCATAGCCTGCTGAAATATATTAAGCCCTATATGATGAGCCACTAAACAGTATTTTAAACCTAGTAAATGCCGTTTCAAAGAGCTACTGATTTGATTTTTTTTCTTTTGACTTATTGTCTTGAAATAAATGCTTGGTCATTTGTTTGTCATGTATCTGACTAAAGTTGGCTCCCCTCACTTCCAAAATACACTAAAATGCCAAGTTTTTGCCATAATGACCAATATAGCACTCCTCTAGCTGATGTCTGCATGCAGCAGATAATTGCCCTGTTCTCTTCTTGCCTTGGAAAGGCAAGCAGTCAGCTTCATACTAATCTCCTGCTATGAATCAATGCCCAGTGCTAGAAGACCTGCTGGCAAGGAAAGATAAAGTTGCAGCTGAGGTTACTAGAAAAGTTCATTAAAGAAGCTGTCCAAATGGTCTTACTTCTAAACGGTGTGCTATCATATGACATGCACCATGTAAACACAAGTTGCTGGGATTTCAGGGTCAGTGATATATTTACCAGTGCTGTCCTGCAAATAAGGTCTCTATTTCTGAAGAAATATACTCTTAGAAAAGATAAGACTATCCTGTTTTAAGGCACTCAAATCTAACCTAGACTGTGTACCTGAGACACTGAAGTGAAAACTTGGCAAATAACTGAAGCTAAAGCAGTTATTTGATGGTGTGCATAGCTATAGATGATGAAAGGGCAGGTATCAGCACAACCTTACCCTGTTGGTTATACAGAAAAAAAAACAGTGAAGGACATTATTTGTCAGTTATGATATTTATTCTGTTCATGTTCTGAATCTGATATAATGCATTCTTTCAAGCAATGTGAATGAACTAACCCAGTATCCCCACGTCTTCCATTCTTTTTTCTTCTTGAGTTGTTGCTTGCAAAAATTTATTCTCCTTTCACTAACATTGCTAAAGAAATAGAAAAAGAATCAGAAAATGTGTAAATGCGTAGCTTTTTGTTCTTTAATGATGTTCAAGTCTGACCATATTATGTGGAAATCTGTTATCAGGAAACTAGCACTATGAGAGCCAAAAAAAAAGTCTTTATATATGCATGTATGCTGGGTGACTTATCCTTTTCCGAGATGGAACACAATTAATTGAGATGAAATTAACAATCTTTTAGATGGCAGTAATGAGGTACAGTCTATAGAAAAGCAAAGCTGAAGTTATGGGCTGTTTTTCAGGTTTTGAAAAAAACTAGCAGATAATTATATAACAATGAAAGGTCAAGAGCAATTAGAGAGATGGCATAAAACAGTGTTAAAATGTTCTCTCTTTTTCACATTTTGGAACTGGAGAGCAGTAAAGATTAATGCTAAATAACTTGGAAGAAAAACATTATTCCATAGATGAAGTATTTCTAGCTCAGGAGTATTTAAAATATGATTATATATGCAATCTACAAAGAAAATATAGAAGTAATAAATGCAAACTCACAAAGATGCAAGCTAGAGATGTCACATTCTGTCTGACATTAGATAAGAATTAAGATTAACACCATTATGTTATACAAGGGTTAGTTCTTTTACTGATGTCTGCATCACCTTCAACTACATCTCTGGCTATGGCAACAAGAGTAAAGTAGGCCCCCAAGGTTTTCAAGGAAAGTGTATGGCTGTAAGAAACTGTGGACAAGGAAGACATTTACCAGAACAATGATTTTTTTCTGATATGTCATGTCAGATGAAAGGAACAGTCTGAACTGTTCAGTATGGTCTGTACATCAGCAAAAGTATCTTTTCACATTCCCCCTGTTGAATTTTCTTTCTCCCTCACTGGATTTACTAGTGAATCCTATTTGTCATAAGAACCACTTTATGTCTCAAGAAGGCAAAGTATTTTCACCCTTCATAAAATGCTTTCCATTGAACTAAAACTGGTATACACTAAAACTGCTCTAGTACAGGTTTATGAAGGAATTCCATATGGTTGACTTTGCAATGTTATACTATTGTAATATTAAAACTCCAATAGCTCAGAGCATCTCATAGGCAGTTATACATTGTATTCTGAAACTTTTGGTCTACGATTTAAATTTCTTGTCATTATGGTTAGTTAAAATTCAGGCTAGGTCTAAGTGACAAGGACGTGTTAGCAACATGACAGTGCAACATCTTGATTTTAATCTCAGCATGGGCTCATTCATTTGAGTGGCATTTACTAAAATGTTTTGTTTGTGCAGAATAACTATTTACCATGACACTAAAACATGTTTGACTCACAGTGTCATTATATTATTTTAATTATGTTTAAGAGAGCTTCCATTTGTAGAAGCTAAATAAGTAATTCACTGTCTTAAGTCCTTGAATCTGCTTTGTAAAATGCATATGCTTTCCCTACTGGTTAATCAGATGCTTTAAAAAGTAGGAAGTGATTAAAGCATGGTACTCACTACTCTAAATTAAGATTTATATAAATGAGTCAATTCTAAGAGAAGGGTTCCATATATAGTGTGAACGTAAACAATCTTTCACATACCTTTTTGAAAATATTATAGATATTTCTTTAATTCTGCTCAACGTCTGTGATAAATGACTGCAAATACAGACTCAGAATTAAACAATGAAGTATATTTCTACAAATTCAAGAAGCCATGACTACAAAAACACCTCATAAAGGTTCCAGACATAAACAGTTGCAATGTTACCAGCATTAAAACATCAGCTGATCAGCCGAGCATCTCTAGTCATGACTCAGAGCCAACCTTAGACATAGGCCAACTAGGTGGCCGCTTAGGGCGCCGCTTTAGAATGGGCACTTTTCTAGTATTTATTTGTTTATTTTTTTGTAGTAAATAAATGGTTTCTCTAAAATATGTTGAATGAATACAGAAAAAAAACTAAACAATAAGGCAAGTTGTGATAAAAGTATAAAAAAGTAATCTGGATGGTGTAGGTAGACCAAGATGGGGGCAGCAGGTGGTGTGTTTGGGGGGGGGGTGGTGCTGTGGAGCCCTTTTGCCTAGGACACCAGTTGAACAAAGGCCAGTCCTGACTCAGATAATAGGTATACAAAAACATTGCTGCACATACAGCAAAGAAACCTTGAGGAAGTAAAGTAGTATAACACAGTAATCTACATTTAAAGCAAACAAATCTGCAACAGTATGTACAACTTAAAGTTTAAACACAAAAGGCAAAATATAGAAGTGCAGGCACTGCAAGATGTTCATTTTTATAGGTCTAAACAGCAAAAGAAAGACGTGGATTCCAAAAATGGGAAGAGCAGAAGGAGGGTATTTTGGGGAAGCAGTAGCATAATGTAGTGTGCTTTTAATGAGCATAGGTTATGGCTGCTTCAAATGCTGGTGAGAAATGCATTCCATACACCTGGTGCAAGCTTAGTGAAGGACATTTCAATACAGTGGAAGAGATTAAAAGCTACATTATGGCTTTGGCACTGGAATCAGTACTGATATGAGGTAGTGAGCATCATTGTGTACATATGTGTGAAACTGAACAAGGGAAAATGAAGATCCTACAGGCATTGGTGAAATATAATACAGGGTAGACTTAACATTAATAGGGTCTGTACTGGCAGAGACCTGTAAGATACATAGCTCTGTTCTTTTAAGAGCTAAGTAAATAAGTCTCTTCTGACTTTTGTTCTCATACCTGAAATTATTTATTTATCTGCTTTTATTTATTAACTGGATAAACAAAGTAGGTACAAAATCCTGTTTACATATGTTTACCAGAAGTCACTGCCTGCTTAAATGACTTGTACAGAGATAAACAGCAGTCAAATGGAATCTAAGGGAGGCAAATTAAAAAAAAATGCAGAGAATGAAGCTTATTTGCAGCTCATAGCCTTAATCATATGCACTGGGCAACTAGAAATAGTGACTTTGCCTCATCGTAATAATTTATGTATTTGTCCCGGTCCCCTTCAATAAACATACATCACATCAAATGATATTTAACAACCTTTATTAAAATTCCATAAACATAACTTTATTGATCAACCAATATTTTCATTTATTAATCACAGCTTAAACATACATATAACTGTTAACTTAGGGTATCGTGACTCTGATCACCCCAACCAAGTAAGCAGCATCCTTATCTCCGCTCGCTTACTTTTACTTATAAAGCAGCGTCCAACTGCTCACTTGCATTTCCCAGCTCATTAAAATTAACCTCCAACACCAGAGGGAGACCAGAAGAGGGACAAGCCTGCCCCTCTTCTCTACCTCCCAAAAGTTATAACAACCACACAATCCCCAATGCTGTAAACAGGGAGGGAGGGTGAGTGACAAGTTCATGCCAAAATGTGATTCCTTACCCTGTTACACTTTCACAAAACTTATTAAGCCCCTCCCTACCCTTACCTCATTTCCTACCAATCATCTTGCTTTCCTATTTAACCCTTTTCTCTGTCCCCAACTAGCTTCTTCCCTTACCCTCATAAAACCTAATACTACTCCTATCTAAACCTCACCTGAAGATGTCCCTGGACAAATTTGTTTGTTACCAAACCTCATCTGTCCCAGTCCCCTTCAATAAACATACATTACACCAAATGACATTTGATGACCTTTATTAAAATTCCATAAATATAACTTTATTGACCAACTAATATTTTCATTTATTAATCACAGCATAAAAATCCACATAACTGTTAAATTAGAGCAACATGACCCTGCTCACCCTAACCAAGTAAGCAGGATCCTAATCTCCGCTCGCTAACTTTTACTTATCAAGCAGCATCCAACCACTCACGTGTATTTCCCAAATCATTGAAATAAAAATCCAACCAAATAAGTAGCATCCTCACCTCCACCTGCTTACTTTAAATTGACAAGCAGCATCCGACCACTCACTTGCATTTCCCAGCTCATTGAAATGAACCTCCAACACTAGAGGGAGAACAGAAGAGGGACAAGCCTTCCCCTCTTCTCTGCTCACCAGCCTGACCAGGCTGTTCCCCCTACTTCATACCAAAACTCCCAACAACCTTGAATAACAAACCAAACTGTAGGTTAAAAACATAGAAGCCAAACATCATTTGGTGTACTCCATTCTCTGTGAACCAAACTGGATCCCTGTCATCAGTATGCCAAAACCCTATCATATAAAGAAACCAGTTACCTAATCAGCTGAAATTAAACCAATGATCACCCTTCAAAGCCAAAGTAATACCTGTACCCTTGTAAAACTTCTGTAAATCAAACCTATACTCACTTATCATAACTACCAACAGTAACTTCATCATTATTCCCAGGTTGTTACCTGTCAAATGTACCACCAAAACACTAAATCCAATGGCTTCCCAAACAAAGCAAGCCCAACTACATGCCATCCTGCCTAACTGCAGCATCCTTTAACCACCCACAGGATGTAATAATGATTAAATTAGATCACATATCCAACAAATCAGTTTAATAGGATTTCATCCCCCATAACCACCAACTGTTATAAAACAAACATACAATAACCATTTAGCATTTGCTGACCAATACACCACCCCACTTAATAAATTCAATCCTCCATAATGCCAATATCCCCCAAATTGCAACCTAACGAACTTCTATTTACCCACTACAACCCCAAAAACAAAACATATCTTGACAATAGCCATAGCCTGTCAGTCTTCACACTATCAAATCTAACCCAACAGTCCCAGATTCAGTAAACTCATGTAAACTAGTCACCTATACAACTATACTAAATGGTTCTAAGTCCACCTTAACTACTTGAACTGTCTAACCTTGTTCCCAAGCCTCAACACAAATTAAAATCTTACTATGCCCTACCATGTACCCTCCTGTTCACACTGCCTGCAATCCTGTACCACATCTAATCATTCCAAGCCAAGCTAACACACCTCTACTGTCGAAACCAGGGCCTCCTACCACAGCCCTATTGTCCAAATGAAAATTAAGTGTTCCCTACAACTTCTAATAAACGTACAATGCCAGCCAAAGTGAAACCAACTTCAAACAGTAACAGCCTTCCTCCAAATGTTCTTCCATCCAATACATCCATCCTCCAAATGTCCTTACATCCTCCCAACCAACAAGCCAAAACCATTCCTTCACAAATATGCCAAATAAGGGGCCCATCAAGCTTCATGACATCCTTAATCTACCCTTGTCCCAAAACTTTTTTTTAATATCATACAACCACGGCCTTCATCCACTTATCACCCCTTTGCTCAGACCTTCAAGCTTCTGCATAAACAGTAACCAGTTCCGTACCCATACCTACACACATGCATACCTTGCAAGCTCTGTCAAACCCTTTACTTAACGCCAACCACTCCTGCCCAGTCCAATGGAGAACAGTGCTGAACTCCCAACGTAGCACAGCCACCAAAAAATCCATCTGTCTAGCCTTGCCATAGGAAAACAAACCCATCTACCATGCCCACAAAATGCGACCCAACCTCATGTTGTTGTAACTCCACCTCACCTGTGGACAACAGCAAAATCGCCATAAACAATCCCCAAACTTGCTTCACCCAGCCACTGATGTACCTCATTCATGTCCCCTCATCACTCCCAATCTACACTCTGACATGCCTTAATGAGTAAAGTAAGATTACCTGCAACCTTCAGTGGAATCCATCAAATTTCAAATGCACTTCCTTCAGGTCACCGACTAATGCCTACTCTGCACTTCCCCATCTGCGACCTCATTGTGATCTGCAAAAGAAAAGAATACTGTAAATCCTGTACACATGCATAAACCAAAACCTCTTAATGACATTAGCCAACAGCCAAAGTGGATTTGAAAATTAAAAAAAGTTTCCAAAATTGTACATAACAATAAAAAAAGAAAATAAATAAATGGCATATACATGATATGTACCAAAATATGGGGCAGAAATTCACATGTTTATTCTATAGAACTACAATTGAGAATGGTTATAAAAATATGCAGTTAGAGTGATGAAGCGGTGTGATTATGCAGGTACAGAGCAGGAGCATAACCAAGAGCTGGACAGATATTGTTTGAGTCTGGCTTTGAAGGATTTTAGTTTTTCTAGTTTCTGTTGTTCAGTCAGTAAGTTATTTTACTGTTTAGTGATGTAACTCAAGTAAAGTGAGTCATCAGCTATGGTTTCAGCTTTACTAGCAATTAGGAAAGGCTCCCTATTAGATAGACAAAAAATCAAAATCTCGAATGGCTTAGATGTTGAAAATGCCATTCTTCGTAATCGCTATTGTGAGATCATGGTATAGTGAAGATCAGAAAATTTGGTCTTTCCTCACTGTAGTGGGGTCTCTGAGTTGGCATATATATTTAGTGGGGGGGGGCACAGCCCCCTACAATAGGGATTTTGATTAACTGCATTTCCACTCATGTGAGAGTTTGAGATTTTGAAATTTCATCTATATAATATAGACCCATTACTAAACATTTATTTCCTGAGCACAATAATAATAATAGCAAGACTGGTCAAAATTTGCCTCATTGCAGGTACAACTCTGAGTAGAGAACATAAAGAATTTACAAATAAGTGACCAATAATATAAACTGCTTCTTGTGATCATTTTAATCATTTTATCAGTGGTGGCTTGTGATATCGGACTGCAGGACTGCAGCGCCCCCCCCCCCAGCTGTGAACCACAGTGGCACAGTCCTACAAATCCTCTGTCTTCCACATAGAAAGTGAATCCGGACTGCTGCCTTACCAGTCTGGATTCAGGAAGAAGGCAGCAGACTGCTGATGCACCAAAAGTCTTTGCGGTGCTAACCGCATAGACTGGAAGGGGATTGGACTGCAAGGTCAGCAGTCTTGGAATGTTCACGCAAACAGGAAGGAACAAACAAGAGCCGGGAAACTGGAAGTGCATTCCGGCACAATGCAAATGGCAGAGATACTCTCTGCTGTGGATTACAGGTGCAATTTTAATCATACATTACTCTCTGCTGTGGATTGTATTATTGCAGAGCGAACACAGACAGCTGAGACTTTGCAGGTACACTCTCTGCTGTAGATTTAAGGGAACGCAGATGGCCAAGAATTGTATTGCAAGTCAGTTTGCAGTCAGCCGAGAACTGTATTGCAAGTCAGACTTGTGTGTGCATGTGTATATAAATGTATGTATGGGGGGATTCTCTCAACTGTCGCTGATTTTGCAACACATATTTATTTACTTACTTATTAGGCCTGTCCCCATAAAGTAGTTCGATTTTTTTCTGGTGAATTACTAAATGCTATTGTCAGTCAATAAATCCAGGCATTATAGTTCATACTTCTTACTGTTTGGGAAGTATGTCTTCATGGAATAATTCTGTTATTTGTAAAAGAATTAAGGTATAGTTTTAAAATGCATCTGATTTGGAGGCTTTGTTCCTTTGTTGTTGACTTTGTACAGAAATTTTGAGCAAAGATGATGAGAGATGGGGAAAGGAGTAGGATGTCTCAACTGGCACCAATTTTGCCTCATATTTTAATCTGTTTTGTAAAACTGTATTGCTCTGGCAAATCATTTTAACTGTATGTATGCATGCATGCAGGGTGATGGTCTCTCAACTGTCCCTGATTTTGTAGAATGGTCCTGTTTTTTTCCACATTTTTTCAGGTAAATTTGAGGATTACAGTAAATAAAGCCAGCCATTATACTTTCATACCACTCAGAAAGTGTATGTTGATGGAAAACCTCTTGCTCTGTTAGTTATATTTAAAATTATCTCTGATTTGGGGACTTTGTCCCTTCATTATTGCTTTTTTTGGCCAGAATTATTGAGCAAAGAAGTTAAAAAGTATAGTTGTGGTAGTTGGGAGGGGGGGGCATAGAAGCTCTCAACTGTCCTTGATTTTGTCTCATATGGTTGTCTGTTTTCTTGTAAAATTGTGGTGCTTTGACAAATCATTTAGGATTGCATTACTGAATATTGACAGACATATTTTGTTTCTGACTTAATACCCTGCAGAAAAAAAACATGATGTGTGTGTGTGTGTGTGTGTGTGTGTGTGTGTGTGTGTGTGCGTGTGTGTGTGTGTGTGTGTGTGTGTGTGTGTGTGTAATTCCCCAGTTGATTTATACTGGTGGCTAGAGAACTCAGAATATCTGCTGGTTAGAGAATACCTCAGGCTCAAACCTTGTACCTTAAGTGCAGGTAACAAAAGCCTGAATTCCCTGCCCACCACCATTTGTGAAACTTTTCGCCTTGTATTTTGTTCTGTTCTATTCCTCATAAAATCTGTGGTTTCTGAATTTTAATTCCTTAAATAATTGATGGTGCAGTGGTAGCATTGTTGCCTCACAGCTAGAGTTCTCTGGTTTGATTCTTGGCTAAGGGTACCTTCTGTGAGAAGTCTGCATGTCCTCTGTGGGTTTGCTGTGGTGTCCTCCCATGTTACAAAGACATGTGTCTGCAGTATTTCTCCCTGGGCCTCTGCTGGAAATTGGCTTTTGTTCCAAGTCAAACTTTCCAGGTTAAATGTTAAATAAAATTGACAGGCATTTGAATTTCAGACTTCATATTCTTCAGAAACTACATAGTAACACAAAACCTTTTATTCTAGCAATTTTCTAAGTTTATAAGATGAATATTTGAAATTTGTCCCTATTTTTGGGAATGTGTTCTCCCATCATTGGCTTCGTCCTGGCTTTTTGTGCTAAGGTTTAGAGCTATGGTGGGAACTGAATTCACTGAATATGTTTGAGGGCTGTATTCCTCCATTACTGGCTTTGTCCAAATGTTTTGTGCTAAGAGGTTGACAGCTATGTTGAGAACTGAATTCACTAAATGGTAGCCAATGAAGTTTCAGTCTTCCTCTCTTTCACAAAACAGCTGGTTTGGCACAGTGGTATGTTGCTCTGACTGTTTTGCATAGGGTCCTGGGGTTCAAGACTTGGCAGTAAAATGTATGGTGGTAACACAGCATTTTATTCTAGCAACTTTCCAAGATTATACAAGCAATGTTTAAAATGTGTCCCTGTTTTTGGGGGCTTTTGTCACCCCCCCAATACATTTTGGCTTTTTCCACATTTCTTGTGCTGTGAAGTTGAGAGATACAGTTGAGTGTTGAGTAGATTTTACAAGGAGCTGAGAGCTGCAGGGGAAAAGAACTTTAGTTCTGCTTATGTTCAATCTGCCTGCATTTTAATAGCACGACAGGTAGTGTACTTGCTTTTGATGCAGAAGGCTGTGGGTTCTACTCCCACAGGGGGTGGATGCAGCAGTAATGAGAATGGCCAGTCTTTGGCAAAGACACCTAGTAACTATGAACCTGTTATCAGTTTGCCATCCATTCCCTATTGTAATATTACTAGCTGATCATTTTTGTAATGTAACATAGGCAATTTATTCCTCAAGGGCAACAGGCACTTTATTTGTAGATGAAACAATGAAATATAAAGTTGTTTGCTAGCAGCAATCTCTTCATTAGTTACAAGTCTCTTTAATGTGGAATTATTTAGATGACTTTTACTTCTGCATAGATTGTGCATATTTACTGATACTGGTGGATTGTAGAAGTTTGAGTAGATTTTTATGATGGAAATGTTCTCAGTTGGACAGTTTTGTCATTATTGGTGCATGCATTTTGTTTCATTGTTTACTGGAAAAATGTTCAAACAATAAATTTAAAACACCCCCTTAACAACTGTACTGTATTATACAAAGAATATAATTTAATACAATCAGGAAGGTGTATCACACAACACATGTATGTTTTGTGTGCACATGGCCTATCATTTGAAAACAGCCCAAAGTTAATCTTTATACTGGCCAAATGTGTTTTGTTTGAATGTGGTTTCAATGCTGTTTCAATGAATGTGAGTTTCAAGGTCAGAGAAGTTTTAATGCTGTCTATTTTCATTGTGAGACTGCATTGCTTTGTTTAGAAGATGTCTTGGTGTTTGTGCTGCAAAATGCAAAATAAAACTTTCAAATGAAATCCAAATCATCATAGAAGTAAAGCAGTATGGTAAATCAGGCGAAATAGCCAAGTAATGGGACATTGGAATGGCTGCAGGGGGGAGGCTCCATTCGACTATGATTTTGTGAGGGGGAAGGGAGGCAAACTCAAAGATAGCCCTGGCTGAACTATACCTCTCAACTGTCCAGATTTTCACAGAATTAATAGATTTTTGCTTATTATTTTTGGTTTGTTCCTCATAAAATTTGTGGTTTTGGCAAATCATTTAGGAATTAAGTCACTAAATAATGGCAGATATTGAGTTTCAGACTTCATAACCTTCAGAAAAATGTATTATAAAGCAAGACCTGTTATTCTATAAACTCAGTTTATATAAGAGCAATTTTTAGTAATGTTTGTATGTTCCTCCTATATAGTTGGCCTTGTCCAGATTTCCTGCATAAACAGGTTGAGAGGTACGTGCAAATAAATTGCTTTATAGAATTAGGCATATCCAAACCTCTCAACTGTCCCCAATTTTGGATCAAAATGTTGTTCTCCCTATAATAATCCCTCTGCAAAATGGCAATTTTGGAAGAAAATGTGGAGGGTTTACAATTAATAAATAACTGCAATAATCAGAGTTATAGATTACTTTTATTTCAGAAATGCATGTAGATTTGTTTATTTTGTCAGTTGCTCAAGTTAACAGTCTTCTTCTTCTTTTGGCTGCTCCTGTTAGGGGTTGCCACAGCAGATCAACTGTTTCCATTTCTTCCTGTCCTCTGCATCTTGCTCTGTCACACCAACCGCCTGCATGCCCTCTCTCACCACATCCATAAACGTTATCTTAGGCCTTCCTCTTTTTCTGTTACCTGGCAGCTTCATCCTTAGCATCTTTTTCCCAATATACTCTGCATCCCTCCTAATATTAAAAACGTATCCCTTCTTTGACAGGTTCTTAGCTATATTGTGTGGCTATTTTATATTATTGCATTACATTTTTGGTCCATTTTTCATAAAATTGTGGTTTTCTGGCAAATTAGTGGCAAAACATTAGAGTGATGTTAGAAAATAATGACAGACATTTGAGTTTCAGATTTCATACCCTTCAGAAAATTCATACTAATGCAAGACCTACTATTCTATTAGAAAGTTTATAAGAGCAGTATTTAAATATTTTCCTTATTTTTGGGCCTTTGTCCCACTTCTATGTATGGGTTTGTCCAGATTTCTTGCTCTGCAGTTGAGAGGTGTGAAAAATGTGTCAGGGCCATCACAGTCAGCCAGAGACATTTCAAATTGTGACATACTTGTTGTACCCCACTCCCCCATGTAGTGACTCTGGATGTGTCCAAGCAAGGCAAAAAGCAGTTATGCAGTGTAAGTGTGCAGAGTATCCCCCCATCCAAGGTAGACACAAGTACTACAGTGGCTTTTCATCTGTCTTTGCTTGATTTTGCAGAATGTTCTAGTTTTCTGTCATATTTTTATACTGTTGATTTATGCTTCTTATTATTCAGAAAATGCCAGTTGCTCTGTGTTTAAGTAGCAATGCTTTCATGACCATCAAGTAAGCTTGTCTGAGATTGTAAGATTCAAGTAAGCTTTAATAAGCATACTGTTAAAGAATTACCAAATTGAAAGACTTTTTGTTGTTGCCATGCAGAGAATACTTGCATAACTATATAACGTATAAGCCTTGGGTATTGAAATGCATATGACAGTATTTGTAATAAAGGACAGGATTATAGTATTTTCAGAAGCTCATTATCTTTGCTGGAGACTTGCAGTCATCTTTGCAGGCTTTACCAGTAAACTAAACAGAATGCCAATCTGTCATGTGTGGTCCATAACTTGTGCAGTAATCCTTTAAGCAATTTATCTTCAGCTTGTTTCTTGTTTGCTGTTCATTTTTTACTTTGATCATGTTTTCCCCATGAAACAAGTAGATAGTTGTTGTCAGGCAGCAGGTATTTTTGGATAAGAAACATTTTTACAAGTGAGGGTATCACAGAGATTGCTACTTTCAGCATATTATTTGGTACTTTTAAGCTGAATATAAATTATAATTAGAACTGCAGTGCAAGGAGAAGTGGTTTGAGTTGACTGCTGCTTGTTTTTCTTATACTTTATTTTGACTGGCATTCCAGTAATGTATTTAAAAAGTCATTTATTTTAAATGCCTCACAACCTTTTTGTTTCCATCTGGATATTAAGTAAGCTATCATGCAACCAATGCACTGAAATATTTTTTTTCTTCTATACTTCATTTTGTCTTGATTGGACTCTCATAATGATGGTTTGGCACCCAGGGCAGCGTATTTAAAGTTCCAGTTTTTGTGATTTTGAGCATGGCCCCTCCCCTTTCTAATTGGACACACCCTTTCCCATTGGCCCCACCCATTCAGCTGTCTCCTGCAGCCCCCCTTTGATTTGAAGTCACCAGCTGCCACTGCATTTTACTGAGCAGAAAACAGAGCATACATAAAGTAGAATAGCAGAACCCATGAAGAGGAAATAGTGTAAAATATTCATGTAGGTTGTTAAATGATTAAAGAGATAATTATGTGCAAAAATGGACGCAAATAATAATTATTCCCCACAAGGGCAACTTATTCTTTTCTGTATCTGTATTGCATGGCTCTCTTACTGTTAACAACTTGGTTGGCCTGCATTCAGCTCTATTACATACTGTATAATTGATTTATGATGCATAAAATAAATGTTATTATGTCATTTGAAGATATCTTGTTGTTTGGATACAGTTACTGAGTGGATATTTTTGTTCCAACAAATTTTTCCAAATGTCTCTAACCTTTCTTTGTTTAATTCTCTATCAATGACAACACATTCGCTTTTTAGTACCTCCAGCACAATATAGATCAATGTGAGTCAAATGTAGAAGTGATTCATAATTATTAGAAAATAGTAATACATTATGGGATATTCCCCACTTAAAGGATTTGCATATCTAAGTAACCAATGATACCTACACATAATATGACAAAGCGATAGACTGCAAATTGGGATGTGAGCTTCTTACTGGAGAAGCATTAGTGAGAATATTTAATAACTTTTAATAACTCATTCTAAATATTATTTGTGGAAATAAACCCTTTCTCTATGTGTGAATTGTTGTTTAAGAAGAGCACTGTACAATAAACCCATTATATGACCAAGTTAATATTTTTGGGACTGTATGAGAGTTCCTTTGAGTTTAAGTTTTATGTGAAGCCATAAAGAATGGAGATGTGCAGATCTAAAACATTTATTAATTTGTTCCTTTCAGTGGTAATATTTCTATTAAAAAAAGAAAGAAAAACAGGGAATGGGCATCCTTTAAAAGCAACTGATGGAAAGAATATAAGTGATTATTTCTCAATTCTGTTCATCAAGAAGGAAGACATTTTATATTAGAGGATAACTCTGTTCATGCATAGTGATTGTTAAATATGACACTATACACTGCTTGGTTCACAGCATCACTAAATTATTTTATAGTTGTTTAAGAGGTGTTCCCTCATCAATCCATAATTTATAGAATACAACTTTAGAAACTGGAATCTAAGTAAATTCTTCACTGTCATAACTCTTTGAATCTGCTATGTTAAATGCTTATAAAGACTTTCAAGGTCCATCTGCTATTTTAAGAGGTAGGCAGTAATTAAAGCATTGACTCGGTTGCTACTCTAATATAAGATTTATATAATAGAGTCAATACTCTTGGTTTAATTTCTCTGAGTCTTTTGGATTTCCAATACCATGATGGGCGTGCACCTCATTCCTAAGTCAAAGTCTGATTAAAGTTCATGAAATTAGTATTCCTTTAATCTTTGATGTCAGCCAAAGGTGTTCTTTGCAGCACTGACAATGTGTCCAGAATTGACTTCTACTTCAATTCATATGGAGTTATGTGTATCAGTGACATATCTAAATCCAGATGTAACTTCTTTTTTATGAGACCCATTGATCCTACTACTAGTGGAACTGTCTGGGCATTCTTCTTCCATGTTGCTCTTGTTTCTATCTGCAAGTCCTGGTATTTTATGAATTTGCATCTCACTGTAAAGCACTAATCAATGGATACAGCAATTTCAATGGTCATTGCTACTTTTGACTTCTTTTCTTGGACTACAATATCTGTTTTTTACACAGTTCATTTTTTGAACTGTTGATAATGGGTGATTCCCTATGATATAAACTTCATCATTCTCTATAATGCTTTGTAGCTCATATTTCCAATGCTTCATAGCTATTATAAAGACTTCTTTGTCTATGAATGTGGAATGCTGTCAAATGCTTTTTTGTAATCTATCAAAGCCATACTTAGATTATTCCACTTTTTTACAATTCTCCATTATGACTTTATTTAGCAACAAAAGATCCTTTGTACCATATCACTTTCTTTTGTTACCCTTTTGTCCTATTGCCATGACTGAGTTTTCTTCTAAATGGCTATAAACTCTGTTGGTATCAATTCCAGTATGTAGTTTATACATTGTCAGAAGGCAAGTTATTGATCTATATTTTTTAGGACAGCTCGCAGTTTCACTGTTAAGAAGGAATATCATTTTTTCCTGTTGTTAACCAGGTTGGTGTCTGTTTGGCATGAGCATATAAGTAGTTCTTACTTAAGGCTAAATCTCCAAGTAAAGATATCAATACTTTTAGCCAAAAGTTAGGTACTACATCTGGGCATGGGGTTTTTCAGTTAGGTACTTTTATTAATTTTGCTTTAATTACTCTGGCAGTTACTTCATCCCGTTTCATATCCTAAACATTTGAACTTCTTACTGTTTCTTTTACTTCTTCTATCTAAACTGTAGAAAACACACAAATGGCACAACAAACTGTAGAAGAACACACCAAAGCAGGAACAGACAATTCCATAGCTCTTCAGCTCTTCAGCTCTTTATTAAAAATAACCAAAATGAAAGAACACTGATGAGTAAAATTAAGCGCTTTTCGTCTAGTATAATAACTAGACTTCTTCAGATAATTAACCACAACTCAGGTTCTTCTTAAGTACACTTCCCCTTCTCTCTCCTCCTGGCTTAATTACATAATGAGTGCCAATTAATGATAGTTGTGTGACCTTACACTTACAATATAAGTTGGTCTAGGCCATCAAAACAAATGACATATACAGTTTACAGATAAAATAAAATAAAATAAAGACACCATACATAGCACAATAAAGCCACTTATAGACAAACAGACCCCCACTTACAACTATTACTAACAGCACATGAGATTTTAGTATATACACTTTCTCTGAGTTTGAAATTAAATCTAATGTAGTGGAACTACTAGCTAAGGGTTTATCATTTGTACCAACTAAACGAGCTAACATGGTACAAACTATCTTGGATTTCAAGCAGTATATTAAAAACTCAGTTTGCAGGTTTTTCTTCAAAGATTAACAGAAAAGCCTATCTG
The DNA here is from genome assembly GCF_019279795.1 of Protopterus annectens. NCBI lineage: Eukaryota > Metazoa > Chordata > Ceratodontiformes > Protopteridae > Protopterus > Protopterus annectens. Next base: position 679,471,355 of record NC_056741.1, on the reverse strand, counting down.
AGTGTTATATCCCTAGTACCTTTAATCCACCAAGTAATCCACTTGCAGCAACATTTGAAAAAATGTGCAAAAATGATTTTAGGAATTTATCAATGGAGAATCTTATCTTCAAAAGGAATGTAGGGAGAGATGACTGGGTGGCCTTTAATGACTTTCAACAACTACCAATTAGAACCCTGAAACCTGACAAAGGGGGAGGTCTGGTGACTATGGGGAATGATTTTTACATTCAAAGGATGACTAACCTTTTGAATACTGACACTTATACCCCAGTCAGCTTGAACAAATTCAACTTAGCCTGCAAGAAAATAAAGGAGCATCTGAATGACTTGTTTACTGAACAATTAATAGACATGCCCTTGTTGAACTACTTAACAATGTTAGCCCCAAGGACACCAATTTTGTTTGGTGTGCCTAAATACATAAATCCTTAGTTGATCCACCAATAAGGTCACTGGTTGACGCCCGTCAAAGTATAATATACCCTATAGCTAAACTAGTGGACAATGTATTGAAGAAACACCTTAAGAATGAGGGCCAAGTTTGCAAATATTCTTGGTTCTTTCTATCCAAATTAAACAAACTCCCTTACCAGGAAGACTTCAATTTCCTAACTATTCACGTTAGGGATCTTTATACATCTATCCCACAAGAGGAAGGAATTGAATACGCAGTTCGTTTTCTTGGTGAGAAAGGAGTATAGTTTATTTTCTTGGTGAGAAAGGGGTCCCCTTAGCTGAGATTAAATCAGTCAGTATTTTGCTTGACATTGTTTTAACAAACAGCTATTTTCTGTTTGATAAACAACTTTATTTACAGAAAATTGGGGTGACAATGGGGTCCCCATGTGGGGCCAGTTTTGCAAACACAGTTATGGCCCAATGGGAAAAGGAGCACATTCTTACAAAAGAACATTTAATGGATAGGATATCCTTCTATATGCACTATTTGGATGACATGTTTGTGATCCATAAAGGCGGTATGGATGAAGCATTAAAGTTTATTGAATATTTGAATCAGACCACTGAGTTCTTGAAATTTACTTATACTTTTCATGAAGAGGTAATCATTTATTTAGATATTGAACTCTTTAAGGATTGAATTTACAAAAGACTGGCTGCTAGAATCCATAGGAAGGATACCTTTTCAAACACATATCTACACTTTAGTAGTTCACACCTCTTCCATCACACAAAATCAGTAATCAAGGTCCAGTTAGTTCAGGCCGCTAGGATGGTTACTGTTGAGAGTGAATTCATGAAGGAATGTGAAAAAGTAGGTAACTTGTTTCTTTTTAGGGGGTACCCTAGAGACCTTATTGCGGAAATCACCACTGAGATAACACATAAGAGGTCTAATGGTGTTTACACCCCATTATTATGGGGGGTAGTCTTTTCCCATAACATGGTCAACCCTAACACCAATAAAGCAAAAAAATAGATCCCCTGTTTCCTTCATATTAACATTTAGCCCAGAAAGTGGGCAGATTTTAACTATAATAAAGAAAAATTGTAATCGTTTGAGTAACAACTCTGAACTGCATACACTAATAGGGTTCACTCCCTCTTTTACTTTTAAGAAAGGGAATAACTTGAAGAACATTTTGGAAATAAGTAACACTAGACCTGTAAGGAACCCAGGCATGACTAAATGCAAATCTTGTAACTATTGTAAATTTATGGACATAGGGTATACGTTCTACAATTAGAGATCAACGCTATGTTACTAACTCTGGCAGATTTAACTGTAATTCTAACTATGTCATTTGCCAACTATGCCCTGCTTTTTACACCGGGAAAGCCGATCGAAAATTATGAGAGCAGGTATATGAGCATCTATATTACATCAAAAAGGAGAAAAACAAAAATGCCCTAGCCAACCACATTACACCCTACTCACAGTATTAGATTCAGAGTTATTGACCATATTCCAAAAGACTTAAGGGGTGGACCAAGATCTTTACTTTTAGAGAAAATGGAACTAATGTGGCAGATACGGTTGCATGCTTGCCACAATCCTGGTATTAATGACTCCTGTTCTATACAGTGTCTCTTGAGACTTAAGAACCTGAATAGATAATCTTGTGAAATTTAGTTGATTATGTAAATGTATAATAATGAGCACTAATGTAAGGAACGTAGGTAGATTATTTTAATTGTAATTGGTTTGGGTGGGGTCTTTATTAGACCTTTGTAACTAGGAACCTTTTTAATTACTTAACACCCTTTCAGGGTTAATAATTAAATTTTTTTTATCTTAGTTTTGTTATTAACATGTAAGGATATAAATGTTTAGATATGAGGCTTTATTGTACTATGTATGGTGTCTTTATTTCATTTTATTTCATTTTGTCTGTAAACTGTATATGTTATTTGTTTTGATGGGCTAGTCCAACTTATATTGTAAAGTGTAAGGTCACACAACTATCATTAATAGGCACTCATTATATAATTAAGCCAGGAGGAGAGAGAGGGGGAAGTGTACTTAAGAAGAACCTGAGTTGTGGTTAATTATCTGAAGAAGTCTAGTTACTATACTAGACAAAAAGCACTTAATTTTACTTGCCATCGGTGTACTTTCATTTTGGTTATTTTTAATAAAGAGCTGCAGAGCTACAGAGTTGTCTGTTCCTGCTTTGGTGTGTGTACTTCTTCTATCCACTCAGCATCTTTGTTATGTTCCACAGGGCCTTCATAGATATTTCTTCAAGATGTGTCTATTTCTTCTTTTTGGGTGGTGCTTCTATTCCTTTTGCTTTGTTCCCCAATTCTCTATAGAATTATTTTGAGTCATCAATGAATAGGTTATTTTGTCTTTCTCTTCTATATTTAGCTCCATATCTTATAAGTTTTTCTGCCTGTGCTGATATCTTTAGTTTATTATTTGCAATAGTATACAATAGATCCTGGTCTGTTCTGATAATGTGCTTTGCTTTTATCATGTCTATTTTTCTAAGTATTTGTTGAGTTGTTGCCTCTTCTATATTCTTCTAACAGTGGCACTTCTTGTCTTAATTGATTTATCATTTTCTCTATTTGATGCTTCCATGATGGCATTTTATTTTTTCCCTTCTTTTCCCTTATTACTCCCTGTTTTTGAGGTAAGACTTTATCTGTTATTAGTTTAGTGTAGAGTAATATATATTCTATTTACTTCTATTATATCACACGAATTTCTGTTAATAGTCTTGATCACTGCATTCATTTGTTTTATCAGACTTCTAACATTTTGACTTTCTGTAATCTATTTCTTTCATCATGTCTATATGTCTATCAATCTCTATTAAATCAAACAACTCCTACCTTAGATCATTTTCTTCTAAACGGTGTGCACATTCACTGTTCTCTGTTTCCTGCAGGGATGCTACAAAAAGTTCCATAACATCTTCTTGTGACATAGTCTTTTCAGCTGCATCCTGCATCATCTGCTGTTATTTCAAATGTGAACTCACTGGCCTATCATGCCACAATATCCACTACACCAGAGTTACCACTGTTTCCTGCTCCTTCACTTTTTGTGCAACTTCAACTGAACTTATGTATTGGTCTCCTATTGGAGGCTCCAGTGGTTCTACATTTGGCAAGTGACCAGATGCTTCCCATTCCACCTGTTTCTTCCTAATTTGGGGACTCATTATTCCATCATGCTTTGATGTTACCAGAGTTAGTTTTCTAGACTAAATATTTTACTTCACAGGTAATCCATAACTTCAGTTTCTATTACTTTAACTTCTCCATTACTAATCCTATTTTCCACTTTTTTTTGTAACAGCAGTTTCCTATTACAAAACAGACTTATTTTTACAGGATTTACATACAGAAGAAAACATTGATAGATCTCTTTACTTGTTTTTGAAAGTTGTGCATTCTGTAATACCTATCTTAGGGATACAGAAAGTACATTCAAATATTTCATATCCACCACTATGCCTGATTGTTTCTGCAGGAGATTCCAAGACTGTTTCTGAGACATGGCTAAAACCCAATATTTCTGACTCTGAAATCCTACCCCCTGAGTTTCAAGCTCTTAGATATAACCACCTAAAAAAGAAGGGAGGAGGAGTGGCCTTAATCTAATCTAGCCTACACTCCATCTCTCCCTTCCAAAATCATATTCCTCAGTTCAACAATGCTGATCTAGTCATAGGAATTCTCAAACTAAATAACCATAAAAGCATTTGGGTTATAGCCATCTATATCCCCACTGGAAACAATACAAATACACTTGAGGAAATTATTCTATGGGCCTCAACTAGTATCAAGTTAGAGACATACATCTTAGGAGATGTAAATATTGACTGGAACAAAATTACTGCCAGTAATCCCACCATATCAATCAATCTATTTAATTTCACTCAACTTACAAATGCCATTACCAGACCCAATAAAAATAATCCCCCAGGCTCCATACTGGACTGGATCCTTGTCTCCCACCCAAATAAAATCTCCCACATTGGCACCTTACCAGACTCCATTAGTGATTACTTGCCAGCCTTCATCTATAGAGCAACCCCCTCCTCTCCTCACCTACACCAATATATCCATACTCGGAATCTCACAAACTTTAACGCCACAACTTTCTCTAATTCTCTCAAACTAATAAATTGGGACAATCTAAAAAACTCTTCCTCTAGACAACGCTGTTGAAGTCTTCAACTAGGCCTTCTTAAATACCCTGAACTCCCAAGCCCCTCCAAAAACAAAACGTATAAAAAGCAATTCTGCCCCCTGGCTTATTAAAGATACCAAAACACTCATGCAACTAAGGGATAACACCTGGAAACTTTACCATCACAATAAGCTCCCTGACACCCTTCTTAAATATAAACAACTCTGCAACCTTGCCAAAAAACATATTATACAGGATAAAAAAATCATACTATACCAAACTCCAGTCTACTCATTCCATTAACCCCAAGCAGTTCTGGAAATCCATCAACTCTCTTCTTAACCCAGACACCAAAAACAACCCTTGCCCTGACACTAGTAAATCTTTCACAGAAATAGCTACTCTGTTCAAATCTTTCTTTACTAACTCCATAGCAAAACTCACCAAAACCTTCCCTAACAACAACCCCTCCCCCAACTCAAATCCTCTCCCCAGCCTTCCATCCTAAACTCTCCTCCTATATTTCTTTTCAAACCCATCCCCACCTCATATATAAAATAACTTCTGTCTAAGATTAAGCCATGCTCCAATGCCCCAGACAACATCCCCTCACTCTTTCTAAAACTTGCAGCAAACAGCATTGCCATCCCAATTAGCACACTCATCAACAGAGCCATACAGGAATCATATGACCCTAAACTGTGGCATGCAGCCTTTATCCTACCCCTCCATAAAGGAGGCAAAAATAAGAACATCTCCAACTTCCAACCCATAGCAATTCTCTCCCCTATTTCAAAATTTCTTGAGAAATGCATCCACCTCCAGCTCATGCCTTTCCTTACAAATAACCAACTCCTCACCCCAGCACAACTTGGGTTCCATCCTGGCCGTAGCACAATAACTGCTCTTCTCTCTTTTCTAGAAACCATAAACCATGCCCGTGACTCTGGAGAACTTGTATCCACAGTCCTCCTTGACCTCTCCAAGGCTTTTGATACAGTCTCCCATACCAGCCTTCCTAACCACATTTCTAATTTTAATCTCTCACAAAACACCATTACCTGGTTCAGCAGCTACCTCTCTGATAGATCTCAGGCTGTGAAATGGAAGACTGGTACCTCAGCCTTCCTTTCTACCCTAATTGGAGTACCCCAGGGATCCATACTCGGCCCAATGCTCTTTAATATATTCATTAATGATTTCCATGCAGCCATTCCTAACACTAAGATAGTCCAATATGCAGACGACTCAACTTTAGTCTGCTCTGCTTCCAATCTCCCTGAGCTCCAAACTAAAACTCAAACTGCCTTCTCAACTACTGAGAACTCACAAAGCGCGAACAGTATGGCAACCAAATAACAGAAAATGCTGAAACCTCTGTTCACAATAACTTCTCTGTGTCTTGGGAATTCCTCTCAATCCTGTGATAGCACGTACTCAGCAAGGACACAAAATGTGTAAAAAAAGAGATTAATTCCATAAAACATAAAACTGGTTAAGCCCTTTCACTTGTGTACATACAAGCTTCTTCAGAACAATCAAACTCATTCAAAAAACTCATTAAGTAACTTTTTTGGCACCATTTCCTTGGGGAACCTTCCCAGGAAATTTAAAAGCATACATACACATTCTTTACAAAGTTATGTTACACTAAATAAACTAATATCTCATATAAAAACATTGTTTTGTGAAACTCTCCTACATATAATCCATATACTAAAAAATGTATATGACCATAGAATGTAAATATGAATATATGATATTCAATTTATGTTCAATAAAACATTTGGTAAAATGTCCATGAGCAAAAAAAAATTCTATATACATGAGCAGAAAGAAAACATATATATACATGAGCAAAAAATTCTTATCTAATAGCCAGTAATGATTTGATTGAAATTGTGTCATTTAACCCTGGTGAAACAGATGCGTCTGTGTATATCTGCCACCATAGTTCTCTATACAAAAGTAGATTATTAAAATTTCCCCCTCTTTGATTCACTGTTGCTATATCCACTATACCAAACCTAAAAAAATGTGTGTCTCCATATTTGGCAATGTGCCTATACAATGCGTTCTTTTTGTCCTTTCTTCTTATACTGTAAAGATGTGAATAAATTTGTTTGTTTAAACTCCTCTGTGTTTTGCCTATGTAGAATCCAGAACAAATTCCACATAATGCAATATATACAACCATTTTAGTCAAACAATTCCCTCCACAAAATTTGATACAGCTATGGTTATAATTATCCAATGTCACTCTATCTCCTGGATAAATAGTGTGACATTGTTTACAAGACCCACATTTTGTTGTGTTCTTGAAAGTTGACATCCTAATGCGGGGGCCCTTTTCTAAAATACTTTTAATATTGATATCTATTTTTGTAACAAACCTAGGAGAATTACCTAAAATAGGTACTATATCTTGGTCTACTGATATAATGTACCAGTTGTCAGTTAAAATCTTTTTAACTTTTCCTATATGTTTACCATATTTCAGTATGCATGTCCTATCGAATTTGATAACTTCTTTGTTTGTGTCTGTAATGCTGAACGGCCCATTATTTCCACTATTCTTATAATTTTCACCCAATAAAGGTGCATATCTCTTCCCCCACTCTTTGATCACATATTTGCTAATATTTATCATAACCTTATCATCGTATCCTCTATCCCTAAATAGTGAAGTAATAAAGGCTACTTCTTCCATCATGTCTTTATATAGTGAGGTCATTCTAACTGCTCTGATGAGCTGGCCTTTGTAGATATTCTTGAATTGCTGTCTCAGGTGATTGCTGGAGTATTCTAAATAATTGTTTGAGAAGGTGCTTTTCCTATATATCCTAGAACTGAATTGGTTATCAGTACAAGACACATATGTATCTAAATATGCCAAACCTACCTTACTGGATGTAAAAGTAAATTTCAAAAAGGTGCTACTACTGTTAATGTATTCAAAGAAGCTGTCCAACTGCGTATCCCCTCCATCCCAGATCAGATATATGTCATCCAGGTATCTGGAATAGTGTTTGATATTTCGCATGTAAGGGCTCTTGAATATAATACTTTCTTCCCAGTTCAGCATAACCAGGTTAGCGAATATGGGAGCACAAGTTGCTCCCATAGCCACACCTTTAGTTTGTCTAAAAAGCTCTCCCTCAAAATTAATGTAGTTGTGATCGAGTACCAAATACATCATATCCATAATTAAACAAATAGTGTCCCACTGTAGATCTGCATATTTACCTAAACTATCTGCAAAAGCATTTAGTCCTTCCTCTTTCGGGATACATGAAAAAAGATCTATAACATCTATAGTCACAAATGTTAAATCATGGTGTGTTAAATATATCGGATAATTTCTTAGAAATGCCCAGGAGTCTTTAACAATGTGTGGAATTTTACCATAAATATGTTTAAGATATGTGTCCACAACCTTCCCCATAGGGAATGTTTTAGACTTACTCCCCGATATAATTGGCCTGAAAGGGGGGTCATCTATGTTCTTGTGTATCTTAGGAATACCCACAATTGTGGCCAAGACTGGATGTTCTACTTTAATAAACTTATATATTTCATCGTTCACTCTTTTGTCTAATAAAAATTCTTCCATACACATGTCTATTTTCCTATTTCCTATATTAATTTCGTTGAGGGATACCATGGTATAGTTCCCAGAAGCATGTAACAACTCATGGATCTTACATGTGTATAATAAACTATCAAATATAACTGCACCCCCTCCCTTATCAGGTTTCATAATTCTTATATTACTGGCATTTCTTAATTCCTGAAGCACATTCAATTCCTCCTTGGTTAAATTGGACTTGTCTAATTGTCCGGCTAACTGTCTAATCAACTCATATAGCTGTCGAGTAACTACTTTCTCATATATAGCTATTGTAGGGTGCATCGGTGGTATAAATGTACTCTTCTTCTTTAAAGTTTTAATAACGTTGGTCTTAGTATATAATGCATCTGTCGTAGTCTGTAAAGTATCTTCCGCAATATTATCCTTAAACATAATAGCCAAATTTAATTTCCTAACATAGCTTTTAACCTCACAGATACAGTCTACTATGTTAAACCTTTTAGTGGGAACATATTTGTTCCCCTTAGATAACAAGGTGAAATGCCCTATGTTAAGTTGGTATCCTGTATAATTGTAGATATTAAAATTTTTATAAGTTGAAATTACACCATCCTGTGTAATACCTTCATTTAATACTGTGTCTATAGAAGTGTTGCTCCTTTTATCTACCTGACATTCGTCCCTATTTTTCTCCACTAATTTTGATAATGTTGATCTTTCCTGTATCCTTTCATCCACTGTTTTTCCTTCCCCCTGTGTTCTGTGTATAAAAAATCCCCAGAATTATCAAGTGTTGTCTGATTTTGTATGGTGTACTTCTTATCATTTCTATAATTAGTATCCACTCTGGGTTTACTAGTGTGTTTATTATAATATTTTTCCCACAGGTACTCTTGCCCTCTTTTGTATTGATCTAAATCTCTATACAATTTCTTCATCTTCTGTTCATACACTTTCGTTATATTGAATTCTGCATTGGTAAACTGTTTCACATACAAATTTTCCCACTGGGAAAAAAGCAGGTCTTTCTTAATTACTTGATTTAATTCTTCAACCTCTTGTATTAAATGAATCAATCTGTCATCTTTAATTTTATAAGTAATGACATGTATTTAAATCCACTTTGGTCGAATAAGGTGTTAAATTCATGCATAACAGTCTCATTAACAGTCAAACCCATAGGAAATTTAAAAAATCTGAGTCCCATAGGGACAATCTTCATTTCTGTGCATTTAGATAAATAAGCATGATCTACTTTAATGCTATTAATTTGAAACAATTTTCTACGAAACTCATATATAAAATCTTTCAAAGTGCCTTTATGCTTTTCTTTTGCTAAATGTGATCTATTTCCTAACATTTCAGAACCATTATTAAAAAAAAAACATTTTTTGTCTAAAAACTCTTTAAATAAACCAGTGTTTGGTGTTTGTTTAGTTGTTTTGCTCTTGGTATCAATTACATTCTTATCCAACAACATATTATGCACATTTTCATTAGACTTATTTGTCCGTTTTGTTGTAGTTGCATAGGTGTATAATGGTTTCATTTTCTTAGGTTTAGTGCCTATCCTAACGGCTTCCTCATCACCATCACCAAAAGAGAAATCAAACGTAAAATCAGGCGTACCCAATTTACTACTACTTCACTGGGTACCTGAAAGTGCAATGTTAGGAATATCAAGTGATTTTGTATCAACAGCATTAATGTCTGTACAAGCAGGAAGATTAGAATTGGTACTAGTACCTTGTCCATTAGGTATATCCGTAATGTAAGCGGACAGATTAGGCAGTCGAATGTCATCTTCACCACTACTATTATTGACTCGAGCAACATAAGCAAGATGAACCGTAGAGCTGTTGACGCTACTGGAAACAGACGCTGAATTTCCCTCGGACTTGTCATACTCTTTAATCCCAGAACCAGCACCGAGAAAAATACTGCTAAAATGATTTAATACAGAGGTGAGCCGACTCACTTCACCTCTTAGTTCTTTTATTTCAGTTTTAACCAAATTCAATTCGCTATTAGCTGAAACTTGGGGTGAATTCTTGTCACAACCTGCTGGATCGTGTGTTGCACTAAACGAGGATTCCTGATCAGACTCCATAAGATGTAACTAAACAAAACCCACAAAGCGCGAACAGTATGGCAACCAAATAACAGAAAATGCTGAAACCTCTGTTCACAATAACTTCTCTGTGTCTTGGGAATTCCTCTCAATCCTGTGATAGCACGTACTCAGCAAGGACACAAAATGTGTAAAAAAAGAGATTAATTCCATAAAACATAAAACTGGTTAAGCGCTTTCACTTGTGTACATACAAGCTTCTTCAGAACAATCAAACTCATTCAAAAAACTCATTAAGTAACTTTTTTGGCGCCATTTCCTTGGGGAACCATCCCAGGAAATTTAAAAGCATACATACACATTCTTTACAAAGTTATGTTACACTAAATAAACTAATATCTCATATAAAAACATTGTTTTGTGAAACTCTCCTACATATAATCCATATACTAAAAAATGTATATGACCATAGAATGTAAATATGAATATATGATATTCAATTTATGTTCAATAAAACATTTGGTAAAATGTCCATGAGCAAAAAAAATTCTATATACATGAGCAGAAATAAAACATATATATACATGAGCAAAAAATTCTTATCTAATAGCCAGTAATGATTTGATTGAAATAGTGTCATTTAACCCTGGTGAAACAGATGTGTCTGTGTATATCTGCCACCATAGTTCTCTACACAAAAGTAGACTATTAAAATCTCCCCCTCTTTGATTCACTGTTACTATATCCACTATACCAAACCTAAATAAATGTATGTCTCCATATTTGGCAATGTGCCTATACAATGTGTTCTTTTCGTCCTTTCTTCTTATACTGTAAAGATGTGAATAAATTCGTTTGTTTAAACTCCTCTGTGTTTTGCCTATGTAGAATCCAGAACAAATTCCACATAATGCAATATATACAACCATTTTAGTCAAACAATTCCCTCCACAAAATTTGATACAGCTATGGTTATAATTATCCAATGTCACTCTATCTCCTGGATAAATAGTGTGACATTGTTTACAAAACCCACATTTTGTTGTGTTCTTGAAAGTTGACATCCTAATGCGGGGGCCCTTTTCTAAAATACTTTTAATATTGATATCTATTTTTGTAACAAACCTAGGAGAATTACCTAAAATAGGTACTATATCTTGGTCTACTGATATAATGTACCAGTTGTCAGTTAAAATCTTTTTAACTTTTCCTATATGTTTACCATATTTCAGTATGCATGTCCTATCGAATTTGATAACTTCTTTGTTTGTGTCTGTAATGCTGAACGGCCCGTTATTTCCACTATTCTTATAATTTTCACCCAATAAAGGTGTATATCTCTTGCCCCACTCTTTGATCACATATTTGCTAATATTTATCATAACCTTATCATCGTATCCTCTATCCCTAAATAGTGAAGTAATAAAGGCTACTTCTTCCATCATGTCTTTATATAGTGAGGTCATTCTAACTGCTCTGATGAGCTGGCCTTTGTAGATATTCTTGAACTGCTGTCTCGGGTGATTGCTGGAGTATTCTAAATAATTGTTTGAGAAGGTGCTTTTCCTATATATCCTAGAATTGAATTGGTTATTAGTACGAGACACATATGTATCTAAATATGTCAAACCTACCTTACTGGATGTAAAAGTAAATTTCAAAAAGGTGCAACTACTGTTAATGTATTCAAAGAAGCTGTCCAACTGTGTATCCCCTCCATCCCAGATCAGATATATGTCATCCAGGTATCTGGAATAGTGTTTGATATTTCGCATGTAAGGGACAAAAATAGATATCAATATTAAAAGTATTTTAGAAAAGGGCCCCCGCATTAGGATGTCATCTTTCAAGAACACAACAAAATGTGGGTCTTGTAAACAATGTCACACTATTTATCCAGAAGATAGAGTGACATTGGATAATTATAACCATAGCTGTATCAAATTTTGTGGAGGGAATTGTTTGACTAAAATGGTTGTATATATTGCATTATGTGGAATTTGTTCTGGATTCTACATAGGCAAAACACAGAGGAGTTTAAACAAACAAATTTATTCACATCTTTACAGTATAAGAAGAAAGGACGAAAAGAACGCATTGTATAGGCACATTGCCAAATATGGAGACACACATTTTTTTAGGTTTGGTATAGTGGATATAGCAACAGTGAATCAAAGAGGGGGAGATTTTAATAATCTACTTTTGTATAGAGAACTATGGTGGCAGATATACACAGACGCATCTGTTTCACCAGGGTTAAATGACACAATTTCAATCAAATCATTACTGGCTATTAGATAAGAATTTTTTGCTCATGTATATATATGTTTTCTTTCTGCTCATGTATATAGAATTTTTTTTGCTCATGGACATTTTACCAAATGTTTTATTGAACATAAATTGGATATCATATATTCATATTTACATTCTATGGTCATATACATTTTTTAGTATATGGATTATATGTAGGAGAGTTTCACAAAACAATGTTTTTATATGAGATATTAGTTTATTTAGTGTAACATAACTTTGTAAAGAATGTGTATGTATGCTTTTAAATTTCCTGGGATGGTTCCCCAAGGAAATGGTGCCAAAAAGTTACTTAATGAGTTTTTTGAATGAGTTTGATTGTTCTGAAGAAGCTTGTATGTACACAAGTGAAAGCGCTTAACCAGTTTTATGTTTTATGGAATTAATCTCTTTTTTTACACATTTTGTGTCCTTGCTGAGTACGTGCTATCACAGGATTGAGAGGAATTCCCAAGACACAGAGAAGTTATTGTGAACAGAGGTTTCAGCAACTACTGAGAACTGGATGCTTCAAAACCATCTCTCTCTGAATGCCAACAAATCAAACATCCTACTATTCTCTCCCTCAAAATCTCTCCCCCTTGACAAAACCTCTTTCAATATTATCAGCCATGCCAACTCCACTATAGAAGTTGTTCCTTTTGCTAAACTTCTTGGGGTTACTATTGACGCAAACCTAAAATTTGATACCCACATTCAGCTAAATATTAAGAAAACCCATCAGAAACTTGGCATGCTGTACAAAAACTCCCTCTTCCTCTCCCCTTCAACAAGACAGACCCTCACCACTACCTACTTACTATCTTCACTGATGTATGGTGCTCCCCTACTAACCCCCATCTCTTCTAAACTGGAAACCTGTTACAACAAAATCTCAAAGTTTGCAATCACATCCAAATACTCCACTCATCACTGTATATCTCTCCACTGGCTGCAATGGCTAGAACTTCCCAACTACCTAGACTACCTCCAACTCACCACAGCTCACAAGCTTATTTTTACACCAACTAAATGCCAAGCACTAACAAACATCTTAACATTATACACCCCACACAGAACTGTAAGATCTGCCCACCAAAAATCTAATCTCTGTATACAAACCAAATTGTCCTGCTGGTCAGCTTCTTCTATCCTTTTTTTTAGCCAAAAATGGAATTCCCTCCCTCCATCTATAAGAATCTCTGAAAACTTTGAACTCTTCAAAACACAGCTCCATTCTTACCTCTCCTATAAATGGAAGTGCAATTGCACTCTGCCTACCTAACCTGCTTAATACATGAATACATTCATTACACATAAGGTTCATTCTTCCTTACACATTAGGGATTAACTCTACCTACTGCATTCTTGCTAACATTATTTTTATACCATTCTCAGATGTTTCAAACCTCTGCACAAATTTAACTCTGTACTACTGTTCTCAACCAGTAAACATGTAAATATGTATTATCTCTTACTCCATATTGTAGTTTAACTTTGCTTAGTTTTGCTATTTTATAGTTACAATTTGCTTAATTGGTACCATTGCAACTATGTTTTGCAGTTTGTATTATGTAGCTTGTACTTTGTATTATGGAGCTTTTCTCCCCGGGCCTTCACTGAAAATGGGCCCTTTAAGCCCAGTGGGCGTCACCAGTCATCAAACTGTAAATAAATAAATACATAAATAAATAAATAAATAAATAAGACTGAGCTCATGGTGATGTATATTGATTGGAAATTAAATAACTCCTTATTAGACTGAGAACATGTGTTAAAAGATTCTTAGAGATTTTTAAACAAGTTGAAGGATGTAGAACTTGGACAGTTTTTTATTTTTATTTTTTTGTGCAGTTGGATGTTAACAATTTATTTTCTGTTACTCTACAAACAGCAGGATTAGAATGGTTTGGATATGAATTATTCCAAAACTGAACCCTTAGTGAAGTATATTGTTGGAAATTAAATAACTGCTTATTAGACTTAGAACATGTGTTAAAAGATTCTTAGAGTTTTTAGACAAGTTGAAGGATGTAGAACTTGGACTTTTCTTAATTTTTCTTTTTTAATGCAGTTGAATGTTAACAATTTATTTTCTGTTACTCTACAGACAACAGGATTGTAATGGTTTGGATATGAATTGTTGTTTAATTATGATCTTGACACAATGAGTATTAGAATTTTAGCTAACTTTTTGGAGATTGTTTTACACAATAATTCTGTTTACTTCGAAGGGGAAATTTTTCATCAAAAGAATGGTGATGCTGTGGGTGTTTCCTGTGCCCCAGTATATGCAAATATGGTAATGTATTATTGGTAAAGGCATTTATTTTTACCTGCCCTTTTTACAGCTTATGTTCAGCATATGTCAAATACTTGGATGACATCTTTATTATCTGGAATGGCAACCAACAATATTTTAAACAGTTTGTTAATGATTTCAAAGGTACCACACATTTTTTTTTATTTTAAAATTTTTATGAATAGGGACTCATTATTTTTTTAGATGTCATTATTGCAGAGTCGTAACAGCAAGTTAACATCAAATAATTGTCATAAACTTACTCACTGTAGTTGATATACACATTTTACAAGTACCCCCCCCCCAATGTATATTAAAAGAGGAATTGTTAAAAGTCAGCTTATTAGAATGTCCAGGTTGACACTTAACACATTCAATTTAATTCAGAAGTACAGGTTGTCAAGGATATGTTTTTGTAGGAAGGATATCCTTTGCAATTTTTGAAAGAAATACCCCTGGATTTACAAAGCCAGTTATAGCATGCAGGATTAGTCTAAGAGCTATTTTCGGCAATATGGCCGATGTGCGATCCAGGAACGAGCTCCCAGGACGTGCATGTGAGGTCTTAGACTATTCCTGCATGGACCGAGCCCCTGTATGCAAATTACCCTCATTTGCAGGTGAACAAAGTGTTGACCAAAGGTGGATTAAAAACACTTGGTTTACTAGGTGTTGAAAATGTCTGTTGCCATGTGTCATTCACTTCTTGCATAATATATCTGAGATTGAGTTTACGCAAGTAAAGCCTAAAGTCTACCATCAATTTCCCCAAATTCACTCCAAATGTAGGAATGAAGGAGAACCCTTTTCTTAACAAATTACTTGTTGCTGCAGAAAGAGAAAGAGAAACATTACTTAGATTCACAATATCAATGTTGAAATTTTTGTCACTTGGAAGTGGATTTACCACCTCCGTTTGTTCTTCTCCTTTGTTTTCCCCTTCTGCTGTGTTGAATTGTATCATTTGGTAGTCCACCTTTTAGACCTATTGTTTCTGCCAAACAATCTAAAACTGAAAACATTTCCATATGGCTAGATAGTGTACTAAATTCAATAGTACAGAGGTCTGAACATTACTTAAGGGACTCTTGGCATTTGCTGGAGATCCTAAGTAATTATAGAATACCAGACAAGAACATATTCATTGGCACACTTGATGTGAGGAGTTTATACACCTCTATTAGTCAAGAAGAGGGATTAGATTTTATGAGAGAATATCTCACATCTAGCACTGATTTCCCTGCTGTGAAAGTAAACACTATTTGTACATTAATGGAATTGGTACATGACAATATTTTTTTCAGTTTCAACAAAGTCTTGTACAAACAACTGTCAGGTGTGGCCATGGGGGCAAGAGTTGCGCCAGCCTTTGCTAATATAGTTATGGCAAATTGGAAACAGAAGTTCCTTAAGGTACACTCTAGCTACAGCAAAGTGGAACTTTACACCAGATACATAGATGATTTGTTTTTTCTGTGGTCTGGGGAATATTTAGAATTTGTAGATTTTGTCAATGACCTCAACGATACAACAGATTTTTTGTTCTTCAAAATAAGTGGATTTGGCAAGCAAATTACCTTTTTGGATTTGGCGTTAAACATAGATCAAACTACTGGACAATTTATTAGTAACATATATAGAAAGTCTTGTTTTGCAAATCAATACCTACACAAGGATAGTTTGCACCCAGCACATATGAAAAAAGGTGTAATTAAGGGGCAAATGATTAGATTGAGTAGGTTAACATCTAAGGATAGTACATTTTTCGATGAGCTGATGGTTCTTAGACAGTTGTTTATGCAGAGGGGCTATGACGAAAAATGGTTAGTGACAATAGAAAAAGAGGTTTCCACACTGAGAAATGGTGTAGCAAAACCTATTCTCACTTCTAGAGACACACTGGTTGTCCCTCCAGTATGTGTTTCAAACAGTAGGAACCAAAACACACAGGAATTCTACACTTCTTTTCCTTTGCCAATAGTAAATGAAATCTGGTGCATCAAGGAGGTGATAGAAAGAAATTGGAAAATTATTCTTGGCAATAAAGATTTAACTACACTGTTAGGCTTAAGACCAAGGTTTACATATAAGAAGGTCACCAACATCAAACAGATGTTAGAGTCATCTAAAACAACACATACGGACAATATGAGGAAGGTTTGCACTAAAAAAGGGACATTTGCATGTAAGAACTGCAAACAATGCAGATTCATTAGTAATTCATCATTCATCACAATGGAACATCTGGGTCAGACTTTTTGGGCTAACAAATGTTTTAATTGTCACAGTGAGAATGTGGTGTATATTGCTACTTGTTGTACATGCAAAAATTATTACATTGGTAAAACTAAAAGAATTTTAAAACATAGGATATATGAACGTGTGTTGGCTATAAAGAAAAAAGATAGAAATAATTCATTAGCTAGACACGCACTTTCTTGTAAGGACTCCAAGAAATTTGAATTTTTTGTTTTGGATTATATAGACAAGGGAACATTTATAGGGGATACAAATAACAAATTAGAGCAGAAAGGAAGCTTTATGGCAGCTTCTATTTGGAGCTGACACTTTCCCTGGTCTAAATGAAGTGATCAATATAAAGTGTTTCTTAGTCTATAGATAACCATTCACAGTTAGTATATAAGCTCAAATATTTAATTCAATTTATTTTATTATATAACATATATATTTATATATATATGCATTTTTTTATATACATTTCATTAGAATTGATTAATAGTTCTGAATTTATAAAAGTATTACATAACTTGATGTTTTTACTAAAAAGACCATGAACATGATTATTGATTCATTATAGATACAATTTTTACTAAATCATGAAAGTTACGTCATTTCCTGTTACTATGTATTTAAATGAGGGATAGGAAATTGTCTATTGTTTCTGATGAAGTTCACGTCATTAAAGTGGATGAAAGAGCTAAAGTTTATTTGCCTTGGAGTGGTTTTTCGGACTGGTTTCTGTGATTTTTTTGTTCCAGTATTTCATTTGTGTTCTAAAAGTTTATCTGTTTGACAAACATGCATCAGTTTTACCCTCCCACCCCTCCCTGACATGTATTCACCTCTGTCTGCCTCCCCCAATCCCTCTCTGGCAGATTTGGAGGCCCACACCTGCATTGCTTAGGCAGCAGCATGTGTATTTTTAGTGATGCTCATGATCAGCTGATGGCCTCTGCACGAATTGCATCCCTTCCCTAGTCG
This sequence comes from Protopterus annectens, assembly GCF_019279795.1. Lineage (NCBI taxonomy): Eukaryota > Metazoa > Chordata > Ceratodontiformes > Protopteridae > Protopterus > Protopterus annectens. The sequence continues at coordinate 679,453,271 of NC_056741.1, read as the reverse complement.
ATTGCATGTGGAACAAGTGTGGTAACATTCCCATAGCCAATTGCATGGAAACACACTCCAATACCTGGGGACATCCTGGTGGTGTTGGCCCTTGTGAAACAAACAGGAGGGGGATGTGCCTGACCTGACTACACACTGTAAATGCTGCTATACTGCATATGGAGTAATGTTGGATTAACAGTGTTTGTCTGGATATGCCTGTCGTACATGTCGCAATACCTGCCATGTCAATTCCATGTATATCGGGAATCCCTATCTGCAAGGTCATCTGGGCAGTGTTGGGTCTTTGGCTTCATGTGTTAGTCACAATGCATCTATCTGTGGAATGCAGAAAGTAGTGTGAGGATTGCAGTCTGTTGATGGTGAAGGCCATGACAGTTACTGACTACATATCCCTCATTGGACATTTGTTGCAACAAACCCCATTACAATGGTAGATTAATGAGGGTATCACAGCAACATGTCTATACTGGCTCTGTGTATGTGCTGTCAGCCACACCTCTGTCAACCTTTGTACATATGTCATGCATGAAGTGGTGCATATGTGCTGTACACCGTAAATAGTGTCATCATATCTGATAATAAGCCAGTGATATATCAGAGTGCTACACATGTCATGTACTGTAGGGGTTACTCTTAATGCCATACCCTGGACATTCTGTGGATGTTTGTACAGTACTGAGGTCTGTGTAGGGATGGTGAATGTTGGCAGTGCGTGTATTGTTAATATGTACTATGGCCTCTGTACAGACTGTGGTAGATGTCATTGTTCTAGCTCCCCTTCTATCTGATGTTACATGCTGCCCCACTGTATGGTACCATTTTACCTTACATGTTTGTAGGCCCATATGCACCAATGTCCCATACCACAGACAGCCATCAGACCAGACTGTGTAGCAGCCCAGTATATGTAGGGTCATTCTGTGAGTGGCACATATGAGGATGTTGTAGGACAGATAGTCCATATACTGTACTATTATGCTAGCGTACCATATGGGGCTGTGGCCACATTGGTTGTAGTTATGCACTGTCACACAGGTGTATCCTACCCTGTGTTGTGACATGGCTGTCGAGCCTGCTATATATGCACATACTGTACCATGATAACCTTAGGATGTCTGTCAGTAGCCAATGGCACACATGTTATGAGCAGATGTCACCTTCCACACACACCATGTCTGTGACAACAATCCCAATGACAGTAGCAAATGTCTATTAATATGCCAGCTATACATACCAGACATCCCCTTGCACTATGACATTGGGGCTATAGGGGCTGGGGTAGGGCTACACTCCATGTCCAGGACATATGGTGGGACGATATGGACATGTACTTATCCAGATAGCCATATATATATATATATCTAAGTGCACATGTGTAGTACTTCCAATTACCACTGTCATGGCAACCACACACTATGAATCCCTACATCATGTGGGCATATTCCCTGTACATTACTTGTGTGATGGACATCCTTCCTGAGTGTGGGCATCGATGTTACAGTCAGCAGGTAGCAGTACCTCTTACAGGAGAACCTGCACACTCAGGGCAGTCACATATATGTAGAAGGATCAGGACATACAAACAGACTGTGAGTAGAGTGGTGTAATGCTTTGCATAGTACTGTTGGTACAGTGTGTGCATGTGTGTGTGTGTGTGTGTGTGTGTGTGTGTGTGTGTGTGTGTGTGTGTGTGTGTGTGTCTACATACTAGTTTACCTTGGACTGCAGTCTGTCTGTATAGCTCACAACTGTGGGCCTTTCCTCTAGCTGGACAGAGGTGGGCCTATCATGTGTTGTCTGTCCACTACACAGGTTCTGTGTCAGATATTACACTGGCAATGTGTGTGTTGCAAGCTAGCAGTACATGGCTATATCCATTTGTGTCCCTGATGTCTTATTCCTGCATAAGGGTAGGTTGCAACACATCCTGTAACACCAGCATGTTCCAGGGTGTGTGACTGCAATATTGCGGGTATAGCCCTGTGTTCCTGCCTACGTCCTCCACATATATGGCAGCCTTTGTACTGCTGTGATACGGTTAGGGGTTGTTAGGTAATGGCCTATCATTAATTACTGCTAGTATTCCTACTATCATCCCAGTCATAATGTGGACACCCACAACATTTGTTGGTCAGGGTCCATACATGTGACAGATACATTGACATTACCAAAAGTAATGAATGTCCCCATAGGGCTTAACTACAGGGTGTCATTGGAGGCTGCTGAACTACATCTGATATTGTTGATTGTTACGTATTGTGCAGGCAAATCCTTTGTCTACTGTTTTATGAAATGAAGGGCTTATCCTGGGCACCATAGTATGTTATATATCCGCACTATCTGCATCTACTTTTTTGTGTAGGCCTTGCATCCATCACTGGTTATATACATCAACATCTATGTGCTGTCAGTAATGGCATACATTACTGAATGGTACACAAATAAAGGTTGTCTGTGTATACATACCTGTGTGTCGTGTCATGTCCTTTGAATTGTGAGTGGGTATATATGCAATGTAAGTATCCCCTTTGTGGGGCTGGTTGACACACACACATGTCACAGGTACCAGTTACAGGGCTTGTGTCTGGGGATATTTATTGCACACAGTACGTCCACACTACTTCTACATATGTATGGCTACTAATACCCTTTTTCTGTGTATATGTGTATTTACCCATATATCCCATATATATTTTATATATATATATATATATATATATATATATATATATATATATATATATATATATATATATATATATATATATATATATATATATATATATATATATATATATATATATATATGTATATATATATATATATATATATATATATATATATATAAATAATCACACATGATTGTCAGTGTATGGATGTGAGTGCATATCTGTACCATTGTAATATGTACCCCTTCAACATAGTACATTCCCTGTGGTACAATGGCCTATCTGCATGATATGTTACAGATACTGGCGTGACATGTACAGGTGACATGGATTACTGTTGGAGCATTGCAGCTGTGTTGTGGTGGTTCCTGCTGTCAAGTACTGCATGTGCTGGATATTGGATTGCACAGCATATCTGTTAGGGCTGGGGGAGGTTACATAGCAGTAATTAGCAGGTGTCCCTCATTTGTACCCCCACCCACATTAACTGTGCTCATGGTCTGTTACATAGTACGGAGTGGGCCAGGAGTCCATTCCCATGTGGAAATCATATACACATGTCAATCTGTATATATATATATATATATATATATATATATATATATATATATATATATATATATATATATCTTTATGTAGATCTGCATAAGTATATATGTTACACTGAACATATTAATCTATCTATGTATGATTGCTGTTATATTGTTATTTGTGAGTCATACATACACATATATATACCTATAGCTGTCTGTCTACATTTACAGATGTATATCTGTCCATATGTCCATGCATGTTTGGCCTATATGTGTGGCCTGTACTTCATTCTCTTGGCAATTGACATGGATGACCTTAGGACTGAGGTCAGTCATTCGTGCCGACACATATGTGTTTCAGACGTATCATCTTCTTCAATATATGTGTTCTACTACATATAACTTTGTAACTTACAATGTTTTAAGTGTATTAGAGCAAGATATGACAGATATCCCTATATGTACCCACATTATGGTGCACAATGTCCGGGATTCATGCATTAAGAGGTTGTGTGGTGTGTTATTAGTACATTTCCTGTGCTGTTGACTAATTGTGCTGGAGGATATGTATGTGAAATGAGTGGTTATGTGCATCTGCCATGGTTTAATGGTAAATCATGTAGTGTATGATGTGCAGTGTCCATGGTGTGGGCCTTCCAGAGGCTGTATATTTTGTTTCAGGGCAGAGAATCGGCTGTCAGATACAAAGTGAGTTAGGGACATTTGAGCGGTTGTATGCGGGTGTGCGCGGGTATGCGCAGAGCTAAGCAATGCTAACCATGGATTGCATTTCCTTACACTCAGCTAGCATCTACTTAACTCAATCTATGTAGGTAATTCTTACCCCCACGCAAATACATGTACACACACTTACAACTGCTTAACCATGCGTACTACTGCTGTTATGCGTTTACACATGCTTACTAGTACCTTAGTCATTATAACACTTCATATGTGCATTTAAGGCAGTACTTCTGTGCAAATATAAATGTTACTTAGTAGGTTATACAGCACAATGATGTTAACATATGGATATTACATGGAAAATAGGTTGTGCTGCAGTGGGACTCATCCTGGGAATGCGTGCACGTTAGGCGGATGCTCTGGCCACTACACTATTGCTGTTCTGCTTTGTTTGCATATGTCTACCATAATAACATACCCATGTTCCCTTCCACTGGCCCCCGAGCTCCACGTACACAGCATCCATGCATTCCTCGGTTGCTAGCCCTGCCATACCACACCTCCACACATTTCCCTATCTGCACGTCTCGGTACACCTCCAATATATTGTCCCCACCCAAGCATCTGCAGGCTCTTCATCCGTTTAGTCCATGTACATACCAGCCATCCCTTGATCCTCCTCCGATACTGGTGGTGACATCGATGTGACACAGAACTGTTGGTTCTTCCCACCAGGGATGGACCTGTTGTTGTACTAAATAGATAGAATCCACAAAAAGGGTAAAATGCCTCTGTAAAGTATCAACGTATAAATCCAAAGTCAAAACTCAGAGGCATACCACGACAATGAAAGCTGACTTTATTTCTTATACAATAAAACCGCAGAATTTGTAGATGAAGACCTGGTCAGTTAGTGCATTCACGTTTCTTGGAACGCTTCCTCAGACTGTATAACCAGTACTTTCATTCACAATATTTATAAAAACTCTTGTCCAATGAAAAAACATTTCCCCACTTTAGTCATTTCCTTAAAGCTAACTCACATTTACACCATAGGTTGTACATTTCTAAATCGTAATCCTTAGCCTTAGCTAAACATATTATTACCCATGATACCACACATAAATTTAAGTTCACTGTAATACAGTTAATACATAAAACGACTAGACTTGGCAATTTGAAGAATTTCACTGAGAAACAGGAAGCATGTTGGATCATGAGGATGCAGGCAGATAAAGCTCATGGACTCAATGATAGAGTCTCTCTGAAACCATTTCTCATTGATAGACCCACTATACCCACTAGAGAATTTGAGTTTGTTCCTCTGATCAACAGAAAATTTTTTTTTAAAAATGTTGTAAAAAAAAATTTTTTAGATAGTAATGCCATAGCTAGATATTTTATTAATCAGATGGTAAGCCGAATAAGTTTAGAAATTCTGTTGCAATAATATAACATTTTGTTATATATATATGTTATATATAATGTTATATTAAGACTGTTTTATTGATTTAATGATTTATTGATGAAATTATTGTACATTTAATGTTGTCAAGATATAGTGATTTGATTACTTAGGCAGCATAGTTTTATATATAAATGATAGATGTTTATAATGACTGATTTATTTATGTTTTATGAAATAGATGTTTTTATTATTAAACATTTGCTCACATATATACACATTTACATGCATATACATTTTTCATATTTATTTATTTAGGCACAGATATGTTATAGGTAATTGTGAACATTGTAGTTTTTATAGGAAAGTAGATCTATTAGATATGTTTATTTGATTACGATTTAGAAATGTACAACCTATGGTGTAAATCTGAGTTAGCTTTAAGGAAATGACTAAAGTGGGTAAATGTTTTTTCATTGGACAAGAGTTTTTATAAATATTGTGAATGAAAGTACTGGTTATACAGTCTGAGGAAGCGTTACAAGAAATGTGATAGCACTAACTGTCCAGATCTTCACCTGCAACTTCTGTGGTTTTATTGTATAAGACATAAAGTCAGCTTTCATTGTCGTGGTGTGCCTCCGAGTTTTGACTTTGGACCTGTTGTTGTGTCAAGGGTAGACCTAGCTGGTCTACAGTGTTTTTCCCACTGGTAGCATCCTGCCAGGGTATTGTGTAGCAGCAGTTTGCTCATAGACTTGGCCAGCCTCATCTCCCAGTTCCACAGAACTAACGCCCCAGGTGTGACATACTGTGCATGAAGCATGCTCACATGCCCCCACAGTGTGCAACATATATCATTATTCCCTTCTGAATTATGCAGGACTACTGTTCTCACAGTATGATTGGACAGGCACTGTTCTGTGCTGCACATAGACTGCTCAAAATACTGTGGTTGAGCAATGGACATGTGTTCTGGTATTAATCTACACACGTATATACATTTCCTATACTGTTGGATGACTGTGCTGGATGATGTGTTTGTGATCACAGCAGCTGAATGTATATCCGCCATGGCTTAGTGGAACTCACGTTGACTATAGTGTGCAGGGTCAGGTGTTTGCAACCTGGCAGTGCAGATTATTTTGTTAATGGCCACAACAACAGCTGTTGGCTACAGAGTGACTAAGGCACTGTAGAACATTTGTAGATGGGTATGCGCTGGTTTGTGCGAAGCACAGCATTACTGACCTAAGGTTGCAACATCTTGCACTGAGTTAGCCTCTACATTGCTTCACCAGTGTGGTACTCGCATACCAGTGGCCAAACAGGCTTACACCTGCTTGCTCCTGCATACACAGGTGCAACGTCGTGCATTTTGTTCACATTTGTCAACCGGGACAATCGGACTGTATGCTTGTCCATTGTCAGCGGTGGCCCAGGGTGTAGAACTCCACATTGACCCAGGCTACTTATTCCAATTAATACTGGGGTGTTCAAATTCATAGAGGGTAACAGACATAACATAGCTATGTCCCCCATTAATCATGCTTAGTTTACATTAAACTGTCAGTATTATCCATGCTTAGGTCAGGTTTACATGTCAGGTATGACTGCTGACAAAGATCAGTTTCAGGTGAAGTTGGATTCCTGTTTCACAGGTCTGGATAGGTTACATGCAGGTATTCGGGGTAGGTGAGTTATTCCATACCTGTGTGGTACAGTAGAGGGGAATAGCTAAGGAGTAGGTAGGTAGGTAGTGGGAGTGACATTGTAACTGTATAGTAGCCTGTAGGTATAATTGGATAGGGAGGAATAGGGAAGGTTTGTCAGATGTTGGGATTTGTATGCAAGGCAGGACAAGAGGTGTTGGTGTCACTAGTTGATGTAGTGGTATAGAGTGTGAGGTGGGGGGAGAGTTTTGCAGGGTGGTGAGCCTGTACTGCTCCAGGTGTGCTTGTGGTGTTCCTTCATGTGTTAGTCATGTGTCCTGTGGGACAGCTGTGATACTACATGTGGGTTGGGGTTCCAGATACTGGCAATATAGTGGGGGAAGAGGGCATCACTTACATGTAACCGTCAACATTAATCAAAATGGAACAGGGGATGATAGGTATGTGGTGTGCATGGGTCACAAAGGGGGGGGGTGTTAGTAGGGGAATTATCCAGCGATGTGCAGGGCGGCCACAGGGAAGGTCCACAGCTGGCCATGTTGTCAACAACAGCTCTGCATATACACTGCATTTGGTGTTTGCGTTGGACACTCACACCCCTGGGTGGGGGTGAGGACTACACTAATACTTTTTTATGCCTATTAGATCGGCTTACATGCCTACAGTGGGGTGTTGCGACCATGTGTTCATAGGTGTTGTGTAGTGGGTTATGCAACAACAGATATGGTTATACCGTACTTTGCCATGTAAACTGGGCTGTGCTGCGGTGGGACCCATATCGGGAATGGCTGCCTGTTAGGCAAAAGCATACCTGTCGACTGTACAGAATCCATAGAACGTCCAGAGTTTGCTTCATAATATTGGTGTGTTCCTCTTGCAATCTGCATCTGTCTGGCAAATACCTGGGAACTGACATCATTAAATACAGACAAGTATTTGGGTTTAAGACTCCACATCCTTCAGACGAGTCATGCTAATGCATAACCTATTATTCTATCAGCTTTCTAAGGTTGTAAGTGGAATATGTAATTTCTGTCCCTATTTGTCCCCCCAACAGTTTAGGTCCTGTCCACTGGTTTTGCTCTTAAAGGTTGAGAAGTATGGGTGGAAGTTCTGCCCAATTCGCAATATTACTTACATCTCTGGGTCGGTCTGAATACAACTGCGCCAGCCAACACCTGCACGCCTAGGCCAATAATTGCATACCCATAGTTCCCCCACCTGCCCCTCCTCTACAGCATTCATCCTTACTTTGTGTGCAGGTGGGGTCTAACCACACCACTACACACTGCCCACTCTCCACATGTCGGGACCCATGTTGTACGTTGTCTCGACCCATGGGTCATCAGGCTTGCCCAACCTACTGGTCCATGTACATACACGGCCTGGTTAGATAAATTGTTACAGGGACTGACTCCGATCATCATTAATTTTTGGAGTGTCCCACAAGGGACATTGATGTCTTTGTTTCAAGATTAGATGTGGCAGGTCTCTCCCACTGGTAGTATCCTGCCTGCGGTCTGGGAAGCAGTGATGTGTTTACTTGTATCATGTGTTTGTATGTTTCACCTGTCTAGGTGGGGGGGGGTTGATGCTACGTGTAACATATTTGTAGACTGGACCTCTTACCCATATTGGCACAGCCTGTGAACATATGTAATTCTTAACTGCTGTATCATATATATATATATGGGTCTACCTGACATGGTCGACAGTTCATATGGTCGACAGTTTATTTGGTCGACAGTTCATTTGATCGACAGCATTTTAGGTGGAGGGCTTCGCCCCCCACACCCCCCTAACTATATACATCAACTCCAGGGTCGCACAACATTGGGGAAGGGGGCAAATCTGCATGTCGACCAAATGAGTGTCGATCATGTGAACTGTTGACCATGTCAGGTAGACCCATATATATATATATATATATATATATATATATATATATATATATATATATATAGATGTATATATATATATATATATATATATATATATATATATATATATATATATATATATATAGATATATATATCTGCTGTATACTACTATTTAATAAATTGTTTTCTAGCCCTGAGGAGCTTTTCTCCCTGGGTTTCTGTTGTAAATGAGCCAAAAGCTCAGCCAGACTTACCCGGTTAACAGATGTAATTTGAATACTTAAATCATTTAATATCCTAGCTATATATATTTGTATGTTTTATGCTTACACACATATATACATATATATTTCTACATATCTATATACATATATATATATATATATATATATATATATATATAGATATCTGTATATGTATGCATACATATATATATATATATATATATATATATATATATATATATATATGTCTAACGACATATGGATGTATGGGTGTCTGCATATGTGTATATCTATATGTGGGTATTTAATTATATTCTGTCTCTGTATGTACACATGTGTACTATGGAGAGGGGGAGGTTTAACTCCATGTAGGTATGGGTATATATACACACACACCTATACAGTTTTACATCTACATCTGGTTATTCCTTTCTTTGCCATGTACAATAGACTCTTCTGCTGTGGGACTCGTAGCAGGAGTGGCTGTCCATTGGGCGGTGGCCCTGCCCAATGCACATTATTGCTTACATCCCTGGGGCTGTCCACATATACCTACTCCAGGCAACACCTGCTCAACTAGGCCCATAATTTCATACCCATAGTTCCCAAACTGCACATTCTCTTCGGCACTCTTCCTTACTCTGGGTGTAGGTCGGCTCTGGCCACACCAGTGCATTGTACCCACTTCCCACTTCTTGGGACCCATCATGTATGTTGTCTCACCCCATGGAGCAACAGGCTTCCCCTACCTTGTACACTGGGAACATGCGTGGCCTGCCATTCGACATCGGTGTAATGGCAGGAAGCCCAAAAATAACTGAATTTTTGGGTGCTCCACAAGGGACATACATGTCTTTGTTTCAAGATTAGACTTGGTGGGTCTCTCCCACTGGTAGTATCCTGCCTGTAGTCTGTGAAGCAGTGGTGTCTTTACTTTTATTGTGTGTCTGTATGTTTCACCAGTCTAGCTGGGGGGGGGGTGACGCTACGTGTTACACGTTTGTTGATTGGACCTCTCACCCCCATTTGCACAGCCTGTGAACATATGTAATTCATAACTGCTGTATCATATCCTAGCTATATACATGTGTATATTTATACACACACACACACACACACACACACACACACACACACACACACACACACACACACACACACACACACACATATATATATATACTATACAACTAGTATGTTGTCCCATTAGAGGGGACAACATATTGGATTTAATCATCACAAATATGGGCGCCCATTGTACCACACCCGTTATCACTCCCTCCTTGGTCAGATCCGACCACAAACTGATAACCCTGGACATCCTCACCCCTCCACCTCCCCCAGTCAAAGAAACCATAGTCAAAAACCTTTCCAAAGCAAACTTCAAACTACTTGCATCCAAAATGGAAAGCTTCACTATTCCCTTGCAGATGGATAATGATATCCAGGATGCGGAATCCTACACCAAGGCACTCTATATGCATCTTCAGGATTGCATGGACTGTTCTATCCCAAATAAAACCAAGACTCCTTCCTCAAGCAAGAAGAAACCAGTCTGGTGGACCCCGGCTATAAGCAAACTTTACAATAAAAGGAGGAGACATACAAAAAAAGGCCAAATCTCAAGTAGAAAAATCATCCCTGATCAGCATTAGTAAGAAATTGAGGGCCCTCATCAAGTCAACTAAAGCTAATTTTGAAAAGAAAGTTGCCAAGGATGCCAAGGATAACCATAAGGCCTTCTATGGCTACATCAAAAACCTAAATGGCAATGCTCAGGTCTGTTCTGAGCTAGTACAAAATGTAACAAAATACACTGACCCTTCTGTCATTGCCAACATCTTGACTGACAGGTTCAGTGCAAATTCCCCCCCCCCCCCACCACCACCTACAGGGCCTATTACCATTCCAGGGGATTGTGTAAGTCCAGTTATTACTGATATGTTGGTTAACAAGGCTCTATCTGAAGCTAAAAATACTGCCTTCGTGGGACCAGATGGTGTCCCAGGCTGTGTCATATGCGAGCTCCAAAAAGAATTAACCCCGCATCTTAATACCCTGCTCAGTCTCAGCCTCTCCACAGGATATGTGCCCATAGAATGGCGCATGGCAACGGTGGTCCTGCTACACAAGGGTGGGGCCACAACTGACCCTGGGAACTACCAACCAATAAGCCTGACCAGTCTGATCTGTAAGGCTATGGCGTGAATCATTATGGAACTCATAAATGGAGAGATTGAGAACCTCCAGTAACTGGACCCCACACAGTTCGGCTTCATCAAGGGCAGATCATGCCTCCTGAACCTGATGTATTTCTTTGAGACAGTTACTCAGGCTATAGATAAGGGAAAGGAGGTACACACAGCTTACCTTGACCTTGCTAAAGCATTTGACACCATTCCCCATTCAGGTATTATTGATAAGCTCACCAGCCTGGGCATAAACCCTTACGTCACAAGATGGATCGCAAACTGGCTCTCAGACAGATCCCATAAAGTAAGAGTAGCGGGATCTATGTCTGAATACAGACCAGTAATGGGTGGTGTGCCTCAGGGCTCTGTCCTGGGGCCCCTCCTGTTTGGCATATACTTTTCAGAAGTACAGGTAAGCATGGAAGGGCTGTGGCTGACTATGTTTGCGGACGACTGCAAACTGGGTGCTATAATAGAGTCTCTGGCCAACATGGAGATCCTCCAGAAGGGCCTAAATGAGACTGATGCATGGTGTCAAAGCCATGGTCTCAAGCTAAATGCAAAAAAATGCATAGTAATCCCCTTTGGAAAAAACAGAGTACCCGCAAACTACAGCATAGGAGGTAATCCCCTGAAATCTGAAGAAGAAATAAGGGACCTAGGGACCCAAGTAGATAGTCAGCTTTCCTTTGATAACCATGTTGCCAAAGTGGTTAGAAAATCCTTCTATGTGACCCATCTGATCACGAAAGGGTTCACATCAAGATCTAAGGATGTAATGGTGCCCCTCTACTCTTCCCTCATCAGACACATTATTGAGTACAATGCACCAATTGGAATGTACCTGGCTAGACATCTCCAGCAGCTGGAGAGACCACAGAGGTGCCTAAATAAAAGGATTACTGGCCTCAAACAGTTGCCCTATGCAGCATGATTGAAAAAGCTAAGAATGTTCTCTGTTGCATACCGCTTTCTCAGAAGTAATCTCTGTCTAACGTACAGAGCCATGTCCAACCCAGAATTGTTGAACATGCTCCATCTTAGCAAAACCAAATCTACTCGAGCTACAAGCTCTAGGGATATAACTCTCAACACAAGAATGAACAGAACATGCTGGAGGGATAGATTCCCTTTGCAGAGACTTCCCTTACTATGGAACCGGGGTCCCGATCTACATAAGACAGAGCCCCTCACTATTAATCTTCAAGAGGAACCTTGATGAGTGGATGAGTAACAGAAAGTTCACACCGGGGATCACACCAACAGCACTACTAGATAGGGGCCAAGGGTACTAGCTGCTAGCACAAGAGTCTAGGGAACTACTAAAGGGGCGGTGAATACCGCACAACGTGGTTGGGCTAATATATGCCTTCGGGCAGATAGCTCAGTACCAACCTATGAACCTATGAACCTATAGATATATATATATGTATATATATATATATATATATATATATATATATATATATATATATATATATATATATATATATATATATATATATATATATATATATATATATATATATATATATATATATACATTACTATATACATATATATCTGTATATGTATGCACACACGTATATATTTATATATTGCTGTATACATATATATATATATATATATATATATATATATAATGACATATGGGTGTATGGGTGTCTGCATATGTATATATCTATATGTGGGTATTTATATGTATTCTGTCTCTGTATGTATACATTTGTACTACGGAGAGGGAGAGGTATATCTCCATGTAGCTATGGGTAGATATACACACATACTTCTACATATATACATCTACATCTGGTTATTCAATTCCTTGCCATGTAAATTAGACTTTGCTGCAGTGGGACTCATAGCGGGTGTGGCTGCTCGTTGGGTGCTGCCTCTGCCCAATGAACACTTTTGCTTACATCCCTGGGGGTGTCCATATAAACCCACTCCAGCAAACACCTGCACGCCTAGTCCCATAATTAGCTACCCATAGTTCCCCCATCCGCACCTCCACTACAGTACTCATTCTTACTCTGGGTGCAGGTCGGATTTGAATACACCACTGCACACTGCCCCTCTCTACTTCACGGGACCCATCTCGTACGTTGTCTCGAACCATGGGTCATCAGACTTTCCCACCCTTGTATTCTGGGTATGTACACACACCACCTTGATAGGTCATCGCACTGGCTTCCTCCCATATTATGAAAATTTTTGGGGTGTCCCGCAAGAGACGCTCCTGTCTGTGTTTCTAAATGCCTGGAGTATATTGCATTTCCTGATGTTACTGGCAGCTAAATTAGGCACTGGAAATATACATTACTCTTGCTGCATGCTGTTAATAAGTTTTTAAGTTGTAAAATCAGGGGGTTCTTTTACTGCACTACTATATAGATATTTAATAGAATACAAATGAATGTACTATCCGTAGCAGTAGTAAGTTAAGCTATAGGTACGGAATGCATTATTGCTCTATGGACTGAATGTTATTATATAATGCCTAATGTCAAGCAAATGAATTGTTTTAGTAAATTTTGTATCTGTAGTGAACTATCTTTGTGAAGGAGCAGGATTGAACTGATTATACCTGCACTTCCTATGAATGGTTAAGCTATGCTTTGCACTCTACGATAGGAGTTTGCCAGCACATAGCAGGTTAGAATTCTATACTGGGCCTAACTTATCTTTCTATTAACCTCACTTTCTCTCTCCCTCCTAGGATCTCTACGCGGCTGCTGTTTCCCAACTCCAGCCCACCTCATTGACAGGTTCGCTACAATAGAGGACTGCTGTGCTACTATTAAATTATATGTCAGCAGCACCAAAGTCATTCTCATCAGTTAAGGCTTTATTTCTACAAGCGAGCAAGGTTAATACCTTAGTCTATTACCCGGCTGTAATGAAAAGGCTGTAATCTGCTTTACCTTCCCCGGGAAACAGAAGCACTAGCTAGTATTGCCTAGTTCCCCATAGCTACTGTACAAAATAGTGTATAGTGTTTTATTTTTAGCAAACTAGAATCTAGTGAGAAGTCTAAAGTCATAGCAGTTAAATATAGTTGTAAATATACACTTACAACTGCAAGACCTTACCCTGGTAAGCTGTGTGCTTGTTCTTACATTAACAGCACATACTGATTGGCTCTGTAATAGCCTGGTCGGGTTGGAGACCACGTGGTTGCAATTCTTCCTTTGCAAGACCTGGTAGCCTAGCAACCACTAGCCCAGAACCGAGGTTAAAAAACACCTTAGAATGGCACCATTTTCAACTTAGTTAACAGAGGACGCTAGTGCTCTCGGAACTCGGAGGTGTAGGTAAGGGGTATTCTACTAGCCCAAAATATTTGTATTTTGTGTGGTATTTTGGACATTTGTAGTTTTACAAAGTTTGAGACTGAATGCTAAAGACACTGACTGTCTCACGAGTAAATATCTGTTGTTTGCTGTTTCCACTTAGAGCTCGGTTAAATGTTTGGAATGGAACCTTATTACTGAATATAGAGTGTGTGCAAATGCCTGGGGTTTACTGCATTTCCTGATGTTATTGGTAGCTAAATAACGCACTGAGGATATACATTACTCATGCTGTATGCTGAAACTTTTTAAATTGTGAAGACAGGGGTTTCTAAATGCCTGGAGTATATTGCATTTCCTGATGTTATTGGCAGCTAAATAATGTGCCGTGGATATACATTACTCTTGCTGCATGCTGTTAATAATTTTTTAAGTCGTAAAATCAGGGGTTTCTTTTACCGTACTACTATACAGATATTTAGTAGAATACAAACAAATGTACTATCCGTAGCAGTAGTAAGTTAAGCTATAGATACGGAAAGTATTATTGCTGTACGGACAGAATGTTATTATATAATACCTAATGCCAAGCAGATGAATTGTTTTAGTAAGTTTTGTATCTGTAGTGAACTATCTTTGTGAAGGAGCAGGATTGAACTGGTTATAGCTGCACTTCCTATGAATGGTTAAGTTATGTTTTGCATGCTATTATAGGAGTTTGCCAGCACATAGCAGGTTAGAATTCTATACTGGCCTATCTTATCTTTCTATTAACCTCATTTTCACTCTGCCTCCTAGGATCTCTACGCGGCTGCTGTTTCCCAACCCCAGCCCACCTCATTGAAAGGTTTGCTACAATAGAGGACTGCTGTGCTACTATTAAATTATCTGGCAGCAGTACCAATGTCATTATCAGCAGCCAAGGCTTTATTTCTACAAGCAAGCAACGTTAATACCTTAGTCTATTACTGAGCTGTAATATAAAGGCTGTAATCTGCTTTACCTTTCCCGGGAACCAGAAGCACTAGCTAGTATCGTCTAGGTCCCCATAGCTACTGTAAAAAATAGTGTATAGTGTTTTATTTTTAGCCAACTAGAATCTAGTGTGAAGTCTAAAGTCATAGCAGTTAAATATAGTTGTAAATATACACTTACAGCCACAAGACCTTACCCTGGTAAGCTGTGTGCTTGTTCTTACATTAACAGCACATATTAATTGGCTCTGTAATAGCCTGGTTGGGTTGTGCCCTGCTCCATTCACCTAGCTACCGCTCGGCTCAATCCGCTCCCCTCCCCCAATTTTCACCCACCTCCACATCATCCAAATATATTTGTGCTCCTTGTCACCTGATCACCTCCCTCCACCAATTACTTCTACTAACTACTGGCCACATCCCAGGAAATTGGGCAAACTTTTTGTACTCCTCTCATTACAACCATACCTTGGAACATTTTCTCAATCCTAAGGCTATACACCGTATATTTCCCGCTATACCCTAACATGTTTCTTCTACTGTCTTTCCTCCTACTATCATTCTCTTCCTTAACCTACATTACATCCATACACACATTCAACCCCATAGGCAGGAACTCCTACCATACAACACACACTTTAAGACCTACTAACACATATTAACTTTACTATCTGTCCGACATTAATTAAGGACAACATAATATTATATACTAATAAGACCCACCTTCCAAATCCTTACTATAGAAAAAACCCTTCTATAGTCTTTACACGTGTAGCACACACTATTAAGCATATAATAATTCTCAGCACAATACTCCTTATATCAGGAGATATACACCCAAACCCTGGACCCTGTCCCACTACCCTAGCAAATAAAAGTCAAATCAGACCTACTGATCATAAATATCAATGCCAGAAGTGCTCAAACAAGCTACAAGACCTACATGCATTAATTTCTCACCATTCCCCAGATATTCTTACTATCTCAGAAACCTGGCTTAAACCCTCTATCACAAACAATAAAATTCTCCCACCAGGATACAATATTCTAAGGTTAGACAGAACAGGCATGAAAGGAGGTGGAGTTGCCATTTTCTTTAAAAATTCACTCAACCTCCAGCCACTTCAAACCCCCATACCCATATTTCAGAATGCAGAAATCTTACGTGCTACTCTATCTGTGAACAATGAAAAACAAATTAACATTCTATGTAGCTATATCCCTCCTGAAAATAACTCCCATACTATAGAAGAAATTCTCCAGTGGCTCAGTCAAAACCTTCCACATGAAACACTTGTTCTAGGAGATCTAAACACTGACTGGCTAGCCTGAAACTCAGCTAACCCCTCCATTCCAATAAATCACTATGGATTTGCCCAATTAATCCAAGAACCCACCAGAATAGACAAAAAATCCCAAAGACTGTATATTATTGACTGGATATTAGTGAACTACCCCAAATATAACTATCACATAGGACTTTTACCATATGGACTAAGCGACCATCTCCCTACTTTTCTCCTTAGGAAACATTCCAATATCCCAAAGCCCATAATCTATAGACAAGTCAGGGCTGACAAAAACTTAAACCCACAGGATCTAAATGACACTCTAAAACAATGCAGCTGGGAGCCACTTATAAACTTAGACCCAGATGAGGCAGTTGATTATTTCAATAAAACATTCACCAGGATTCTAAATGCAATTGCCCCAATCAGAAAAATTAGAGCCAAAGCAAACTATGCTCCATGGCTGAGCAGAGAAGCAAGAGCCTTATTAAAATCTAGGGACACAACCTGGAAACAATGGAAAAAAGACAACTCTAACCAAAATAAACAAAACTATAAACAACTTACGAACGTAGCCCAAAAACAAACAAAACTAGACAAACAAAACTACTTCTTCAGTTTACAAATCAAACACTCAAAAAACCCCACAAAATTCTGGCACACTTTAAACTCATTGCTGAGACCAGGGAAAACCACCCCCCACCTCTAAATCCCCCAATAATGGAAATAGCAATATCGCTACCCAACTGAACCATCACTTCATAAACTCAATTCACACATTAACCACCAAATTCACCAAACACAATGACCTACCCACTACTACTAAAAATAGCACTCAATGTAACTAAGCTAAACTCCCAAATAACTTACCCCCCTTTACCCTCTCACCTGTTCCAACTAGCAAAATTAAGAAATTCATCTGTAAACTAAAACCTACAACTCTTGCAGCCGATGGAATACCTGCAAACGTTTTGAAAACAGCAGCTGACTCCTTATCTTACCCCATTTCAATCCTTATCAACTGATCAATCAAAGAAGCCTATGTTCCCCAAATTTGGAAAATCTCCTACATCATACCACTACATAAATGTGGTAACTCATGAATGTTCCAACTACTGGTCAATAGCCATACTCTCTCCCTTATCCATGCTCTTAGAGAAATGTATTCATTCCCAGGTTATGCAGTTCTTAACCTCACATAATCTTCTTTCCATCACTCAACATGGCTTCCATACTACAACTACTGCCCTTCTGTCTTTCATAAATGAAGTTAACCTGCACAGAAACAATAATAACTTTGTGTCTGCTATCTTCATTGACCTTTCTAAAGCTTTTGACATGGTTTCACATCCCCTACTACTTGATGCCCTCTCTGCCCTATCCTTTGACTCCCCTACCATCTCTTGGTTAAAAGCTATCAGATAGACAGCAAGCTGTCCAATGGCAAGCTGAGATATCACCCCTCCTCCCTACATCTATAGGTGTACCTCAGGGACCAATACTTGGCCCACTATTGTTCTCTATTTTCACAAATAACCTACATACCTCCTCCAAACATGCCACATTAATACAATACGCAGATGACTCAACACTTATCTGTGCAGCCCCATCTCTTACCACCCTAAACAAACTGGCCCAAGACTCCTTCTCTTCCGTAGAAGGCTGGATCACTGACATCCAATTGATTCTCAACCCTAATAAAACAAACCTTCTCTTGTATGCCCCCAATAAATCCAGATCTACTTCCTTAACCTTTTCAATCACATCTAGAAATGGCACAGTCATCTCTCCTAATACACATACAAAACTCCTAGGAGTTGAGATTGATAAAAATCTGTACTTTGATATTCAACTAGCTCAAACTATCCAGAAGGTCTACAAAAAGGGGTTGGGAGGGTGGCCTAATGGTTAAGGTGTTTGCCTTACAAACACAAGGTGCAGGGTTTGAGTCTCACAAGATATAATTGGCTAGGCTTACAAGGGCAGTTAGCCTAGTACTAACCTATGAAATGGGTACTTTTTATAGACACAAGAATTATCTCACTGACAAAGCAAGAATCACCCTAACCCAAACCCATCTCTTATCCACACTATTGTATGCTGCACCCATATTAACCCATATTAGAAAAACAGACCTCAACAAATTTGAGGGATGTTACAACAGAATCACTAAATTTGCAAACAACTCCCCTTTCAAAACCCACCACTGCAAATTACTCACTGACCTTCAATGGTTCAAATTCCCACAATTACTTAGCTACCAACATCTTACATGTGCTTTTAACATCCTAAGCAACCCAAACAAGACTCCATCACTAAAACATCTACTAACCCACTACTCTTCCAATCATCCTCTTTGAACTTCTAATAAACCTCTCCTAAATATCACCACAGCCAACAATACTGCCAGCAAAGCCCTATACTCCCACAAAATAGCCAAATACTGGAACACTCTCCCCTCTAGCATAACCACTATGTCCACAAACTCCCACTTCAAATAATTACTCAAAGCACATCTTAGAAAAATGTGGATCTGCCCATGTATCACCTAACTACCCACCTCTTATCTACTGGCACTCCTCTCCATGTTTCTGTAACATAGCCAATTTTCTGTCATGCAAAGCAGATTAAAAAGATGTTTCATACTATGCTAGCCTTGTTTAATAATTCTACTATTGTTTGCTCATTGTATTATATAAATTGTAATATGTAGCTGTTAGCAACAATTGTACTCTGCACACTTGTATTTGTAACTCTGGAGCTTTTCTCCCCAGGCCTCCACTGAAAATGGACCTGTTCCAGTTGGACTATTCCAGTTAACAAATGTAAAATAAATAAATAAAATAAAATAAATAAAAATCTTGTAACATTTTATCTGGTCTAAATGTTACTAAACCATTAGAATGGTCTCATTATTTAAGTGCTTATGGTCATGTTTCATCCCCATTTAAACTTTAATATATGCACTTACATAACCATGGATAAACCCAACACCCCGCTTAATCTTTGCTATAACTTTTTCACCAATAACCCAAGTATTTCAACTACCAAGCAAAATCCCATTCCTAAATTAGAATATGCATCACCCTAATCTCCTATTTCTTAGTCCATAATGCAAACTATTTCTAAAATATTCTTGTCAAAACTGGCTGATTTCTAACCATAGTTGATGACAAATACCATTACTGTTTTATTCTTTCTAATGTGCATTGTTGGTCCACTACAGGAGGAGGTACATTACTTTCTGATTTACTTACACATAAATTCCATAATAATATCTGTTAGCCACTACTGTCTAAAAATATCCTAAAAATGAAAAGTTATTCTCCATTTGAATGATTTTGTTTAATTGTCAATACTTAAAAAATAGAATTGGCTAACATGAAAGTGTTATCTCACAGTTCACTTACATTTTTACAGACTCATGTTTCAGCTCTTATAGCTATGCAATAAAGAAAAGAACCAGTTGTAATGTTCTTTTAATTATTAATTCGCACTTTTAAAAGTAAATGGATTTGACTTGTAGCATGGTTAAAAAGTCAATGTCTGTTTTACAGGACAGACTTGAATAAATTAAGTTAATGAAAGGACCTTACTCTTCATTCCTATACCATTAGGGGCAGGCAATCTAATGGATCAAATCACATATCCCTCTAAAAATTTGTTTTAATAGTTTTATACAAGGTAACAATTATCTCTAATATCAGAGCTAAAAATGAAGAAACCCTCCAAATGCACAATTATGGATGTACACTTGCCAACAAACCTTCTCTGTTTATCTCTCTGTGAGTCTTAAAAGTTGACTAGCATAGAGGTTGCAGTCTAGAAAAATACTAACAAGAGTTGTCACTATACTGGTACTTTTTTTCTTGTGTAATACAGACAACAAAGAGAATAAACTGCAATATTCAGATAATTGTTTGGAATGCTTAAGTTATGTTTTGGAAATGGCCACTAATTGCTGGTTCTATGTTACCAGACATTGGTTGAAATTCTGCTTTCTTACTGCACAAACTGCAGAAAGTAGTTTCATACAGTTATTTTAAATTAATAGTACTTCCTGTATTAGCAGCAACTAGTATTGTACAATGTTTATTGTCAATGTTCCTGTCATCATCACCGGTGCATTTGCATTATAGGGTCTCAGTGTCTGTAACTGTCTTTAGAAGGTGTTTGGTAAACCTATGGATTACAGCTCATCACATTCATTATTTGTAATGAGACGGCAGCTATTAAATCTCTCCAAGATAACAATGTACCATATAAAATTATAAAATTCCTCCTTACATCTTTTTAGACCTGTCCTTTGATAAAGCATTTCCAGTAAAGAATTCCATGACTAGCAAACCATCTCAGAAAGCCCTGATTTGATTTTCAAGTTTAAACTCATCTTTCTAATCAGACAAAAATCTTTATGCCAGATTTCCTCAGTCAAATCTAGGCATTGAAGTAAAAAAAAAATCATCTTGTGTGCCTCGGTAAAGCCAAATTAAATCAAACCCTATGAATCAATAGGATCATGAGAAAAGTCATGGACTGGTTAATTATTGTCTGTCATTTAAACAGACGTGACAGTTTATTTCAATGTCACCTTATATATAGAAAATTGTGGAAGGGTTTGATGAAAGAGCACTTTTGGCAGTTACAATAAAGTTAGGACTAAAACAAGCAAGATAGGAGCACTTCAGTCAAACAGCGAGTATTCATTAAAATCACAGAAGCTGGCTGAAGAAGTAACACTTTAATAAATAAAATAAAATAGAAAATGAAAAATACGTATCAAAAGATGAGTGCTTTCATACTAGCAAACAGTGCTTCTTCAGATTTGAGTTACAGTAAGGTTGTCATGCTGCAGGAAATGAATTCCCTTTTTAAGTACTACCATTTCAATCCTCTTGGAATGCCTAGTAAAAATAAGTACCAGTAAGAAGATGACGATATTGATGTAAAGTCCATATAAAGCTGAATAATTACATTGATCACATTTTTCTCTATCTAAATCTTGATTTAAAGCATTATGACTACCGAAGATATATTTTGAATTCTGGTAGCCTGGATAGAAAATTTTGCAATGAGATACTTTTCAGTCACTAGTAATTCTTTTAAAATCTCTTTACTGCCACCTGAAACTGAAATATCTAGACTCTGTGTCTAACTGTGACACCTGTGAGAGAGCACTAAGTTGTCAAACTGCTTAATGCCTGACAGTGCCTCTCATGCTGAACATTTTGGAAATATTGTACTTGAATAATATAGCATTTTGTAGAAATGTCTTCCTTAAACAGAGACATCTGGACTATATTTCTGATTGTTGATCTTTGAAATCAACTTCTGGGACATTGTTGTGTGAGACAGCAGTAAGCTGTCAAACTACTTATGAGTCCAGTGGTAACTCTTATTCTGTACAGCCTAGAAATATATTGCTTGACTGATCTGGCATCTTGTGGCAATGTCTTCTATTTCTCTGATATATTTGTGAAGCACTGCGGTGGTGGTGCTGCGGTAGCGTTGTCGCCTCACAGCTAGACGTTGCCCGTTCGATTCTCAGTTAGAGCGTCTTCTGTGTGTCATGCGTGAATGGGCGTTCCTTCATTGAAGGTTGTGTGTTAGGCCCGGCAAGCCAGCACGTAAAATCTACTGCCAATCATTAGCAGACCGGAGTTCCGCTGTGGCGTCCCCTAACCGGGAAAAGCCGAAAAGACACAAACAAACTATCTTAACATAGTAAGATATAGGCTCTTCTGTTGCTACAATAACACTAGCTTGTGGTTTGCTTGTATACAGTCTTGGCAAGCATTTTAATTTAGGTGATATTTGTATTCTCAGTCTATCCCCAACATTAAAAACAGAAAGGTAATTTGCATGCTTGTCATAGTATATCTCTGGCTGTGGCTGATTCTTCTTTAGTAAATCAAGATCAAGAACATTACTTCTGTTACCCAGTTGAGATAACACATTACCTGAAATAACTTTTCCTCATTTACTGTGAAAAGAATGCACCTTTACAATATTTATGATTGTGGATATACATGTCTTGCATATTCCTCTTAATCCATTTCATCATATATTTCTACTTTAGATGATACAAATGCTAAATAAATGCCACTCCTTGCTACCTTCATTCAGACGTTCCATTTCTCTCTTCTTGAATATGCCTTGTAAGTTCATTTAGCTTATTAGGAGATGTAGATAACTGCAAATAACTTAAAAACATTTTAGATTTTGGTTCTGTGGATATTCTTTATGCTTCTGTAAATAGGGTCTTCTGAATCCATGAGCTGTTAGACTTCGATATTATACTCTTGCAGATTTATTAGCATTTTGTAGCTTGGCTGGAGTCCATTCTGCAGTACATGTGATCATCATCATCAGCCCTCTTTTTCCCATTTTGAAAAAATATTATATGTCTCTTACTTGCTTCTTGCTTGGTGTGATGGATCTGCAGTGTTCTTAAGACACTCAGTCTTGCTGGCTGGATTCTTGCTAAAATTCAAAGTCTGATTATATTTGCATTCACAGTCTGTTGCATACAGAAACTTGCAGAATATACACTGATGAGAGAATATACTTTGCAGCACTTGTCTTTAAGAGCAGTAACCAATAACTTTTATAATAAATAAAACTGGACAAACGTTGCAGCTTAAATGTACTGTTCCAACTTTACTTCTCATATAATACAGATGATGTGAGAGATATAACATTTACCTCAGAACACCAAATGTGTTCCTACCATATCCCCAAACAACTGGATTTATACAGCTCTTTATATACTCTTTTTAGTCATGCATAAACATATTTTGGAGAATTGCTTATCCTGTAGAAACAATACTAAACTTCCTTGTTTAACAATGTCTTGTAAGAGACCAGCTTTTCTGACAGTGTGAATATCCTGTAACAGTGTCCTAATGTCCATGTAGAAAAACATATTTTTGAGGAAACACATTGTCCTGTATTCTATTTGGATCTTTGTATAAAACACATGTTCTTATGTCAATGCTGATAAGCATATCCTGTTTTTTATGAAGAAAAACATATTTTTGAGAAAACACATTGTCAGAGATCAGCTTTTCTGACAGTGTGAACATCCTGTATTTTATTTGGATCTTTGTATCTGTTCTTATGTCATATCCTGTTTTTCCATGCAGAAAAACATGTCATTGTTCTTTAAAAGCAGATTTTGCATTTTTGTTCTTGCATAACATCCTGCCTTGAGTCTGTAAGGGAATAATGTCCATTCAGCAGATTCCTTTTCCAAGCCATGGTCATTTAGTATGACTGCTGATCACATTTTACTTAAACTTTGTTTCTGCATTTAAGCAAGCCTTTTCTTTCAGCATATTTACAACATAATTAATTTCAGATTTATATTCATAAAATCTAACACATTTTTTCTACATGGTGTCAGGGTATAATGTTAACTGTCGCCAGCTCTCTCAATTCAGTGCCACACTCCTGCCTTCTTCAACATTCATGCCTGACTATTGCAGATCTTCTTTCATACAATCCATCCGCCTCTTTGCTGGACATCTTCTCTTCCTCTTCCTGTCTTTCCCAAATATTCCTCACCAGATTGTCTTCTGCTTTTCTGCACATGCATCCAAACCACCATAATCTGTTCTCTTTGACCTTTTCTGCAACTGGAGCTACTTTGGCTTCTGCTGTTATGTCTTCATTTCTTTGTCTGTCCCATAGTGTGCATCCTACCACCCTTCTCAGGCACTTCATTTCCATCACCTCTAGCTTTTTCAACTTTTCTGCTTTTACTGCCCAGGTTTCTGTACCATACAGTAGCACTGGTCCCAGTACATGTACTCCTTATGAATCTTTTGACTGTCATATCTGACAGATTATTAACCAAGGATATATACAAATGCTCGATGATGCTCTACAGATGTAGATAATCTTCTGATGACACGTCAAGAGTGAAGATAAAAAATGTGTTCACATTGTGCCAGATGCAAATTCATAACTTGTAGACTGTTAAACAACATCCTCCATCAGCTGCACTTCCAAATAATGAACTCAGAAAATAGTTCTTCCTCCTACAAATTGCACACAGGTCTTAAACACATAGAATATTTTGCAAGAGATGCACAAAAGCCAAGTCTGCAGAATTTAAACAGAGAAGTTTTTTATTGAAATACCTAAAGGCAGGGACAGGAAAATGCAACAAAAAGATCTATGCTACACTGCATTATTTGATACTGAAAATTTGTTGTCTTTTTAAAGATTATGAAGCTATTATTAATCATGCCAAGTGTGCAACTGTAGAAACTTGCTTATAGTCACTTACTTTTGACTTCACTGTTCATGTACTAGTTCTCTGTAATCCCATGTCTACTGTAAGCATGCTTATAGTGGACATATATGGAACAACACTCAGGAATCCGTCTCCTATGCAATATGAAGTGTTGAAGTGTGACACAAAAGTTAGCATTAGTGGACTTGCCCAGAAGGAAAAGGATCTGTGGCTTCAGTATACCATTAGTACATCAGCCAATAAAATGTCAATTGTGTAATTTCAATGAAAATTCAGAATATGCTACATCATAAAAAGTAGGCTGATATATATTCAGAAGAGCTACTGTAACCAGCCTTGAAGACAATGTGGTTGGTGCCTGAAAGCTACACTTACAACCATCATTTCACTGGGTTCCTTGCCTATCCACTCAATCTTAGCAGAAACTGTGGAAGTACTGAAAAGAATGGTTGGGATATATGTATATAGCCTCATAGTGTGGCCATCCCAATACTTATGAGAAGGTTGGTACATGTTGGGAATCATCAAACATTAGATTTAGGAAGGTTTGCCATATCAGGCATTTGGCAAGGAGTGTTGACATTAAAATATTGGTAAGGGTTTCAGCCCTTATAAATATGTTCAACCATAATAATAAGAAAATATTTTTCTAATGTATGCCTTCTAGTACAAAGAAAGTAGCCATAAAAAAAGAGTCGATTGTTGACTACATGCAAATTGTCCTTCTCTAAGAGTAATCATTTTTTCTCCTCTGCTATTTGACAAAGGGCCTTGTTTGTGTTGGGAAATGAAATTCTGTACTCTGTTGGATGAGGTATGTGTGGTTGCCAAATATGGTCCCACTATTGACAGGTTACCTCATTCAAGCCTAAAATACCTTTTTTGTGTACTTCCAGTTAACACACATAGTTTGTTTGACATCCAGACCATTTTTTGGGTCCAGTTTCTTTAACTGAGCAATTTATCAGCTAATAATAGACAGTATTATAATGGGCAAAGAATTATTAACAAAATGGCATTAATATTAATAATGTACAATGCACTGCAATAGAGAAATTGTTGGCGGCCATGGTGGTGCAGCGGTTAGCATTGTCGCCTCACAGCAAGAGGTTCTCCGAATTGATCCTTGGCTGGGGTGCCTTCTGTGTGGAGTCTGCATGTCCTCCCTGTGGTTATGTGGGTTTCCTCCAGGTGCTCCGGTTTCCTCCCAAAGACATGCTGTAGGTGGATTGGACACTCTAATTTGGTGTGAGGGTGTACCTTCTGTGGAAGGTTGGGTGCTGGGCTGGCAACTCTACTGCCAATCATGGGTGGACAGGTGATCCGGTGTGGTGACCCTTGACCGGGAAAAGCCGAAAGAAGAAGAAGCACTGCAGTAGAGAAATTAATCACTGTTTTCTGATTCATATTTATGTACATATTTTCAAAACTGAGAGACATACATGCTATTGAAGGGTATTGTGTAAAATGCCATAGACAATATCCATTTATATCACACTATACAGGAGATATTTCTAACTGCTTGTTAGAATTATTCTAAAAAAACAATATTACCATATGTACTTAATATTAAAAAAAACAAGTGACTTGCAAACTATAACATGGCATCAGTTGAATCCTTAGGTGTTGAAGAAAACTGACATTGATATTTGCTTGTAGGTTGCACATCTTGAGAGATATTCAACATTATTTATATTGATAATTATAAAAGTATGCATATGTTTCATATTTCTGCAAATACCCAATAAATATGCACTCAGAAAAGAAGTTCTTGCAGGGATGTGAAAGCTTATGTCTGATTAATAAAAGTGTTCTAACACTAGTGACGTTGTTCATAGTCATTTATGCAAATTCATTTAGGATATCTAAGGTGTGTGTTAATGAGTACAACTGAGCTGGGATTCACAGAGGTTATTTATTCCAAGGTGCAATCATCTTGAATGTGCCTATGCAAATGTGCAAATATTGAGATGGACTTTATTTATTTATTTATTTATTTATTTATTTACTGGATAGTGTCTGACTGGGCCAGGGCCCCATTTTCAGTGGAGACCCAGGGAGAAAAGCTCAAATATAAGTGGTTGACCAAACAACACAGCAATGAAAAAGATAAATAAATGACATAAATAAAAGAGGTAAGATACAATTTCAGAGTGCAGATAAGTGAAGTCAGAATTTACAAATGAAATGTAAAATACAATATCTGAGTACTGGTAGATGATGTGAAAAACATACAAGACAAAAAACTGTTTTCTCATTCCTTTTTTATATATTTTGTAATGGGCAAGATGTACGGAAGAAAAAAATAGGATATTACATGATGCACGTTCTCAAATGGGATATAACAGAGAGGAGAAAAGCAGCATAAAGTTGGGACAGCTGGAATGTTAGAGTAGAAGTTAGTCAGGCTGAAGAATTTAGCCTGGGTGGGAGCAGGAGTATAGGCAGTGTTTTGTAAGGTGTTCTTTTAAGAATTGTTTAAATTTATGATTGTCAGGATTTTTAAGTATTTGCTGGGGCAGTAGGTTCCAAGATTTGGATATCTTATTAGCATAAATTAGAAGTGATACAAATATAATATGTTAATTAAGCATGTTTTACAACATTTGAAATTAAGTCAGCTCTTCCCACTTTTCCATGCTGGTTGCAGATTTGCTATATAAAGAGAAACATGGTCAAATCTATATGAGTAGTAATCAGCGAAAATGCTATTAATTGCAGTGAGCTTTGTTATTTGTAGGTCTGAGTTGCTTGTCACCATTTGTACTCGGTGGCATTTGTCACCAAGAAGGTGAAAATATACGCAGAGAATTACTCATTATAACTTTGAAAATCAGGAAATCCTTAAGTTCATTGTAGACAAGGACATTATAAGGGTTTTAGTGGGCATGTTTTGACACCCACTGGGGCACTGGAGGAATGCATGGATTTCCTATTCCTGTGGAAACCAAAGTAGGTATAACACTCACTATACTTGGTATGGAGACTTTCCATAGCAAACTGGGGACATGTAGGGTATCTCACAGACTTCTGCCTTGAGATTACTGCAGCAGTTCTTGAATCTACTCTTGGCTCATGTTGATCAGTACATCCTTTTTCTGATGTCACCTCAAACCAAGCCAGGACTTTGCATGTCTTTTATGAGCTGACACATTTCCCTGAGCTAGTTGGTGAGAGAGATTGCACTCATATTGTATTAGGGCCCCTACTGGTCCACAGGATAAATGGCATAGGAAAAAACTACCATTCCATCAGTTGCCAGGCAGTGTATGATGAATGGGTACACATCACTAATGTCTCTGTCAAGCATCCTGGCAGTGCACGATTTCCATATCTGGCACACTAACTCATTCTACCATCTCTTCCTGCATGGTATATTTCCCAGTAGTCAAACTTGTTAGTAAGTGGATTTTTTTAACATTGTATTTAAGTAATTATTAATGTTATGCTATATTGTTGTATAGTACATTTTCCCATTTGTTTGTCTCTCACCCCATTTTTTTCTGTTTCTTGTTTTTATTTTCCAGGTGATGCTGGATATCCACTGGTGCCATGACTCATGAGAAATCCATCTGGAGCTGCAGACGATACATGTAACACATCCCTGTCACAGACCCATATTGTCATTAAGAGGTCTTTTGCCTCCTGAAGACCCTATTAGCTGCCTGAATAAATATGGGGGTGCCTTTCAGTATGACCCAGCTACTGCATGCAGGATGTTTACTCCATGTTGCATTCTGCAGAATATGGTCATGCATTAGTCTGGCAATACAGTGACCTATGCTGTCACAGCAGCTCCCAGTTCTTTTCTTACTGTGACTTATGATGACCAGCTAGTAGCAGTAGTAAGGGATCTCATAAAGCAGGCTCATGAATGGCATGAGTCTGTGCAGGTATACAGGAAGCGTCTAGCCCAGAACTATAGACCATGACATTCAGGTTAGTGTTACCTTTACTGAAAAAAAAACATACAGAGTATAATTGATGCATGCAGTGATATCTATGGGCTATGTTGTGTAGTGCATGGTCTGCTATCACTGTTTATCTGATATTCTTTTTTACCTTAAAATATTTTTATTATAACCTTTCTGAATAATACCCATGTTGTTGACATGCCTGAGTATTCACTGATTCCTGTTCAGTAATGTTCAAAGGCATCAGTTCAGAAATATTTCACAATTTTGTCTACTATAATGTATGACTTTTGCTTTAATGATTAGTTAATAGTACGCAATACTTACAACAATGAAATACTTCATGAAGCAATGCATTGGGAATGTATATAATCCTTTCATTTATATATGCCATTTTTTTCTTATTTTACACTGTTGTGCTGCATATAACACTGTTTTTATAGTTTCATACAAAAAAAATTCTGACTTTGAAAACTGCCATCATTTGTGCAGTGGGGAGGGTGTTGTGGCAGTAGTGTAAATTTACATGGCAGGATGATAATTTTAATGTGTCATTTTGTCATGATATATTTTGCTTGAAAATGTTTGTTCATTTCTATTTTGATGTTTTAGGTAACTGCCACCTGAAGGAATGGTAATCTACGTAGCACTGTTTTTTTTTTTGCTAAATGTTCATTCATGGTGTACCTAACAGTTTTACAGGGATGAAATATGAAATTAATATGTATATAACGACCTCCCCCCAACTCCCATTCCAACTAAACAGAAAGCTGTGTCAGTTAATCTAATTCACCGTAGTTCAAGATCAAGTGAGTGATACATATCTCCTATTTTGTAGCCCATGGTGAAACTGATTTGGAGGGAGGCTACAAGGGAGAAGAATAAGGTGAATTAGTCCAGTGTTGTGACCTGCTTGATGAAGGTGATCCAGCTGTCACTGGCCTGACACTGCTGCATGACTGTGATTTTGACCTTGAATGTGAAGTTCTGCTAGGTATAGATGACTATTGATATGGCCTGTGAGAGCTGTGTTGTGATTATTCACTGCAACTACTGATATTACTGTGTTGAGAAGCAATGGTAGTATCATGTGATCTCCACCCATGTGATGGACAGTACCCCCATCCTCTGCTCATTGTAAGACTGAGCCAGCTTGATTCTGGTATGTCTTAACTAGTGAATGAATAGAGGTGGCAACTGATGGTTGGTGTTCCAACAATACTTCAGTGTGACCATGGCATTATCCTGGCTTTCTGCCATTTTGAAGTAGGGCAGAAAATAATTACACATACCCTGAAGAACTCTGACCATTTCCAGCTGAATCTCCGTGGTAGTGCTCTGATCCCTAACAATGTCACAGGCTGGTGCACAGCCAATGCTTTATGTGTCTCCTGGGGTAGATGTAAAACATTTTTGCACCAAAGATGTCATTGTGGACACTGCTACCTCTGAATATCTGCCGTCATCCTCAAAGTTTTTTTTCTAAATGTGGAGATACTAGTGTGAAGGTGTAGGAGTATTCATCTAGGGGCATCTGTGAATGCAATGTCACATTGAGCTTTACTTTAACTTGCACTGTCAGAGTTGGCAACATGTTCTGAGATGATAGAACTTACCATTAAACTTGGGGACTGCCTGACACTTTCTGCCTTCTAAATATAACTATGTTATCATCATCATCATCATCAGCAGCAGCAGCAGCAGCAATACCCATTCTGATAACATCATCCAAATTTATTGGTGTAGTTGAACTGTTTGTTTCTGATGCTGACTCTGTAAAAAAATCTTACACAACATTAATTACAATAATGTGACAGCATACAGTACAGTAACATCTTTAATTACACCATTCCTTGTCAACATTCAAATATGTCTATATACCTGTGTGCAATTTTAAGCCAGCCTTCATGAACAGATGAATGTAGCTGCTGCAGCAGATATTGGTTAGATAGAACAGTGTCCACATCCCCTCTAATTATATCTTTTGCACCATCTTCTGTATCATAGACATCCCCATGGATGGACAGAAAGTAATAATAAACTGGCATTAACTACATAAGATTTGGTGGCCCACGTTCTGTAGTGCTATGAGAAATTGCATTCTGCCTGGCCTTGCTTCTAGTATGTGCTACCATAATACTTGTCCTTTCTTGCACTGTGCCAGTGCTCGGTTTCTGCCTCCAAATGTATTGATCTCAACAACTACTTGACTCGGCGCCTTGTTGTTTTCAGCTTGTCTAGCCCCCCATTTATCAAAAAGAAGTCATCCCTTCTGTGCTTTGATCCCTAATTCTCCATCAGTGCTACATGTAAAAGAAAAAGAAAAAAGGGATGCAGTCAGACACTGTGACAGTAATGTTTGGACGTCATCAGCTGTTAAAGTACAAACCACTGTCCAGCTATTCCTGCCACCCATAGTAACTGCTACTTAACACAAAGAAATATAAATAACTAATAGAAATCTCAATACATCCATGCAAAATGCAATATTATGCTAACTGTAGTTCACTCAATCATAGTTCTTTTTTCGGCTTTTCCCGGTTAGGTGTCGCCACAGCGGATCACCTGTCCACTCATGATTGGCAATGGAGTTTTATGGTGTCGAGTTGCCGGCCCTGCACCCAACCTTCCACAGAAGGCACACACACATGCACACACTCACACCTTGGGCCAATTTACAGTGCCCAATCAACCTACTGTATGTCTTTGGGATGTGGGAGGAAACCAGAGCAGCCAGAGGAAACCCAAGCGACCACAGGTAGGACATGCATACTCCACACAGAAGACACCCCAGCTGAGAATCAAACTGGAAAACCTCTTGCTGTGAGGCAGCAGTGCTAACCGCTGCACCACTGTGGTCGCTCAATCACACTAGACAAATAAAAAACAACTTTTCCCTATCCTCTGCCATTGCCATATACTTTTTTCCTTAATGTACCAGAATATCAGATTCATCACACATGTCCATTCATGTCCTTTGCACAGTGAAGCCTCTGTAGTAAATGAATACATTTATTCCCATGTATACACAATCAGTACATTACACTTCTGTAATGTTAATTTTATGCAATCGATACTGAGGGCAGTCATTGACTCCACAGACAATGATACAGACAAATGATTGGTGTCAGAGCCACGGCCTCAAACTAAATGTGAAGAAATGCATAATAATACCATTTGCGAACTCAAATACCCCTAAAGATTACAAAATTTATAGCAGCCCCACCCCCCCAAGAGTGGACCCACTGGTGAGAGATATAGATACTCATAAAGATATTATTCTGAAATTTGACCACAATTTGTTCATGGTGGTGGGGAAAGCCTTCTTTGTGGTTCAACTTATAAGTAGGGAAATAGCATCCAGATCTAAGGATGCCATAGTACCATTGTACTTGGCCCACATCAGTCCAATAATCAAGTACAATACACACTGGCATGTAGCTCACCAGGTACCTATAACAACCGGATCATCTTCAGAGGTTTTTCACAAAAAATACAGGGTATAACAAACCCATCACATGCAGACTAATTAAAAGCCCTATCACTGTATTTAGTTTCCTACCGATTACTGAAGGGTGATCTATGCTTGGCCTACAAGGCAGTCTTTGGTCCAGCCCTAATGAAAATGTTGCATATTCACAAAACTAATTGCACAAGGGTTACCCACTCCAAGGATCTAAACCTGATCTCTGACACAAAGAGATAGTGCTGGAGAGACAGATATGTGCACCAGAGATTGCCCCTCTGGAATAGGCTTCCTTATTCATGTAAAGAAGAGCCCTTCCCTGACTATCTTCAAGTACTATCTGGACAAATGGATGGTAAATTGCAAATTCACTCCTGGGATGGCACTTGATGGACAGAGGTAATACTCAAAAATTGTCAAAACCATGCTTGCTGACCCTTATCTTTCTCCAGGGGATAGAAAATTAGTTAAATCTGGGTAGGCTTGTAAGGGTTCTTGATCTGTTAACCTAGTAATTTCCCACGAATCTATGAATCTATGAATTCCATAGCTCATGTCATGAAATGCAACTTCAAAATGACAAAGAAATTTACCACTTAGGCAATGGTATCAACACATGCACAGTATACATCAAAATTCAATGCAGGTGAGCTTTAAAGCAATATTAAAATATTTTTTTTAAATGTGTGCTATAAAATTATATTTTTTAAATATTTTCCTTACTTTACTATGTTTGCAACACCCTATTATTTTTGCCAAATATCTCGCCTATTTGAGAATAAATATGGTGATGTTCATGTAACTGGCAAAAATTCAGGGCCATTTACACATGCAATATGCAAGTTAGACTAATTTATTTGTATCTCTATGAATCTTAGTTGTACGCAAATGTCTCCCAAGCTATACCAGCGAAACTGGGCATTTTACTGATTATGAATGCACATCCAACATTACATGAACTAACTAGAGGAAGACATGGATGTATTGCAGATGTTTTCAAAGCCTGCAGCACTCCACAGCTATCCCAAGATTTCCATGGGAATGTGCAAATTTGCCTGACTAGCCAAAATAGGAATGTAATTAAAAAAATGGATTTATCTGAATGTCAGGTTTACAGAAATCTGAAGGTTAATCCCTGCCCATCCAACAGTGTTTCTCATGCCTTAGCAACTGAACAAATCATAAAGTCATAAAAAGAAAAAAAGAAAAAAAACATACATACTGGCATTTATTCACTCAACAACACCAAAAAATATTTTTTACTATACTGCATAACACATACTGATATTATGGTAGAAAACAATTAACTTCTAACAATACAACTTATTAACCATATAGTTACATTTTTTATGACACATGGAAAGGGAAGATAAGTGCTTTCCTTTAAGAAAAATCAGTATGTAGCAAAGCAATTTTGGTAATACCAAACTTGCCAATAATATTAATCCTTGCTGTAATGACCATGCTAACAAAGAGGGTTTTGTTAAGGTGATGTCACACCCAATATTAGGGAGTGGTTCTAACCATGCTTAATACATCTCTCACCATCTGTCATTCTTGCTCTGGCTCTTCAAAAGATAGCCACTCCTGTGAAGAAATGAGATCAAATCCTGGCTCATCTGATAAAGACATCTTGGTCATGCTTTACCTTTTGCATGATTCATACCTGGAAAAGATTGAGACATGCACAAGACATTGTACATGTAAAAGGATCGATATTTAGCAGGAGTTGTGTGACCATCTGTCACTCCTGACAAGTATAACCCACTAAGATCAACAGTGCCATCACAAGTATGAAAACTGACAGAAGCATATAACTGACCATCAGTCTGAGTGGGTAGACCAGGTTTTGGTCAGAATGCCAGAGTTTTATAGTAAGTAAAATGTTTGTTTTTTAGCAGAGTCAATTAAAAAAATGAGTTAACAAGTTGCATACGTTCAGGCATTTTGCAAAGTCTGGTCTGTGTACCTGACAAAATTAGTTGTACTGCTATTATGAAATGGATAGGAAATCAGAGGCATGTTTATAATCATACATGCACCTTTTGAAAAAAGATGAATATTACTATTATTCTGTGTTAATAGATTATAATAATAATTAGAAATATCAGGTAAATATTAATGAGGGCGCACTGCCTCAACTCTAAAGCTTACACAGAGCATGAACTAGTGTAGGGGGCATGTTGGACTGCCAAGCAGTCCAAAAATCCACACCCCTGCAATGACGAAACTCGAGAATGTTGAGTTACATGAATGAGTCTGCTCACATTTGTACATTGTAACACTACATTCCCCATATGTTAAACCTCGTACAAATTTAAAAATGAAAAGAAATGTATTTATTTTTTTGTTTAATTTCCAATATAGCTGCCCGTATTTGTGCATGTTTGCGTGGATTTGCCCATTGCTTAGCTACAGTTAGCAGCTTAGACACCAAAGAGGATAATAAGAAAAATATATGCAAATTAAGCAAAATAGTGATAGTGTAGTGGTTAGAGCCTTTGCACAAAGAGGAGGCATTCCCGGTTCGAGTCCCACTACTGCACGTTCCATTTTCTGTTTGAAATCTGTATACAAAAATATTTCCTGACATTTATCATGTATAAGTTTTGTAAAAAGCATTCAAATGTTATATGTAGTAGTGAACGAATTATATATATATATATATATATATATATATATATATATAGATAGATAGAAAGGTGAAATGGTTATGCATTCTGAGGAATGAGTAACTTATTTTAAGCAATATAAAGCACTGCTATGCACATTTTAGCAGTATTTAGCATATTTAAAACCAATTGCTCATAGCTGAGCACCGCGTTAACAAGCTCAATGTTTTTGCGCATAGCTGCGCACTGCACCAACCAGCGCAGCTACAATGTATTTGTACATAGCTGCGCACCACGCTAACCAGCGCAACATCAGGCAACATTCTGCAAAGTCGGACAAAGTTGAGCAAAGTCGGCTAAACACGGCCACACCTCCTTTACTGTACCTTAACCATTCAGGTCTGGCCAGTAGGAAATAAAAAGCAGTGACAGGGCTCAAACTCAGGATACTGTGCACTATAGTCACAGTACATAACCAGTAAGCCATGACAGCATTTCATAACCATGCACTTTCAACAGACACATATCTATCAAAGGAATATTAAACATTGCCAACATCAGCTAAACAGGTGTGCCTACAGCTGAGTTTTTTCAAAACTGGCCAATCACAAATAAGTGTGGGTAATGAGGCATATTTAAGCTCCCCAGGTGGGAATACTTGCCATAACTGGTTGTAGCTCCCTTCTGCAGTCAGCATGGCCGGTGTTGGAGAAGGCACTCAATTTCGAGCGCAACGCTGGGGCATTGAGGAGTCCAAAGTAATGGTTTGGCTCCTTGTCCACAATCATGAGGAAAAACTCCTGTGGGGCCAGTACCAGGCACCCAATATAAAACGGAGGCCTGGAACAGTCTTGCTCATGATCTCACCAGTGCCACTGGTGTTCCTTGGACTGGTAAGCAGGGCAGGCACCATAACTCTGACCTGAAGCGATGTAAGGAGGATCAACTGGACCAGTGGATTCAGGAGTCCTGTGCAATGCCTAATGCCCCAGTACTGAGTAAGTAGCCATTGTATTAAGTAGTTAAGAATTGCTATGCTTGTCTATACTATGGATATGTATGTCTCAATATCACTGCATTTACTTCACAGCTGCAGGTGTCAGGGCTATGAATCAGCAAGCCCATGAAGATAGGTTGCAAAGGCTGCATCATCAGGCAGGTTAGTAATTATTCTGCATGTACTGTTATATAAAATAAATGAGAGAGCCTTCAAAAAGTGTTTTAACCCAATAAATAAAGGTGTAATAATCCTTTAATAAATGTATAAGTCCTGGAGTGCGCCTGTGTCATTTTCTTTGATATGTTGTTATACTGTTGCATTTTACAAATAGAATTGTTGTATTAATCAGTGTTAACCCACAAGTGGGTAGGCCCATGTAACGTGGATGAAGGGAGTGCCAGTAGCTTTTATGCATATTTACAGCCCTCAATTGTTAGTTCATGCCGGGCATGTGCAGGTTAATCTGGCACATGAGTAGCTTGGTATTGTGTTCCCCAGAAATGTCAGTGTGCTGCCATAAATGTAGGGAGTTGTTAACATATAACTGATACTTTCACCTGAACATATCTAGATAATAATTATATTAAAGTAGAGCTGTCAGTGTACCATCTTAGCAGTAGTGTGTGTGAGCAACTCTCAAAATATGTAGCAGTAACATTTGCATCTTGGACAGTTTGCATGTAAGATACAGCTCATGTATATAATGATCTAGCAAAATGCAATTGCACAATATAAGGACATTGGGTAGTGTAATAATACTTGTAAGGGACATATAACTGCAGTTAATAGGAATGTAGTGAAATTTAGAAGGATATATAAGTTGTTAATTGAGCTATCCTTTTCCACCCTACTGTATATGCATAAAAATGCAATTCCACACCTCAATCGGTATGTCTAATCTCAAAACATTTGTTGGGACATATGTCCTATTGGTTTATAAATATTTACATTTATTTCTATGCATGTGCCCTGTTAAAATACCACAATATTGGTGACCTGTTGCCATCAATTCAATCTGCATGCTGTTGTAATGTCCACTATTGTAATATATATATATATATGCATGTGTCATGCTTGCTTTTCAACTGTTGAAAATCTGGTGTGTTGGGTTAATGGGAATACTTCTGCATGCTGTTATAACTAATTGGGAATGCTGTTGACTGTTACTAACCCATATCTTTATTAAAACCTCCAAAACAGTTTGCATGGGAAGGCTGGTCCCAGCGGACCCACCTGTCCCACCTCAGCTGGCCATGGCACCTGGCACCAGAAGGTCCGGTGCCCAGCCTGGGACCTCCTCCTCCGTTGGCCCTGTGCCACCTTTGGGTGGAAGCGCTGCAGGGGATGGGGCTCAGCCACCCCATACAAGTGTGGGTGGAGGAGGGCCACCTATCACCCTTCGAACGGTCCGTGCTGTGGTGCGTAGAGAGATTGAATGTTCTGTTGCAGAACATCTACGCCAGCTTGAGGCATGAGTGGCACAACTCCCGGGTCAGCCTGCCCCTCCTACGCAACCCCCAGCACAGCCACCCTCTGGGCTGTGAAGGTGCAGTGGTGACTGCCCATGGGAGGGGACCTCAGTCCCACTGTTTCCATCTGTGGGCTCATGGGCTTACGATTTCCAAACATCCCTCCTCGTCAAAGGTGTTCACCCACCACATGTGTCATATACTGCCCCTGTATGCATCTTGTTTGTCTTGTCTGTTTACCTCCCCAACTTACCTCCCCAAATATACCTACTTCCCCTACCCCACATTCCACTCTCACCTAAAAAAAAAATGGGCAATCTGCTCCCTAAAAAAAAATTACGCCCAATACGTAGCTGCCCATTTTGCACACATGTCCACTGGACACATAAAATGTAATTTAATTGGCATTACAACATACTTTGTTGTCCTCACCCCTCTCTCAGGGGTTGAAGGTTTCATATCTACCTCCAAATTTATTCCAGCTGTTGCTGTTAAAGAAATGGGCAGCTATGGACCTTCCCTACACCCGTCCTGAGCTACTTTCCATATTGTCTTTCCCTCTTTTTGCCCCCTTTTCACCACTTTCCTATCTCCCCATTTTTCTTTTCTTTCAAAGAAATGAGCATGGGGGTTAGCGGGAGTAAGCACTATTAAGAGTAGTTCGAGGGTTTGCGCG
Source organism: Protopterus annectens (assembly GCF_019279795.1). Classification (NCBI taxonomy): domain Eukaryota; kingdom Metazoa; phylum Chordata; order Ceratodontiformes; family Protopteridae; genus Protopterus; species Protopterus annectens. The sequence goes on along the minus strand of NC_056741.1, from coordinate 679,415,054 downwards.
AGTGTGCACTTGTTTGTGCTTAGCTAAGCATTGCCAAGCATCATGCAAACCCACGCAAACTACTTACAACTGCTTAAAAGTGCCTTAGTCACTCTCTATGTGAGGGCCCTTGCTCTGCTCAGGAGCAAAATAAAACACTTCTGTCAGTCTCAAACCCTGGACCTTGTGCACACTACACAACATGAAGTACCACTAAGCCACGGTAGATATACAAGTTGGTGCTGAAATAAATATATCATGCATCAGAATGAGTGAATGTAAAGGAAAAATAGGAATGCCATACCACACAACTTGTTCTGTGGATCTTTACCAACAGTTGTTGTGGGATTACATTACATGACTGTGATAAGAGAAGCAGCCATTCTAGCAGGAAATAATGTTACACCATCACTTTACAACCCCATACAGTATCACAGTAGGATAAACACTGGGATATCTGTTTAGGGCAGAGGCCATACCATCCAACTGTCCCTAATTTTCAGGGATGTCCCTGATTTTGACACACATTTTATCTCTGTCCCTCTGAATCCCTCCTAAAACTACTGACATTGGCCAGAAAGGTGGTGAATTGCACTTAATGAATAATGACAATAATTAAGAGTTAGACACTTCTTTTACGTCAGAAAAGGTGCATTAATTCATATGATCTGATTCTCTCATTGTTTCAAATTAATGGCACTAATATTTTAAAGGTGCCCCTGACTTTTCCTTTACTTTTCCCAGAGTCTGTTCAAATATGTACCTGAGTGTTTGAGAGGTCTGGCAGAGGCAGAAACACTGAGGCATATCAGCCTTTCTGCTGTTACACACTGTGCAAATAGCTTTGGAAGGAGTTTCAGAAGCATACCCTTATGTAGGAATACAACACTGAAATACAAATGGATGTAGCCATGTACTGGTAGCAACCAACTGTAACAATGCCATTGCTCTATTGTTGAAAAGACCTGTGTGGTGCACAGACAAAAAATAGGCTATTCTCTGGCTACCATGTGGATAGGTCCACAGTCGGGATTTACGCAGACAGACTACTTGCCTTGATAAACTAACATGTACACAGCAACCCTGTAAGCCCAGCAAGATACAATCCACACAATAGTACTTACGCTCTCTGTACTTCTGCACCCCTACCCAAATGTAGAATATACCTGTGTGTGCAGGGTCTACCAAGGATGTAGGTAAGCATACTCACAGTACTGACATGTGTCCAGTTTTTATGAGCAGCTTGTGCTAATGTCAACACTAAAAAAGCACAAACTGTTTGGAACTGAGTAAATGAATATTCACAGTATAGCAGTTCACAAACAATTCTTGTGCCAAAGGAATACATCTCAATGACTAGCTTTGTATGGCAGTTAATTCTAAAAGTTGAAAAGAAAGTACATCTTTCCATGTATCTTGGGGTAGCATTTTGAGGGGTGAGTACATTTCTACACTGACAAGTGGGTACTGGAAGCAGCAACATTAGGTCTCGGTACAAAATGTAAATCTCTGGCTACACCCCTGGCTTCTGATATAAGAACTATACCAACCTTCTGTCTTAAACAATGATGTCCACAGCATACAAGGATGATCTCCATCTTGGAAAGCTGAAAGGGCCACGCCTACCTGAGTTAGCAATTTATAGTACTGGGTTGCTATGACAGATTACTGAAATTTCTACACAGCAGGCTGCATGCAATTAGCAAGTGGTGGCTACTAACTGGTGCAGAGGCCATCACATGCTCATGTGCAAATACCTACAAAAGCAGGCTGCAATCTCTGCCAACAAATTCAATCACTCTATTGCAGAGACTGACAGAGAGAGAGAGACAGAGAAAGAGAAAGATACAGAGAAAAGGAAAAAGAAAAAGAAATATTACCAAATCATATAAAGGAAAGGTATGTGACACATATGTATTTACTAGCATGTAGTAGATGTTATTGAAGAATAGTCTACATAATGTGAACCATTCATATTTGGCAGCAGTACTTATTTATGCATAGATGTTCTGCTTAATTGCTGCTATGGACAATACAGTGTGTACCTGTGGGCAGTGGGACATACCTGTGAAATGTGTAGCTCAGCATTAAATGTCAAAGATCTGATCCATGTTATCTGTGTTCTGTACAGTAGTGTGGCCAATGGCTGTTGGGATTAGCGCTGACATTATATAAACATGGGTGTGACAGACCAACACATGCATGATAGTCATATTAAAGTGTAGCTTAGCATTGGCAACTGCTGTAGCAGTGTAGTATGCTTATCTAGCATTTGTAGCTGTATATACCCCCTAATGTTAGCATGTGTTCATATGTGACACCTGTTTGTGTTGCAGCAAGGCTCAACAGTTCAGCTGTGAGGTCCAGGGACTTACAATAGTGTGGACCTTGTGTGTGTATGCCACACACATACAAAGAAATATATATTCACTCCTGTATATGTGCATAGAGCAGGGGACATATTGCAACTGTTTGTGAAGAGTGGAGATATATATGTTGGTGAAGGTTAGTATGCGCATTTTGTATGTAGGTTTTAGTGTGTGACAAACAAGACAGCATACAGTGCTGGTATATGACGTGGTGGTTAAACACTGTGTATGGTTTGTTCAGTTTGCAATGTTGAAGCCAGTGAGAACTGCTAAAGCTACCTGGGCTGTGAACACCTTCAATGCATTTATCCCAAGACTGTGTGATTTTATTACATTACTGTACACCTCACATCCTTTGTATAATTGATATTCTCACTATGAAAGATGAAATGTATATTACATATATAGTTATATATACTCTTACACACCTACATCTACTTTTTGCAATAGATTCTCTGTACGGTTAACTGACTGTGATGGTCAATGTGTTTGCGAATACGTCAAAGATATGTATCTGTGGGATAGCTTAGTGGGAAAATGTTTATGTCATGGTATTATGGGTCCTTGCTTTGATCCTAGCAAAAGCTGTGTATTCTGTTGCTAGGCATAAAAAAATGCTATTGCATACAGTGTGATTAAGTCCCTTGGTTTTAACTAGGGTGTGTCATTGGAGGCTAAAGCACTACATCTATGATTATTGATTGGTACTGATGTTGAATCCAAATCCTGCGTGTACTGTAGTACTACTTGAAGCTCTGGGTCTGTACAGCAAAGTATGGTGTATGTCCACATTGCTTGCATCCACTGTTTTGTGTGGTCCCTGTATTCATCACAGATTACATTTCCCAAGATTTAGGCTGTGTAAGTACTGACACTCAGTACTGTATAGTACACACTGAAAGCTTATCTGGGTTGTCATACCTTTATGTCCTGTAATTATGTCTGATGTGTGTGTGGGTATGTCTGTAACATGTCCTTTGACATATGTGTGGTAAAACATATAACTGCGTATCTAGCAACATTTGTAGTGTACTAAACACTATGCGACCTATATTCCCAATTGTGCACATATTTTGGACACGGGTTTGCCATTAACAAGTTGTGTGGTATAATAGTAATACGTTTACTGGACCTTACACTTATTGTGATGGATGATATATTTCTTTACACATCAGCTTGATGCATATCTGCTGTGGCTAGGTGGTGCATCGTGTTGCATACAGTGTGCCAGGTACTCTTGTATAGTCTTATATAGTGATTTTATTTTATTGCTGTGCAGAACATGGTTCATTAGACTGAGAGTGAGCCAGGCACTTCCAAGCAGTTGTGGGGCGAGCAGTGATAAGTGGCAGTTAAAGTGTTTCACTCTCGGTTAGCTAATAGGTTGCTATATATGGCAGTTCAGTGATATCTGTACTGTATAATGTTTAATGTGCCATATGACTTGCTCAGACATATTTTCGTATTTATGTCTTCCAGGGATCATGGCGCATCACATCAACCCCAGTTGCAGTAGCGCTGAAGATGACATAATTGCTACCAGTATGATTCAGCACTACAGTCTCATGTTCTCATGAACCAGCCAGGACCAGCAGGACCGTACTGCAATGTGGCAAGATGTTGTTTGCAGCGTAAATGAAATAGGCCTGCATAACTAGACATATGAGCAGGTACGCCACCACTGCAGTGATCTTCTCAGACATGTCCGTCAGTGTGCTGCTGATGTGAGGAGACAACAGCTTGCAACAGGAGGTGGTGTTAATATCCATCCACCCTTACCAGAGTGGAGGAGCTGTTCCTGAGCCTAGTGGCACCTGCCCAACAACAACAGCAGCAGACATACACCATGATGGAGGTTGGAGCCACCCAGCAAGCACACATGGAGCATGCAGGCAGCATGGCATATCTGTAGGCTACTGTTATCTGCATTGGTAGATCATGCATATGTGAGATGTGGAGTGTGTCGTTAAAAGATGTGGAGCCTTTTGTTGTGCAATACTGATCATTTGGAACATAATCTGTAGCCCTGTGAATGTAAACCATTGTTGTACTGTAAGATTGCAAACACACAGTAGCAATGCCACAGTTGTGGCCACTGACAAACTGTCTCATCTCTATGTAGGTCCCCCTGGGGTGACATCAAGGCAGCAGACAGATGCTGGTGAGTGTGTTCTACATTTATTATTGTAAATAAAAAAGTGCATGTCATAGTTAAGGTGTAGGCCATGTACACATGTAGGTTCATAGGTTCATAGGTTCATAGGTTCATACTAGGCTATCTGCCCGAGGGCATTTACAAGCCTAGCCCATAGTTTTGTGGCTTACGCCACCCCTTTAGTATGGGGAACTATACCCATTATTTTGCTGTGCCTCTGTTGAGCAGTGACACTGAGGTAATCCCTGGGGTATATCTGCGATCTCCCATCCATTGGTCAAGATTTCTCTTGAACAAGGCCAGCGAGGTGCTCTGCCTCACATATACTGGGATTTTATTCCACAGCATAGGGAGTCTTTGGGTGATGAATCTATCCCTCCAGCACGTCCTATTAATAGCCATGTCGAGGTTTAAGTCTCCCGCCCTTGTGGCTCTGACGGATCTAGATTTTTTGAGGTGAAGCCATAATGCATGCTGTGCATGTTTGGTGTAAGACCACACTCATCTCACTAATGTGATTAGCTGCCTCAAACACATGCAATTTCTAGACCATCTCAAACAAATGTGGCCAGACTGTAGTGACCATTGGATAGGCACAGTTGCTACTCAACATGCACATAACATACACATCTATGTCATACACAGAGCATTTTAACATGCTACACATAAAGGATTCACAAACTCTCTGTAAAGACACACTCCAGTATCCAAAATCTCATCCACACATTACACATAATATACCCGAGGGATAGAGGCCTATCATGGGGCATTTAAACACTCTGCAACACACTACACATTCATGTCAGGGAATGCTCTTTATTGGCCTCCATACAAACTCATGTAACAACTGGTTGTGAAATGGTGAATGTAGCTAAGGTAGTACAGTTCCAGTACAGCAGGAGTAGTGCTGGTTTGGGAAACATTTGTAGCCTTGAGTGACCACATGATGCTTCATGATGATGGCCTATGGTACTATACTCCATCCAGTTATTGTAACCACAGTACTACACATAGCTTTCATTGCTATACACCTTAATGTTGCATGTGTGCACACATATGCACCTCTAAACAATATGCATACCAATCACCATTTGCACAACTGACACATATATGTCTTGTGATGCTATTGAGTGGCTAGGTCATATGACACACACTGGGTATGTGTAGTGTTTAAATATGCAGTTGTGTTTTAGCATGCCATGTCATGGATGACACTGGCATGTCCACAATATGATCTACACTCACCATAAGTACCGTACATTGGCTATGTGGCCGAATGGCATTCCATCAATTATCCATGCACCACTGATGATGTTGTGTGAATACTCATTATGCATGTGCTAAAAATGTGTCTACAATTATTTGCTAAAGGCACAGAGGTTGTAATCAGCATTGGATACATATCTGACACACAGATGCACTTCCAGCCATGGTATGTACACCTGTTTATTATGGTGCACAGTACATTACAGAGTTTTGAATACCTGCACAGCAATGTTGTGTCCATGTATGCATTGTGTTCCAGGGGGAGGCCCATCACCTAATAACAAAACACATGCATCAAAGCCATGTATATTGTTAGTAACAAGGACTGTCTACACTTGCACTGCATGCTTTTGAGCAACACATGTCCTGCACGCTGACATGTGTGATATGACTGTTTTGCTTGTGATACTGTACCCCACCATCACCTGCTATTGTGTATGTTCTGAGATTGCTGGTGTTGTGTGTGTCTGCTTTAGGGAGGAGTGTATTTTTGTGTGTGTGCGTGTGTGTGCATGTGTGCATGTGTGCATGTGCGCATGTGTGCATGTGTGAATGTGCACGTGTGCATGTGTGCATGTGGTCTGTCATCATGTTCAGGTCTTAAAGTGTGATTCCTGTTTTCCTCTCACAGGTGCCGAGGTGGGCCTGGTTCAGTACAGCAGGGAACCTGATGTCACTGAGACAGACAATGATCATGAGGATAGGTGTGTAGAGGCACAGGCAGGTTTGTCAGGGTCTGTTGTTGGGCCACCAATTGACAGTACACATGTCTCCACCCCATCCATGCACACAGTCATACTGCCTGTACATCCATCATCACCATTGCCCTAGCTGTGGGACAGTGTACGGTTGGCACTGGCCAGGACAGTGTGGTATTTATGGCACTAGTATCAGGACACAGCAGCCTTAGCCAGATGTCTGGAATGGTACCACATAGGCAGATTCCCAGGAGTTCTCATCAGAGCACTGCTGGTCATCATGCCCTGGGCAGACATGCCACACCTCTTTCTACCACACGCATGTTCCAGGCTGTCATGGAGGCACAGACATGAATGGAGCGGTACACCAGACAGGGCCTAAGGGCACAGAGGGCTCATAACACCTCAGTAAATGACAGCATCTGTGACCTAGCAGGTGCCATACATAATTACACTGAGGTCATTGATAGACATTGGGGTGAGACAGTAAATGTCCTCCACAATGTCATGTCTATGTGTCAGAACAGTGCTGGACAGTTGAGACATCGATGTGGACATATGCCAGCAACATCAGCAGCTGGAGGTCGTCATGGACGTCCAGCAAGTCACAGCCGCTCCCATAGTGCCAGTACCAGCCCCAGCAATGTTGGGGGGAGGGCTGTCCATAGACCATCCTAGAAGACCATGTGCACGTGGCTGTGGCCAGTCCCACCAGGGACCTGGATCCAGTGGACATATATCAACCTCTTCTGATAGTACCCAGTCTGGATTAGTACCTGATACTGTCTGTAGCACCCCTGCCAGCACAGGTTCCATATCCATGGCCAGAGACGGTGATCTGTAAAGCCTGCCAGGTAAAGTCTGTAGCTGTCTCACAAATCCCTGTTTATGGCAGCCACATGGTGGAACTGTGTGCATGCAGACACACACACACATAAACCAGAAACCTAGGGCAAACACATCCCCACACACACTACATCAACATTGGCCCATAACAGTACTCATGGCCCTTACACACACACTCACACACACATGTCGATTGTATGGCTTAGTGTAGGCCTCTGGCAAACCAACAACATACCCTGTGCATATGATGAAACCAGTGCCACCTCCTGTCATCTGTAACATTGATGCAGGAACAGGCTAACATGGTGCTGATGCACAGGGTGACTTTAATAAAGTATAGCAATGGTTGAATGTGTAGAATATTGTCAGCAGTAAAGTGTAATGATATCCTTGAAGGTGTAGCTGACCAGGCATGATGCATTAAAGCTGTAATTAGCAATGTTGCATTGTTTTCACCAGTGTTTATTCCAATTTTTTTTTGTTTTGTTTGCCCATGTGCCACTTGGCTGATGTGCGTAGTTGTGTCATCATGTGTTATACAGTGGACAGTAAGTGTGGGGTGTGTGCAGCACAGGTTTGCAGGTGTACATTTGTGAACATGGTGAAGGTGCACTATCTGCATGTACGTGCATATTGGACACATGGGCAGGGTGACATGCCCTGTATTGGCCAGTGTTAACACTCCATACTTTCTATTAGTGGCCAGTATGCATTGTACTACACACATTTTGGAACTTGAGTACACATGTGTGTGTATGACACGGGTTGACACTGTGCTGTGGGTGATGCAGTTGTTGCTATCTGTTATTGGTTTGCATTACTAAGGTTAACACTGTCCCAGCTGCATAATCCTTCATTAATGCACACTGTTCACCTACAGGGTTGCATGGACCGTGCTATCACAAACCCAAGAAATTCTCACTTATAGAGTAAAAGTGCATTCTTCTCATGGACCCCTGTCATAAACTAAATATATAATAGAAGGTGTGAAGTTGTACCAGAAAAGAGTTACATACCAAGAAGGGATAACCTCTCTGGTCAGTATCATTGGGAAAATACAATCCCTCAATAAACATACAAGGCAAGCTTCAAAATACAAAATGGCAAGGATTCCAAAGACAACACTAAAGCTTTCTTCAGTGTTGTTCATAATCTACAGGGGAAATCTCAGATCGGGTCACAGTTAATGTAAATGGTCACAGAGTACACTTATCTGACTGACATTACTAATTCCTTGTCAGACAGTTTGAATGAGAATTTCACCACCCTGTCATTAGACAAGGGCCACATTTCCAGACCTGAAGAATGTAAAACTTGATGATTCACAGACACTCTAGTTAAAACATCTCTTTAACAAAGTACACACCACAGTGGCAATGGTACTGGACAGTGTCCCTGGCTGTGTCATACACAAGCTGACATATGAAGTCACCACTCACCTAAATGCTCTGTCCAGATGCAGCCTCTATACAGGTTACATACTTGTGGAATGACACACGGTAATGGTGTGCACAGTCCACAAGGGTTGAGCTACAACATCTTCTTCTTCTCCTTTCGGATGCTCCCATTAGGGGTCACCACAGTACATCATTTCTTCCTGCCCTCTGCATCTTGCACTGTCACACCATCCACCTGCATGTCCTCCCTCACCACAGCCATAAACATCATCTTAGGCATTCCTCTTTTCCTGTTACCTGGCGGCTTCATCCTTAGTATCTATTTCACAATATACTCTGCATCCCTCCTCAGCACATTTACAAACCAACTTAATCCTGCCTATCTGGCATGGTCTATTAACCTTCAAACCTGACCTGACCCTCTAATATACTTATTCTTAAACCTGTCCACCCTTGTCACACCCAGTGCAAATGTTAACATAAATTGATTAAGGGTAGAACTACAACAGGTCCTGGAAACTCTCACCCTATAAGCCAGACCAATGTTATCTGGAAGGCTATGGAGCATAGCATTACGGAACTCATTAACAGAGACATTATGAACCTGCAAACACTGCACCATACCCACTTAGGTTCTCTAAAGGCCAGATCATGGCTCCTACACCTAGTAGACTTCAAGCCAGACAACAAGGCTATAGGTGAGGGAGGGGAGGTCAACACAGCCAAGCTATAGCTCACCAGCAATTCATACCCATCCCACATACTGGTATTATACATAACCTCAACAGACTGACCATAAACAATTGTTAGATGATGGCTTGACAACTGAAGCACAGATGTAGGACACACAGTAACATTTGCAGCCTCCAAGTACTATTCTATGCCAGTAGCAAGTGGTATTCACCTGCACCCAGTCCTGGGACCACTCCTGTTTGGCATATAGCTTTTTTAGGTACAAGCAAACACAGTAGGGATATGTCTGCCCACGTTTGATGACAATGCATACTGTGGGCTATACTTTATTCTCCAGATGACGCACACATGCTCCAAAATGGTATCATACAGACAGATACCTGGTGTCAAACTCATGCTGTAAAGCTATAAGCCAAAGAAAGCATAGTTATCCACTTTTAAAAAACAAAGTATCCCCAGAGTACCACATAGGTAGTAGCCCCCAAAATGTGGAACAGGTACTAATGTATACATAGAGCCATGTGTTAAGTCATCTCTCCTTTGATAATCACATTACCAAAAGGTTTTGGAAATCCCTCAGTGGAGCACATAAGCAATAAAGGGTTTGCATGCAGATCCACAGAGGTTGTTGCACACCTATAATGATTAGTCATCTTTGCCAGACTTTGCTTGCTTTGGAACTGGTTTCAAATATACCTCAAGCATAAACCCTCACTCACACTCTTCAATACAAACTGTGATGAGTGGATGTGAAACGGAAGACGTTGCCCAGGGATCACTGCAGTGGCTAAGCTTGTCACAAGCATACAGAAGTTACCTAAGGTCTGGAAAGCGCCAGCATGCTCTGGGAAAGATAACAGATGCGTTCATGGAGAAGGCAGAGTACCCACCTATGAAATACTTGAGATCACATGTATGTATATGGATTTGCCCCACAGCTACCTTACATGTGTAATGCACATACAGTTGTCATTATGATATATCATACACTAGAAAAATCAAAACCCACTACACATTGGCCAACGGTGTCATGCACCTGGAGCATACACACAGTCAGCAAATGCAAGATTCAAACTCTTTCCTAACTACATTATGATACTACAGCAGTATGCATTTACACAATGCGCTATACACATTACTTGGATGTCACATTTCCACAGGTATATTTGTAGGATGGTGACATCATCACACTTGACAAAGATGAGTATACCACTTTCAAGGTGTGTGAGCAGTCTCCAAAAAGGTTGCTCCTCTCCAGAGAAATGCATACCCTCACACAGTTGGCAAGTGCAGGCTTCCAACCCCTACCTAACCACATTATGAAACTACAGCAGTATGCATTTACATGACATGCTATACACATTACTGGGACTTCACCTTTCCACGGGTATATTTGTAGGATGGTGACATCATGAGACTTGACAAAGATGAGTATACCACTTTTAAGGGGTTTAAGTAGTCTCCAAAAAGGTTGCTCCTCCCCAAGAGGGCACACACACTCACAAAGTTGGCAAGTGTAGGATTCAAGCCCCTACCTAATTACATTATGATAATGCAGCAGTATGCATTTACACAACACGCTATACATATTATTGAGATTGCACTTTTCCACAGGTATATTTGTAGGATGGTGACATCATCAGACTTGACAAAGATGAGTATACCACTTTTAAGGTGTGTGAGTAGTCTCCAAAAAAGTTGCTCCTCCCCAGAGAGACAAACACACACTCACAGTTGGTAAGTGCAGGATTCAAACCCATACCTAATTACATTATGATAATGCAGCAGAATGCATTTACATGACACAATATACACATTACTGGGATTTTTTCTTTCCACATGTATATTTGTAGGATGGTGACATCATGAGATGACAAAGATGAGTATACCACTTTTAATTGGTGTGAGTAGTCTCCAAAAAGGTTGCTCTCTCCCCAGGGAGACACACACACACACACACACACACACACACACACACACACACACACACACACACACACACACACACACAGCTGGCAAATGCGGTGTTCTTAATCCAAACTAAGTACGTATTTACACTTCAGCAAGCAATATGGAGTTACAGGGTACAATACAGACATTACTTGCTGACAGTTTGCACAAAGGTTTTTTTCACATTTGCTAACCTTAGCAGGCTTATCATACTAGGTGTATTCTGAGTGTATTGTATGCATAGGCCATGACCATATCATATATGGGTTGATGCCCCACATGCTGGCACATACAGGGTCAAACCTTGAGTAGCATCTTACCTTCACCTACATGATACTGCAATATAACAGAAAGATGATAAACTTCAACAATTGGCTGAGCTTCTGGTGTCATTCAAAGTGGATCCAGTCTCTGATGCCTGTGATGACATGATAGACAAGCCTCGTTGCTTCGCTACAGATGGTTTGCACCTGTCGCCCCTATGCTTCTGAATACTGGTCAAGGCTCTTGCTGTCCTCATATTACCTTTTTTAGGCAAGGCTCAAAGGTTCATAGGTTCATATGTAGGTACTAGGCTATCGGCTCTGGGACCTATACAAGCTCAGCCAAAAAGGTACCCTGGATTTTGCCACCCAAGAAATGTATTTTCCTGTGCCACTGTCAAGCAGAGACACAGAAGTGATCCCCAGGGTGAATTTCCTATTTCCCATCCAATCATCAAGATTTTTCTTGAAGAGTGCTAATGAGGAGCTTTGTTTGATATAGATAAGTAGTTTATTTCGGAGTATGTGAAGTCTCTGGGAAAGGAATCTATTCCTCCAGCATGTTCTGTTTATTGTGGTGACAAGGTTTAGGTCCCTAGAGCGTGTAGGTTCATAGGTTCATAGGTAGGTACTAGGCTATCTGCCCAAGGGCATTTATAAGCCTAGCCAGAATGTGTTGGCTTTCACCTCCCTTTTAAATTAGTTTCCTGGGCCTCTGTCTAGTAGGGTCACTGAAGTGATCCCAGGGGTAAATTTACAATTTCCCATCCACTCGTCAAGATTCCTCTTGAAGAGAGTCTGCGAGGGGCTCTGCTTAACATCAGCTGGGATTCTATTCCAGAGCGTGGGAAGTCTCTCGGGCAGGAATCTATCCCTCCAGCACATCCTGTTTATTGCTTTGCTGAGGTTTAATTCACTGGAGTGTGTGGCTCTAAGAGATCTGTTTTTCTTGAGGTGGAGCATGTCCATTATTTCCGGGTTGGACATGACCTTATACGTCAGGCATAGATCACCTCTGAGCAGGCAGTAAGCAACCAAGAAGAGCTGGAGTTTCTTTAGTCGAGCTGCATAGGGCATCTCTTTGAGTACCATGATCCCCTTGGTGAGGTACTTCTGTGGTCTTACCAGCTGTTGCATGTGCCAATTAAGGTACATATCAAATGGGGCATTGTACTCTATTATGAGCCTAATGAGTGATGAGTAGAGGGGCACAATGATCTCTCTTGATCTAGAGGTGAACCCTTTTGTGATTAGGTGGGCTACATAGAAGGAATATCTAACCACTTTGGCAATGTGATTATCAAAGGAGAGGTTACTATCTACATGGGTCCCCAGGTCCCTAATTACATTTTCTGTACTTAGTGGATTACCACCTATGTGGTAATTCATGGGCATGTTGTTTTTTCCAAAGGTGATGACTGCATTTTTTTGGCATTCAGCTTGAGGCCATGGTTTTGACACCAGGTATCTGTCTCTGTAAGTCCCTTCTGGAGGATGTCTGTGTCAGCCGGAGAGTTGATTATGGGCTCCAGTTTGCAGTCATCTGCGAACTTGGTCAGCCATAGTCCTCCCATGCTTGCCTGTACCTCAGAAAAGTATATACTGAACAGGAGGGGTCCCAGGACCGAGACCTGTGGGATGCCACTTGTGACTGGTTTAGAGTCGGACATGGCACCCGCAAGTCTGACCATGTGTTTTCTATCTGTGAGCCAGTTGGCCACCCATCTCGTGACATAGGGGTTAATGTTCAAGCTGGTAAGCTTGTCTATGATGCCAGCATGGGGAATTGTGTCAAAGGCCTTAGTGAGGTCCAAGTAGGCTGTGTGGACTGCCTTCCCTTCATCTATGGCCTTGGTAACTGTTTCAAGGAAGTCAACTAGGTTTAGGAGGCAGGATCTGCCTTTAACAAAGCCGAATTGGGTAGGGTTCAGTGTCTGGAGTTTTCCAATGTCTCTGTTTATGAGTTCCATGATAATTCGCTCCATAGCTTTGCAGACCAGGTTGGTCAGGCTTATAGGGTGATAGTTCCCAGGTTCTGTTGTGGCACCACCTTTGTGGAGCGGGATGACTGTTGCTGTATGCTATTCTTTGGGTAAATAGCCTGTGGTAAGGCTGAGTCTGAACAGTGAATTTAGGTAAGGATTTAGCTCCTTTTGGAGCTCATGTAAGACGCAGCCTGGGACACCATCCAGTCCCATTGATGCTGTGTTCTTAGCTTTGGAGAGGGCTGTTTTTACCTGCATGCCCGTGATGTCTGGGGTTCTGCATTCTTCTGGGATGGACACAGGACCTTTTGGGGGTGGGGGGGTGAAGTTTGCACTAAACTTGTCCGCCAGGATGTTGGCAATGTCAGTTGGGTCAGTGTATTTTTTGCCATTTTGCAGTAGCTCAAAGCATATCTGAGAGTTGCCACCTAAATGTTTGATATAGCTAAAGAAGGCTTTGTGATTATCTTTAGATTCCTTGGCAATTTTTCTTTGAAACTAGCCTTGGATGATTTTATGAGCGATCGTAGTTTCTTGCTAATAATGATCAGTGATGCCTTTCCTTTTTGAAATTTTGCTCTATCATGTAGTAGTTTCCTCCTTCTGTTGTATAGCTTAATTATGGTCAAGGACCACCAGACTGGTTTCCTCTTTTTGGAATAGTGAGTCTTGGTTTTATTCGGGATGGCTCGATCCATGTATCCCTGTAGATGCTCATATAATGCACTTGTAAAGGATTCTGTGGATTGGATAGCATTATCCTGTAGCAAGGGGGCTTTGAAACTTTCCACTTCAGTCTTGACAAGTGTGAAGTTTGCTTTTGAAATGTTTTTCACAGTGGTTTCCTTGACCGGAGGTGGGGTTGGGATGTGGATGTCCAGTGTGATTACTTTATGATCTGATCTTACCAGCGAGGGGTTTACCTCTGGTGTGGAACCCTGATCCCCCATGTTGGTGATGATCAGGTCCAGTATGTCGTCACCTGTTCCAGCTGTTCCAGGGTGTTTGTGTTTATAAACTCTAGGAAGCATTGGGCAAAGGAATTTGTACTTGAGTAATTCTCCCAGTCAATGTTTGGGTAGTTGAAATCTCCCAATATCATGGTGTTTGGTAGTACCTTTATATTTTCCAGTGTTCTCAGGAATGCTGAGTGAGGGTCCTGAGACAAGGTAGGTGATCTGTAGCAGGCTACGATCTGATAAGCAGCTTTGCCCACTGTTAGTTGCACTTGGATGTTCTCCGAGGCCTCGTGCTGTGCCACCAACCTGGAGGTGTGGGTATCCTTTATGAAAATGGATACAGCCCCTCATTTTGTATTGCGGTCCGGGTTTTGGGGTCGAAGCTCGGAGAAATTGGGATTTCTTTAAGTGGAGCATGTCCAACAGCTCTGTGTTTGACATAGCTTTGTATGTTAGGCAGAGATCACCTCTGAGTAGGCGATATGTGACAGAGTAAAGCTGAAGTGTTTTGAGATGGTCTGTGTAGGGCATGTATTTGAGGCCACTAATCCTCTTTGTGAGGTATTTCTGTGGGCTTTCCAGTTGTTGTAGATGTCTTGTGAGGTACATACCAAAAGGGGTGTTGTACTCTATAATAGATCTAAAGAGTGATGAGTAGAGGGGAACAATGACCTCTTTTTTCTGCCTGAGAAACCTTTTGTGATGAGGTGTGCCATGTAGAAGGATTTCCTGACTACTGTGGCGATGTGATTATCAAAGGAGAGTCTACTGACCACCTGTGTCCCAAGGTCTCTTATCACACTTTCAGTGTTAAGTATACTGTCGCCTATGTTGTAGTTCATGGGTGCAGAGTTTTTATCAAAGGGGATGACAATGCACTTTTTGGCATTGAGATTGAGGCCATGACTTTGACACCAGGCATCTGTCTCAGTGAGGCTCTTTTGAAGGATGTCCACATTGTTAGTAGTTTCGATTATGGCTCCTAGTTTGCAGTCATCTGGGAACTTCATTAGCCAAAGATTTTTTGTGTTAGCCTGTACTTCAGGGAAGTAGATACCAAACAGTACAGGACACAGGACTGAACCCTGTGGTACTCCACTTGTCACTGGTCTGAAGTCGGACTTGGAGTCTGCTACTTTCACAGTGTGGGTTCTGTCAGTGAGCCAGTTGGCAACCCATCTTATGACATAGGGATTTATACCTAGTTTAGTGAGTTTATCTATAATTCCAGAGTGGGGGATGGTGTTGAAAGCCTTGGCAAGATCTTGATAGGCTGTGTGAACCACCTTACCCTTGTCTACAGCTTTGGTGACTGCTTCAAAGAAGTCTATCAGGTTTAGGAGACATGATCTGTCTTTTACAAACCCGAAATGGTTGTGGTCCAGAGTATGGAGATTACCAATGTCTTTGTTTATAAGTTCCATGATGATGCCTTCCATGGCCTTGCAGACCAGGCTCATCAGGCTAATGGGGCGCTAGTTCCCAGGGTCTGTGGTGGCTCCCCCCTTGTGTAGTGGGATAACCGTCACTGTGCACCATTCAGCAGGCACAAAGCCTGAGGTTAGGCTATGATTGAACATGGTGCTTAGGTGTGTTGCCAGTTTGTTCTGTAGTTCATGTAGAACACAGCCTGGGATGTTATCTGGTCCCATGGATGCTGTGTTCCTGGCTTTGGAGAGTGGTTTTTACCTGTGTAGCCATGATGACAGCAACTTTGCATTCTTCCGGTATAGAGATGGGCTCTTTCATGGGTGAGAGGGGGGTAAAGTTAGCACTGATCCTATCTGACAGGATGTTGGCAATATCAGTTGGGTCTGTATATTTAGTGCCATTGTGCTGTAACTCAGAGCAGATCTGAGTGTTGCCATTGTGATTCTTGACATAGCTATAGAATGCTTTGTGGTTGTCTTTAGAATCAGTGGCGATTTTGTTTTCATAACTAACTTTGGAGGATTTTATCAGGGATCACAGCTTCTTACTGAGGCTGACCAGGGAGCTCCTCCACTCATGGGTTATACCCTCTTTTGCAACAGTTTCTTCTTTCTGTTGTGCAGTTTGTTTATGGCAGGGGACCACCAGATTGGCTTCCTTTTCTTGGAGGATAGCGTCTTGGTTCTGTTTGGGATAGCACAATCCATGCACTCATGTAAGTGCTTATAAAGTGCAATTGTGTAGGATTCAGTAGTCGTAACTTTATTGTCCATGTGTATGGGCGTCCTGAAGTTCACCACTTCTGTCTTAAGAATCATGAAGTTGTCTTTGGAGATATTTTTTAACATGGTTTCCTTAATAGGGGGTGGGGTCAGAATGAGGATATGTAGGGTAATTAGATTATGGTCAGATCGGACCAATGAGGCGTTGACTTCAGGTGTGGAACACTGGTCACTCAGGACAAACCAAACCCCGTAACCAACAGAAATAACCACAAAGTGAGCTAAATGCTACTCACTGATAGAAGTCTCAGCCTCCAGATGCACACACTTGAGGCACTTCTCAGTATGGAAAATATTGATATCTGTGCAGTAACAAAACCTAGTTCAAGGCTCCAGAGAGCACACCAGCACTACCAGGATACTACTCATTCCATACCTTCCAACATCAGAACCTGGACCATAGCACATAGGGTGGGGATGTATCCATATTCATCAAGGATACCTACACCTCTCTTTACATGCTCTCTACAGGATATGTACCCATAGAATGTTGCACAGCAATGTTCTTCCCACTCCACAGGGGTGAGTCCACAAAAGACCCTTAGCATTCATGCTCTATGAACCTGACGAGTCTGATCTGCAAGGCAATGGAGCCAATCATAATGGATGTCAACAATAAAGACATTGGGAACCTTCACACAGGTGAG
Source organism: Protopterus annectens (assembly GCF_019279795.1). Taxonomy (NCBI): domain Eukaryota; kingdom Metazoa; phylum Chordata; order Ceratodontiformes; family Protopteridae; genus Protopterus; species Protopterus annectens. The sequence goes on along the minus strand of NC_056741.1, from coordinate 679,397,634 downwards.
CACACTCAGTTTGGCTTCGTCAAATGCAGATCATGGCTCCTGAACTGGGTGGATTTCTTTGAGACAGGTACCCAGGCTACAGATGATTGAAATGAGCTCCACACAGCCTACCTATACCTCGCTAAGGCCTTTGACACCATTCCCCAGTCAGGTATCATAGATGAACTCACCAACCTGGGCATGAATCCATACATCACAAGATGGATTGCAAACTGGCTCACAGATAGATCCCACAAAAATAAGAATTGCTGGCTACATGTCAGACTCTACACCGGTAACAACTGATGTTCCCCAGGGTTCAGTCCTGGGGTCCCTCCTGTTTGGTATAGACATCTCACAAGTACATGCCAACACAGGAGGGTTGTGGTTGACTAAGTTTGCTGGGAACTGTAACGTGTTTGCCATAATTGATTCCCCGGATGGCACAATTATTCTCCAGAAGGGACTCTATGAGACAGATGTGTGGTGTCAGAATGATGGCCTCAAGCTCAATGTGGAAGAATATATATATATATGTAGGGGGAACATATGTACCTATATATATATATATATATATATATATATATATATATATATATATATATATGTAGGGGGAACACAGTATAATAAGCCAAAGATGGATGGGCAGAGATGTGTGTAAGAGGGTGACCATGAAGAATGCATAGTAATCCCCTTTGGTGAAAACAAAGTACCCACAAACTACCACATAGGTGTTACCCCTTAAAACTGAAAAGGTAATAAGGGATATGGGGACGCAAGTAGATAGTCATCTTTCCTTTGACAACCATGTTGCCAAAGTGATTGGAAAATCCTATGTGGCCCTCCTAATCAACAAAGGATTTGCATCAGAATCAAAAGAGGTAGTGGTGGCCCTCTACTCTTAAGTCATCAGACCCATCATTGAGTACAATGCACCATTTTGGATGTACTCAACTAAGCATATCCAGCAGCTGTAGAGACCACAGCGGTACCTCACCAAGAGGATTACTGGTCTCAAGCAGTTGTGTTATGCAACACAACTGGTAAAACTAAATCTGTTCTCCGTTGCGTACCACCTTCTCAGAGGCACACTCTGCCTAACATACACAGCCATGTCCAACACATAACTGTTGAACATGCTTCATCTACAGATAACAAAATTGAGTCGCACTACACACTCCAGGGATATGAACCTCATCACAGCAATGAATACAACATGCTGGTGGAATAGAATACCATCCTGGACACTTGCCTTACTGTGGAACAGAGTCGCAATGTACATCAGACAGAGCCCCTTGCTGACACTCTTCAATAGGAACCTTGATGAGTGGATGGGAAACAGACAATTCATGCAAAGCATCACATCAGCAGCCCCACTAGAAAGGGGCTTAGTGTACTAACTATTAGAACTAGGGCTTGGGAGACTAACCAATGGGTTGGTGAAAGCTGCACAACTTGCCTAGGCTAATATATGCCTTTGTGAAGATAGTCTACTACATACCTATGAACCTATGTGACAGGTACATGTCTATAGATAGTAGATGTGTACTTCATTGTATAGTCATGTTGTACAGCAGGCACATGCATCACATACACTGTGATGCTTACAGATACTGGTGGCTATTATGTACAGTGGGTGAGATGTGCACCTCATGTCTTTTGTGCCATTGGGATGTGTGCTGGCTGGGACAGTCCTGGATGGCTCCCTGTCATGGTCACCCTCTTACACACATCTCTGCCCATCCATCTTTGGCTTATTATACTGTGTTCCCCCTATATATATATATATATATATATATATATATATATATATATATATCTATAGGTACATATGTTCCCCCTACATATATATATATATATATATATATATATATATATATATATATATATATATATATATATATATATATATATATATATATATATATATATATAGGTACATAGGTAGGTAATAGGCTATCTGCCTGAAGGCATATATTAGTATAGCCAGAGTGTGCGGCTATCACCACACATGGGGTTAGTTCCCTAGGCCTCTGTGTAGTACAGCTGATGAAGTGATCCATGGTGTGATAGTTTAGTTTCACATACACTCATCAAGGCTCCTCTGGAAGAGTGTCAGTTAGGGACTCAGCTTAATGTAGGTCGGGAGCCTGTTCCAAAGCAAGGGAAGTCTGTGTGTTAGTAATGTATCCCCCCAAAATTTTCTATTTATTGTTGTGATGATGATATCCCTAGAGCATGTGGCACAGTGAGCTTGGGTATACTTCAGATAGCGCATGTACATCACTTCTGCATTGGACATGGACCTGTCTGTTGGGCAGAGATTGCCTGAGTAAACAGTATGCAACAGAGTACAGATTGAGTTAAATTCAGTCTTGTTGCATGAGGCAGGGCAACTGTTTGAGGCCAGTAATCTTCTTGTTGAAGTACTCCAGTGGTCTTTCCAGCTGCTGAAGGTGCCTAGTCAGACTTGTCGCAAGTGTGCTGTGATACTCTCTAATGGGTCTGATAACTGATGAGTAGAGGGAACCTCCTTTGACCTACATGCAAAGACCTTGGCAATTTGTGGGAACACATAGCATGATTTTCTAACCACTTTGTGAATGTGTTTCTGGAAGTAGAGATGACTATCCATATGTGTCCATAGATCCCTTATTACCTCCATATTTAGGGTGTTGGCACTTATGTGGTATTTTTATGACTGTAGCTCGAGGCCATAATTTTGACACCATATCTGTCTGACTGAGACCCTTTTTAAGGATGTCTCTGTTGTACTAAACATCGATTATGACAACCTTTTTGCAGTCATCCACAAACTTTGCTAAACATAGCCCTCATGTGTTTGACTGTATTTCTGAAAAGTATACACCAGACAGGAGGGGTCCCAGGACTGAGCCATGTGGGACAGCAGTTGTTACCAGTTTGAACAGATGACATATGTGTTTATGCACAGGTTGTTGATTTTGTGGATACAACATGTGTGTGGGATGCTGGAATAGGGCTTTCAAGGTCTATGTAGGCCATGTGGAGCTCATTTCATTTATGTATGTCCTGGGTGACTGCCTTGAAAACTGTCTAGCAGGTTTATGAATCCTGATCTGCCCCTGACCAAACCAAAATGGGTAGGGTTGGGTGTTTGTAGGCTCCCAATAGCTCTGTTTATGATGGACTCTATGGCCTTGCAGATCAGACTTATTAGGCTTATAAAACTATAGTTCCCATGGCCTGTTGTGCACCAACACTTGTGGAGTGTGCCAAACGTTGCTGTAATCCATTCAACAGTTTCATATCCTGTACAGAGGGTGAGTCTCAACAGACTGTTCAGGTACAGGGTCTGTTTGTTTTGGAGTTCACATATGACACAGCTAGGGAAACCATGTCATCCCATGTTTTTAGGTTTGGATAGAGCTGTTTAACCATTGTATATGTGATTTCTGTTTTTTCACAATCTCCATGTATGGTAATGGGCCCTTTTGTCAGTGAGAAGGGGTAAATATGTATGAACCTGTCTGACAAGATGTTGGAAATGTCAGTCATGTACATGTATTCATTTACACTTTGCACTGACTCAGAACATATATGAGTTTACATTGATATTTATGACATAGAGAAAGAAAGCTTCATGGTTCAGTATGGACCCTTTGGCAATATTTTTGCCAGAACATGGCTTGGATAATGTTAGGAGTGCTCATTGTTTCTTGATGATGCTGATCGGAGATTTATTGATCTTCTTTGGATTTTCACTTTCTTTGAATAACTTAAGTACTTGTAGTACATAGTTTGATTATGACAGGGGTCCAATATATTATATGGGACTGTTTTCATATCACTGAGTGTGCAAGGCAGGATGGTGAATAGTGACAAGTGTCTGGAATAAGAACTGAAACTTCCAGATATGTGTGGCCCACTACTGTACTCAGACATGGCCTACATGTGCGAGCATGCCCAGTATGACCTTTCAGTATGTTGTTGACTAACATTTGCTTCATTTGTTTAAGTGTGTGGGCATGCCCAGTATGACCTTTCAGTATGTTGTTGACTGACATTTGCTTTGTTTGTTTAAGTGAGTGAGCATGCCCAGTATGACCTTTCAGTCTGTTGCTGACTGAAATTGTCTAAATTTGTTTAAGTGTGTGAACATGCCCACTATGGGCATATATACTATATGTGTGTGAAAAATAAATTTGGCTTTTACTTCAGGGCTCACCTTTGTATTGTACATCGATAGGAAGCACGCTGTGCCTGCAGGGCTTCCATGAGTCAATTTGCATAGACTTATCAACATTTCTACATACAGGGGGGACAGCTATTATTTGTACATTTCTACCCGGGGGGGGGTTACACCTGATTGTTACTGTGGGTGTACATAGGATGAGGGATACACCTGACACTTATACACATTTGCTAGGCCTGCACTGCTATGTCAGTTACTCCATTTCAGGCTGTACTTTTGCCTATCGTACTGGCTTGAGGCATACCACTGTACTACAGACCTTAGCTTCCAATTACACACATATTAGTTTGTCACTTCATAGCCTACCCAACCCACATCACACTGCCTGGCCTGCTGTTATCTGTCTGCATAGGCCTGGGGGGAGGTTACTCATATGCCTCTTCAGAGGGCATGATACAGCATTTGTTTGTGTTTGCGTTTGTCTACAATTGTCCTGCTGGCTGTAGCTGTTAGGTATGTGAGCCCCCCCCCCCCAACTGGTATGTGTGAGTGACTTAAGTTGTGTCTGTGCCAGTGAAATGCTGTCATGGCTTAGTGGTTTAGTACTGTGACTATAGTACACAGTATCCTGAGTTTGAGCCCTGTCACTGCTTTTTATTTTCCTGCTGGGCAGACCTGACTGGTTAAGGAACAGTAAAGCAGGTGTGAGTGTGTTTACTCGACTTTGCCCAACATTGCTCAACTTTGCCCGACGTTGCGCTGGTTAGCACGGTGCGCAGCTATGTGCAATTGTATTTAAATATGCTCAATACTGGTAAAATTTGCTCAGCAGTGCTTTATATTGCTTAAAATAGTGACTTATGCCTCAGGTGATGCTGCAGGGCTACCTATGTCGGATGCACATATTACACTCCCTGTACATGTTTGAAAACAGGTAGTGTCAAGTTAGGCATCCCTTTTACTGTATGTGTGAGTCAGAGAGAGGTGTCATTTCCAGGGTTCCTATGGAGCCAGTGTATGTGCTATGCGTTGCCTCTTTGCCAAGGCCAGGGCATACTGGGTACGCCTCCTTCTGCCTACTGGGGTAGGCTCAGGTTGTTCCTCCTCTGAGTCACGCTGTGCCTGTGCAGGCCTTGGCAATGGTGGGGGGCTGTTTGGCCCTGCCCCATGTTGTTCCTGCTGCAGCTGTTTCTACAGGATCATATTGTGTAGCATGGCACATACCATGACAATTTGGGTACATGTAGTTGTTGAGTACTGCAAGGCTCCACCAGATGTGTCCAGGCACCGGAACTGTGACTTGAGCATCCCAAACACACGCTCACTTATGTTTCTTGTTTGTGCATGTGCCTCATTATGGAGTTCTTGTTCAGGTGTGTGTGCATTTCTAATGAGTGTCATCAGCCACGGCTCGAGTGCGTATCCAGCATCCCCCACTAGGTGACCATCAGGGATGTCCCCATTGGCAAATCTCTGGTACAGCTGCGTCAGATGCCAGATGTGGGAATCATGATAACTACCAGAGCAGCCAGCACACACATTCATTACTATGCCCTGGGCATCACACATGACCTGGCAGTTGATGGAGGGGAAGCCCTTTCGGTTGATGTAGACCCTACCCCACTCACCAGGTGGTGCTTTGATGTGTATGTGCGTGCAGTCTATAGCACCCACTACCTCAGGGTATTCTGCTATTTGGTGGAAAAGACGCATATTGCTGGCCAATGCCTCACTGGAATTGTGAAAATATACATGCTCACCAACATGTGCTGACATGGCATCCAGGAACTGGTGCAGTACCCTGGATGCTGATGCCTGTGAAATCCTCATCATATCACCAGTTGGTCTCTGGAAGGTACCTGTAGCTAGTATTCTTAGGCCAACACATACCTTGCTATCCACTGGGATGGGTTCCCCTCTGTTGGTTCTGTGTGTGAGGCGTGGCCGGCACAGCTCACCAATTTGCTGTAGGTGGTCTCTGTCCACCCTGTAGCACTCCACTATCTCCAGCTCATGTAGCCCCTGGTAGGTTACCCTGGGTCTGTACACTCTTCTCTGTCTCCTCACTGTGGTTTGCTCAGCAGCATTCACAACATCACCACCCTCAGCACCTTGCACATGTTGGTTTATGATAGCAAGAGCACCCCCTAACATTTTGTCTGACTTTAAAGTTTTTAAGCTTTCCCTCTTTGTATACAGTAGTGTTGCAGAGTTCTTGGGGAAAAAACAGGGAAGAATGCAGTTTGCAGAGTTTAAAGTGCTGGGCTGGGCTGGGCTAGTCTGCTGCCTGTGTAATTGGCTGATTCTGATATATTTCACCTGGCAGCTCTGCTAGTTCTCCTTGGTTAACTTCCTACTACTTCTTTTGCTTCCTTTTCACTTTCTGTTTCCGCCCAGGGCAGCGCCGCACAAATGAGCGCACACGCGCGCACATGCTGTGTGCACATTTGCAAGAAATTTCAGATATTTTCACGGTGTGCACCTTTGGTTTCTGGTTTTCAAAAAGTACACCTGTAGACACGCCTCTTGCAATCCTGAGCAACTCAGGGCAAACACAAGACACTGTGCTCCAATAAGCTTACAGCCTTTCTGACACACACCCTCATGATGTTACCTATATTCAAATCTACTACTCACCTACTCCTACACTTACACTCTTGGGACATGGCTCACATGCTGGGGAAAATTGGGATTCACTATCCTTATCCTCATTTGCATAGGATTGCCTACTAATGCATGGTTGCATCTCTCATACTGAGCTTTCCCCCCTTAGCAACCAGTACTCAGTGGCCATGTTGTCTTCAGCCTGCCATTCATCTGCATGGCAGGATAAGCTTTTTAGTGAAAATGGCTATTTCTGGCTATTTTTAAATTATTTTCTTATTTTTTAAAGTGCCACACGTTTGCGTGGTGCTGAGCTACGCTTAAACTTCGGAGATCGGGGAAAAAAAAGTTAGATTTTAATAATTTTAAACATTTATAAATGCCAATGGCCTTATAGTTGGCCATTGGCATGCTTCCCCAACTGTATGCATCCTTTACTTGGAGCTGTCATAGCTCCATTTAGCTATTTGCAGAACGGTACTCCATTACCAACAGAGTACATTTCTGCAGATAACACTAATCTTCCACAGACAGGTTAGTGTTTCCTGGATTGCAAATTTACCTCATTTGCATAGCTTTCAGCAGCAAATGAGGTAATTTGCATACCATGACTCTGTTCGTGCAAGAGTAGCTTTAGCAGCTCTCGTGCACGCTCCCTGCTGGCTGTACCTGGATTGCACGGCAGACATATTGCCTCCATGAGCTCCTGCACTCTTCTTGCACTCCGTGCAAGCTTTCGTAAATCCGGCCCATTATCATTGCAGGAAAAGAGTTGTAATAGTTACATTACATGAAGCCAATTTTGTTTAGACTAGACAAATATAACTAAAACAGTTGTTTAACACAGTTGTTTGTTCAGAAGTATTTCTAATTGCATTTACAATATGGATACAATCTCACACACCACACCCTACGTAGACTGCAGGCTGGGGAAGGGGTGGAGTTTGCTGTGCTAAGTAGATGACCTGGAAAAACTTTTCTGAGAGCATGCTGTTTTACTTCAGTATTACTTATTAAATCAGAATATTTCTGCAGAAAAGGAAATGCACACTTCCATGAGTTGATGCATTTCTCTATTGGCACTTTAGTTGCACCAGAATGCAACATTACATGCATTCTGAAAACAGCATTCAAGACACATTTCATATTATCCTCTTGAATGAAAGGGAATACTAGTGCAGTATTGTACTAATTCATACAGATATGCATATGCCAGTGAAAAGAAAAAAGAAAAAAAAGGTGTTAATGTTTAGACAGGAATAAAGACATATTTATATAGACGAAATTCAAATGCAGGCAAATAAGATTGTCATTCTCTTTTTTTAATCATTGCTGAGGAAGAAATTAGATATAATAGCCAGCGGCTAAAAAGGTTAGAGAGATTTTCAATATCTTCTAGTATGTATAATAAATGTCCAAATGTTTGTCTTCCTAATTCATAGTACATATAAGAAACAATTATAATAAAGTAATGGTAACTATAAAAGTGAAAAAAAAAATGTTTTTAGAACTGATTTCTGTATTAGTTCTAAGGAAAATCTTATTATAGCTTTGCAGATGAAGAAATGCAGCTCAAGACTTAACAGATTGAGAAAATGTTTTTTAAACTTATTTTTAGCCTGATTACATGCAATAATTACAGATTTTTGGTACTGTATTCTGTGTATTGCAAGTACATAAACTGAGAGAAACACACACACCCCTTCAAAACGTAGCCCTTGCCATTTGAATTCATCACAATTATGCATAAGCATTACTCATACCGTTCTACCCAAATACAAAAGCATACCCCATATCACTACTCCCAATTGTATGTATAAGCACTTCTCATACACAAGTTTTACTTCAGTAAGGATTTTACTGCAGCATTTCAATATTGTATGAAATTGCATGTAAACAGTATTGTGTGGATTTAGTGTGCTTTTTCTGTTTTGTCTCTGACCACTCCTTTTTTCTCTGCTTTTCTTATTTTGCTTATGCATTCCTATCTCCTTTTAATTTTGTTTCTTACCCTCATTCCCATTTCTTGTCTATTTTTTTACATGTTCAAATCACTCAGGAATAGACCGGGCATATACCTCCCAGGCTTGGGAATACTCACCATCTGCTTGTCTGGGGGCATCTTCACATGGGTGGAGTTGATGCACTGGTCCTGCAGATACTCCAGAATGTGGCAGCCTTTCAAGCCTTAAAAAAGAGGGCTTTAGAGTTTGCTTGAGGATATACTGGGGAAGATAGTAGACAGGAGAATAAAGCCAGTCAAAGCCTCTCTTCCTTTCACAGAAAACATGTTTTCAAAGTTGTTGCCGACCACAGCACCAACATAGGCCTCTACTCCCTCAACATCAGGGCATACCTCTCAATTGTCCAGATTTTTTCTCATATTTTGGTCTGTTCCTCATAAAATTTGTGGTTCTCTGGCAAATCAATGACTACTGAAGTCACTAAATAATGACACACATTTCGGTTTCAGACTTTAAATCTTTCAGAAAATGCATCCTTACATAAACTCTGTTATGCTATCAACTTTCTAAGTTTATAAAAGCAATATTTTAAATCTGTCCCTATTTTTGGGTCTTTGCCCCCCTCCCTCCCATTATTTAGGCTTTGTCCAGATTTCTTGCACTAAGAGGTTGAGGGGTATGCAGTCAGTGTTCTCTGCTGCAACACCATCTGGAAGTGGACATGTTTGAGGCTCTGTGGGCTGGGATTCCAGCTGGCAATTCCGCAGCCTTTCTTCCCTTACAGTTTCTCCTTCACCCTCTTCCCTGGTTCCCACCCAGACTAACCTCTCATAAATATATATATATATATTGAAATAATGGGGGGGTTCTACATCTCTCCCCAAAAAACATAGTGCCCATCCTCTCCTACCTCCTCCAGCACAAACCCTCTTGATGTTTCCACTTTTGTGTTCCCCTCCTTGTTTTATTTCCCCTTTTTTAATATTTCCTATCACTCCTCTTCTATTCTTTAATGAAACTATCAGGGACTTCACAAAAATTATACCACTATATAAAAAAATGTAAACCCCTTTCTTTAAAAAAGAAAATCCATCTTAGCTGCTGTGCAGTCTGCAGCTTTCCTAAAATGCTTTGACTGTGACTGTGCTCCGCTGTGCTTGCCATCGATATGCAAAAAAAGTAGCTTACAATTTTGTACAGTAATTTGCAAGTTTTACTGCCAAACTTTATAGAACTTGTTCTTTTGTGAAAAGTGGGCCTGATTTTAAACATGCTTCACTTTTCTATATTAATCAAAATGCCTTTATTTGCAAATCCATGTAGTGCTGCTATTCGCAAGTAACCGTAACTCATTACTAAGCCTCGGAATATGAATTCTAGCCTATATGTCTAGGTTGTACATTTTCCAAGATAAGACAACTTATTTGTGAATGTTTAGCAAAAAATATAATTTTAGGTTTGCCTGCATTATAATACATTATAGTATTTATGGAAAGACTGGGAATTCCCCAACTATTATCACTGTAAAGAAAACTTCTTACTGATAACATTGATATTTGCGTCATTTTGATAGCTTTTATTATTCACAAAATATTTAGATTTATTTATCTTATGTTTTAAAGTTGACTTTTTAGAATCTGGAATGTAAGGATGTGTGTATGCTGCAGCAGGTGTGACATTTCACACAACGTAGGTATTAATGAGTTAAGGTTAAAAGTGCTCTGCACAAATGGTGTTTGGGGGTGTGGCTTCTTGATATTGAAATACTGTCATGCTGATTTCAATGGTGATCTCAGAAGGCAGAGATATGCCTTAAAGGCACTTGCTATGATTTTGTAAGATTGCTGTTAGGAATTTGTGGTCACAGTCCCAATATGCCACAGGCGAACTGGCACTGCTGTTTAGACAAACACATTCAGTATTAATAAAATATTATACCTGTATTCAATACCAAGCTGCTATTGATTGCAGGACAGGTGGATCTAATAATTTTATTGTGAAATGAGCAGTGATATTTGTTTATGTGTCATGTGAATGTCAAATAAAAAAAATACATGCTATGGAATGAGGCACAGTGTGATCATTGCAACAATTAAATGAACATGGCTAAGATTACGATATACCACAGCAGTACACAAACGGTAATACAGAAGCAACAAGCAGAGATCAGGATCCAGTCTGAAGTAATAATAGTTTTTAAAAAGGCTAGCACATCAGGGGAGATCCTCTTCAAAGGTATTACCAACTCTTAAAGAGTTTCAACTTTTTTATGCTCCAACCAAGTGAAATTCCTAAACAAAATCTTCTCAATACAAAACAGCTAAAACCCATTGTATAAGTAAATAAAAACAAGTCCAACCAAAAACTAAAATAACACCCGGAAAGAAAGACGAGATCCACACTGTCTTTATATTAAGCGCTATACTTATATTTAAGTCAAAGAAATTTTAACAACAATTATAACCATCACCAGGGTTATAGTTGTGTATCTGATGGGGAGCTTGGTGATGGTAATGGTTTTGATAATGCTGAAAATGACTCTGGTTTGAACCCTTTAGAATTTCCCCCTCTGAGGAGATCCGAACGGATCAGGAATCAGAGAGGGGGAAGGGGTCAACATCACCCCAACTACAACTTCAGGGGCAGGGGGGAGGGGGAGAATGTACTAGATGTACTGGAAAAACTCTTTTTGGAAGATGGTTTTGTAGAAATGAATGTGGTGAATATGTCAAATAATATCTTAGACATCACACATGGTTTACATAATACAAGGAACAACATAGACACCTCTGTACAGATTATATGTAACAACAATTGTGACTTTAAAATATACAATTATAGTGATTGTGTTTTGGATAAAGGTACAGCAAACATTTTTGAAAGAGGATTGTCTTTTGTCCCAAGTAAAAGTGGAAGTGTGGATGAGGCATTAATAGATTTAAAATTATACACAAGAAAGTTGAATTAAAGAAGGATCATATGATACTAATAGTAGTAATAATGTATGTAAAAGACCTAGTGCATTTAACCCTCTATTATGTCCTATTGTGCAGATGTTTGAAAAAATGTGTGAACATGACATTCGTATGTTATTTAAATATAGTGACAGGACAATTCAGGCTGAGAGCAATTTTGAAAACAAGAGATAGAATTATTACAAAATCTATGTAACAACAATTTGATCAGAATTATGAAACCGGACAAAGGGGGTGGGTTAGTTATAATGGATAATAATTTATACATTGACAAAATGTTTGGGACCCTTCACACAGACACATATTGTCAGGTGAGTGTGAATGAGAAAAATATTCTTTATAGGAAAGTGGACATTATGTTGGAAGAACTTCTTTTAAATAGACAAATCACATTTGATGAATGGTCCTATGTGACAGTTAAACATCCAAAAATTCCTACTACTTTTGGTTTACCAACAGTGCATAAGGACCTTAACAGCCCCCCCCCCCCTTAGACCAATTGTTGACGCAAAGGTGTCAAAAACATACTATATTGCCAGTTTCATAGATTTACAATTAAAAAACATTTTACAAGACTGCAACTGGATAGTGAAGGATTTGTGGGACTTTCTTAAGAAAATCAATAAAAATATGTGTAATCATAGTTTAATTTTTGTGACAATTGATGTCAGAGATTTATTTTCTGTCATCCCCCATGATACTGGGACTGAATGGTTTTATTTATATTTATGTCAAGATACAAAGATGGGGCACGATAGGATTCTTACATTAAGGAGCCTCGTGGAGGTAATATTGGACACCAATGTCATTGTTTTTCAAGAACAATTGTTCAAACAATGTAAAGGTGTAGCCATGGGGGCTACTTGTGCACCCACCTTTGCTAATTTGGTCTTAGCATCCTGGGAGAAGGAATATATATTTACCAGTGTATATGCAAAATCATGGCAATATTACGAACGTTATTTGGATGACATTGTTATTCTATGGAATGACAGTGAAGATATGTTAAATGAATTCCTTGACTTTATTGGTGCAAGTACAGGATTTCTGGAATTTTCTCATACTATTTCATATGAGAAAATTGACTATTTAGATATCACCATAAGGAAAAATAAATTGAAAAGCTGTTTTGAAACTACTATTTTTAGGAAACCTACTTATTCCAACACACTTTTACACTTTACTAGTTTTCACCCCACTTATCAGAAAAAGTCACTAATTAAGGGACAAGGGGTTAGACTAGCGAGAATGGTTTCAGACTTTCATGAGTTTATAGGTCAAATACAAATTCTTAAAGATGTGTTGGTTAGTAGAGGTTATCCTATAGATTTTGTAGAAAATATACTAAAGGAGGTGGTTACCAAAAGAGAACAAGGAATATTTTTTCCATTATTAGGTAAGGGTCCAGATAGTTTGTCTGAAGTTACACAAGGTTCTCAAAGACAGAAAAATAAGGTGTTTCACAAAGCTGGTATTTTTTAATATAATTTGCAGTTCAAAAGTATTAATAATATTGTCCAACAGAATCTGAACCTATTCAACACTAATAAAGAATTCTTGGACATAGTGGGAACAGAACCTAATATTATATATAAAAAGGACACCACTATAAAAAACATGTTGGAGAGAGTACAAGACATTCATTCTGGAATTATGGGGATGTTTAAATGTGGATTTTGTCTGCAATGCAAACATATTTTAGAAGGAAAGGAGTTGTCTATCCCAAATTATGGGAAATATAAATATAAGAAGAAATTTACTTGCAGCAGTAAGGCTGTTGTTTATATAGGGATGTGCACCCAGTGTCCTTGTTTTTATATCAGTAAGACTATTAATGCTCTTAGGAGCAGAATGTACCAACATTTCTAGGATATTAAAAAACAAGACACAAAAAATGTTTTGGCGGTGCACATCATTAATAATGAAGGACATAATTTTAGATTTTCAGTGTTGGAACAAGTCACAGTAGGAGATAGAGGCGTTCCCCTGAATGATTTTCTGGGAAACAGGGAACTTAGATGGCAGTTAAGAACTAATGCAACACTATTTCCAGGCTTAAACACAAATACATCTATTAGTTCTACCCTTAGATTAAAATCTGAGGGTTATTTGTGAATAACATCAACACAAAGTTATAAAATTATATGTGGCTTGTTATGACATGATTTATTAAACAACCATTTTTATTTATTTAATTGAGATATGGTTCAAAATGAATTTAATAATATTCTGGATGCCTCAATGGGGCAGTTTTGTTTCAATTTAATTATTGTAGTTTATTGTGATGTCATTAATTTAGAAGGGGTGTGTTTATATATAAAAAGTGTTTGGTTTATTGTGTATGTGTATTCTGAAGAAGTTTTTATTAAAAAAGGAAAGCGCTTAATATTAAGACAGTGTGGATCTCCTCTTTCTTCCCATTGTATAAGTACATTTAAAACACCTTTAATGTCATAGCCCAATTGTTTCAAAGATTACATATAGTACTGTTTTATATAAAATCTTAAATTCGTAAAGTTCTTCCGTTCACATGGTTTCAAGACAAAGTAAAAATCTGATACATTTTTTTAGATAAATAATTTTGACTGATCTCATGAAAACTCTACATTTAGTGTGCTCAGTGCCCATATATTTTAACTTCTTAAAATAACTTTTGTGACAATCAGGAATGTGTTTACTCTCTGTTTTTTCCATCATCCAATACATCAAAAATATGCTGCCTAATTCTGCTTTTTAACATTCTACTCATAAGAACAACATATATCTTGTTATGGGGACACCAACACATTCATATCATAAGTTGTTACAAAGTTACTAAAACTATAAATTTGACTTTTTATAGTTTACATAATAAAAAAAACAGTCCCTTCTTGAGTTTACTTATAGAAATTATGTTTCTAGCATTTTTAATAATTTACAAATCCATAATGTTTAGGCAACCCTGCACTTCTGGTCTAAAAACGTCTAGCCTTGATAAAAGCAGTTCTAGATCTGTCTCCTACTTAAACTTCTATAATCCTACCATGTTGGAAAACATTCCAATGTTTATGATTGCTAACTACCACACCAATATCAACACCTTAAGTACGCACTCATTAGTGAGAGACCTGGGCACACAGGTTGACAGCAACCTTACCTTTGACCACCATGTCTCCACAGTGGTAAGAAGGACATTTTATATTGCTCATCTCATATGTAAGGGCATTGCCTCCAGAAAAAAATAAGTTATAACCTCCCTGTATTCTTCGCTCATCAGGCCAGTAATTGAATACAATGCCCCTTTTGGAATGTGTCTTTCCAAGCATCTGCAGTAACTGGAGAAACCACAAAAGTTCCTCACAAGGAAAATTCAAAGTTTTCAGCATCTGTCCTATGGGGATCATCTAAAATCACTGTTACTTTATTCTGTTTCATACAGACTACTCATAGGTGATCCCTGCCTAGCATACAAGGCAATCTCTGACCCTGCTTTACTGGAAATGCTGCATATCTTTAAGTCAAATGGTACAGAGGTTAGAAGCTTTAAAGACCTGAACCTGGTATATGTGACATTAATAAAACCTGCTGGAGGGACAGATTTGTCTCCCAGAGATTACCGCATCTTTGGAACAAACTCCCACTTCATGTCAAACAGACTACCTCTTTAGCCCTCTTTAAATGCAATCTGGATGATTGGATGGGTGACAATAAATTCACCAAAGGGGTTCCACCTGTGTCCTTCTTGGACAGGGGCAATAGGTGCTGATTGTGGAAATAAGGGTAAGAACTTGGCTAGGCTTGTAAGGGCCCTAGAGCCATTAGCCTAGTAACTTCCTATGATGCTATGATCCTCTGAAGAGTAATAGCTAGCTTACCAGCTATGCAATCAAATTCAGTAACAGTAGTGCCAAGAGTAAGTATGTTTCTTTTTGTGGAAGTTTGAGTTTTTAAACTGTCGTTAACTCATTACATCCGAGTGATGCCTCCAGGTGTGTCTGCAGTTAACTCCTACTGATGTCAAATATTGCTTGTTCATATTTGCATCAATAATTCCAAAACCATGCTATGTACAAGGTTTTAAAATATTTCATCTTAAAGCTAACACAATAGCAAACTTAACTGCATTAATATTTTACCTCTGTATAGTGCAGATAAATATATAGTAACTGTTATCATAAAAAGTACTAGAAGCAACAGGCCACGGCTTATTAAAGTAAAACCAACAATTTATTTCCACAATAAACAAATGGTGAGGGCTTTCCTGGACAAACCACTTCATCAGACGTAATTGCTGTTTTTATGACAGTAATTTATATAGATAAAATGTTCACATTTTTCTAAATATCTCAACAACCAGGTAACACAAACAGAACTCCTTAACCTCACATTAAAGGTCTCAGCTAGATTAATAAAATGCTGCTAATCGTATGTGTGTAGCCTGAGTGATTGCTGAGCTACTGTAAATTTTTTACAAAATATTACAAATGTAATACTTACTGGGCTGGATTCACGAAGGCTTGCACGGAGTCTTAGAGTAGAGTAAGACTCCATGCAGCCAACATGTCTGCCGAGCGATCCAGGAACAGCCGGTAGGGGCATGCAACTGAGCTTTCCAAACTAGTCCTACACGGACAGGGCTGGGATATGCAAATTACCTCAATTGCAGGCGAAAGCCATGCAAATGAGGTAAATTTGCAATCCAGGAAACCTGAACCTGTCCGAGTAGGAGTAGTGTTATTTGCAGAAATGTGGTCAGTTGATAACTGAGTACGGTTCTGCAAATAGCAAAACGGAGCCCTGTCAGCTGGAAAAAAAGCATGCATTCACAGAAGGAAGCATGCCAATGGCGAAAAATATGGCCATTGGCAACGGGAAGTGATGCAAATTAAAAATAAAATAACTTTTTTTTTTTTATCCCGATCTCCGGGGTTTAACCGTAGCGCAGCGCCGCACAAACATGCTGCGCCCTAAAAAGCAGAAAATCAATAATTAAGATCCACAAATGTTGATTTTATAGCTAAAATTAATTTACAATGCAAGGGAATGGCAGGCTGAAGACAACATGGCCACCCAGTAGAGGTTGCTAAGGGAGGAAGCTCAGTCTAAGAGATGTAACTAAGCATTAGTAGGCAATCCTATGCAAATGAGAGTTAGGATAGTGAATCGCAAGTTTACATAGCAAATGAGCACAGTCAGTGGAGTGTAGGAGTAGGATAAGGGGAGTAACAGAGTAGAAGATAGGTGACATCACGAGGGGGGTATGTATGAAAGGAGTGAAGCTCATTGGAGCAGAGTGACATGTGTCAGCTTACATTTACATAATAGTGAAAGAGGTGTGTCAACAGGAAGACCAGGTAAAGTCAAGAAATCAAAGGTGTATGCTGTGGATAACACCAAAGTTTCTTGCTGAGCGTGCATGAGGGCGTGTGCGAGCCAGTAAACCCGAGTAAGACAATGTGCGCGTGTAAGGGTATGTGCGCGCATGTAGGCTTGAGTAAGCATATGTAAGGCTGTGTAAACAGTTGTAAGCGCGTTTGCACCGGTGTGTGCGCATTTTAACAAGAATAAGCAAGTTTTAGTCCGTGTAAGCATGCGTGCACGCGTGTTAGCTGCTGTGCGTGTTTGCGCTTGTGTGCACGGTGCTCCCCCCCGAGGAAACAGAAAGGAAAAAGGAAGCACACCAAATAGTGGAAGTTACCAGGGAGTACTAGCAAAGCTAGCAGGTGAAAACAATCAGAATCAGGCAATTACCCAGGCAGAACACTAGTTCAACCCAGCCCAGCACTTAAAACTCTGCAAACAATAGTCCATTATGTTTCTCTCAAGAGACACTGCAACACTGCAGTAAGCTAATAGAAGTGAAAACTGAAAAGGCTTCACTGAGACAAAAAATGTTAGGGGCTGCCATTGCTGCTATAAGGCGACATATGCAACATGCTGAGGGTGGTGATAATGCAAATGCTGCTGGACAACCCACAGTGAGGAGACGGAGAAGAGTGTACATGCCCAGGATTACCTACCAGGGGCTACATGAGCTGGAGATAGTGGAGCGCTATAGAGTGGACAGAGACCTCTTGCAGCAAATTGTTGAGCTTTGCAGGCCACACCTCACTCACAGAACCAACAGAGGTGAACCCATCCCACTGGAAACTAAGGTATGTGTTGGCCTAAGAATATTAGCAACAGGTACCTTCCAGAGACCAACTGGTGATATGATGGGGATATCACAGGCATCAGCATCCAGGGTACTGCACCAGTTCCTGGATGCCATGTCAGTACATGTCGGTGATCATGTATATTTCCCCAATTCCTGTGAGGTATTGGCCAGCAATATGCGTCTCTTCCAGCAAATAGCGGAATACCCTGAGGTAGTGGGTGCAATAGACTGCACGCACATATGCATCAAAGCACCAGCTGGTGAGCGGGGTAGGGTCTACTTCAACCGCAAGGGCTTCCCCTCCATCAACTGCCAGGTCATGTGCGATGCCCAGGGCATAATACTGAATGTGTGTGCTGGCTGCCCTGGAAGCTACCATGATTCCCATATCTGGCATCTGACACAGCTGTACCAGACATCTGCCAATGGGTACATCCCGCATGGTCACCTAGTGGGGGATGCTGGCTATGCATTTGAGCTGTGGCTGATGACACTCATCAGAAATGCACACACACCTGAACAGGAACAACATAATGAGGCACACGCACAAACACGAAATGTAATTGAGCGTGTGTTTGGGCTGCTCAAGTCACGGTTCTGGTGCCTGGACACATCTGGTGGAGCCTTGCAGTACTCCCCAACTACATGTACCTGAATTGTCATTGTATGTGCTATGCTACATGATATGATCCTGCAAAAACACCTCAGCAGGACCAGCATAGGCCTTGGCCAAACAGCCCCCCCACCATTGCCAAGGCCATCAGAGGCAGAGCGTGACTCAGAGGAGGAACAACCTGAGCCTGCCCCAGTAGGCAGAAGGAGGCGTGCCCAGTATGCTTTGGCCTTGGCAAAGAGGCAACGCATAGCACATACACTGGCTCAGTAGGAACTCTGGAAATGATACCTCTCTCTCTGACCCACACATATAGTAAAAGGGATGCCTACGTTGACACTACCTGCTTTCAAACACGTATAGGGAGTGTAGTATGTGCATCTGACATAGGCAGCCCTGCATCAACACCTGAGGCATGATTGCCATGTGTTAAGCAATATAAAGCAGTGCTAAACAGCATTTACCATCATGAAGTCAATGAAAAAAAAAATTGCACACACCAACTACTACAAATGTGGTCAATGTAGAGTAATATTGGCCAATGTCAAGCAATGATGGTTAATATTGAGCAATGTTGGACAAGCTGGGTCTAGGTAGGGCATAGCTGAACAAAAGCCAACATGCTCATATTTTCTCTACTGGTCCCTAAGCAGTCTGGTCTGCTCAGTATGAAAATATAAGCAGCAATGGGCCTCAAACCCAGTATACTGTGCACTATAGTCATAGTACGGAACCACTAAACCATGACAGTAGTGCAGTGGTTAGCCTGTACGAAGAAATGTTGATAAGTCTATGCAAAGTATTTTATGGAAACCCTGCAGGTACAGCATAATCCTTGTTGAGTTATGACACAAAGGTGAGTCCTGCAGTAAGAATAGAACCTGACTTTCAACACACAGAGTACAAATGTTAATAATGGACATGTAGACATACATCAACAAATGTAGTAGACCTCAGACAGCAACATACTGAAAGGTCACACTGGGCATGCTTACACACTTGAATACATGAGACAAATGTCAGGCAACAGAACACTGACAGTCTGAACTGGGCATGCTCACACACTTAGGCCATGTTGGAGTAAAGCACTGTGTCACACATAGCAGGCAGTTGCATGTGTTAACCCAGGAACCTCTCACTACACAGCAATCTGCCCTGTGCACACACTTATATGACAACAGACACGTATATAATATACTGGAACCCTGCCATAAGCAAATATGTTCTGCAGATACCTAAGTGGTTCATATAAAGTGTGAAAGCAAAGATGATAAAAACCTGCAAACAGTATCAGCAATAAACATTGTGCATCATGAAAATTATCATAGGTTCAGAGGTTGATACTAGGCTATCTGCCCTAAGGCATGTACAAGCATAGCCAGAGTGTGTTTGGCTACTGCAACCCAGTCAAATCAGAGCACTGTGCCTGTGAATAGTAGGTCACACAAGATAGCCCATGTATGTTCAGTGTATTGTGCCTCTGTCTAGCAGGGACCTAGAAGATATTCCATGGGTAAACATGCGATCACCCATCCACTTGTCAAGATGTCACCTGTAGGTGGTCAGTGGGTGGCTCTGACTATGCAAAACTGGGACTACACTCCGGAGTGAGTGGAGGCTTTCTGATAATAATCTGTCCCCCCAGAATGTCCTTTTAACATCAGTGCTGAGGTATATGTCCCTGGAGTGTGTAGCAGCAAGGGAGTCGGATATCCTGAGGTGGAGCATGTCCAGTAAGTCTGGGTCAGATATTGCCTTCAACTACAGGCACACAACACATCCATGTAGGTGGTAAGTGACTGAGTAGAGCTGGAGTTACTGTATCAGAACTGTGCAGGGCATCTGTGTGAGTCCCTACATCTGCTCAAATAGTAACATTTGTGGCCATTACAGTTGCTGCAGGTGTCAGGTAAGGTACATCCCAAAGGTGGCATAGTAACCAAGCATTGTCGTGAAGAGTATAGGGGCACAATGACCACGCGTGATCAACATGTGAAACCATGTGGGATATGGAGGGCTATGTAGATGTACTGTCTAACCACTATGGCAATAGGATTGTCAAAGGCGAGAGTACGAACAGGTCGTGTCCCCAAACCCGAACAACTACTACTGTATGTAATGGATTACAACCTATGTGGTAATGTGTGGGCATCTTGTCATCCTCAAAGGGGATAACTATGCAACTAATGGCATGTAGGCTGGGCCATGGCTCAGGCACCAGTCAACCTATCTCTGTGAGACCCTGTATGAGTATGCATGTGCCAGCAGGAGAGCTGATTATGGCACCCAGTTTGCAGTCATCTGCAAACATGGGCAGCCATATCCCTCCTGTGGTAGCCTGTACATCACACAAATATATGCTGAACAAGAGAGGTCCCAGGACTGAGCCTTGTGGGATGCCAGGTGTAACTGGTGTATAGTCAGACATGGCACCTGCAACACTGAGCATTTGGGTGCTATCCCTGCTCCAGGTAGCAATCCATCGTGTCAGATATGTGTCAATATTGATGCTGGTGAGCCTATGCATAATGGCTGAGTGGGGTATTGTGTTGAAGGGTTGTGCAAGGTCCAGGCAGGCTGTGTGGACAACCGTCCCAGCACTGATGGACCTGGTAACTGTTGAAAGAATATGAACAGGTCCAACAGGCAAGATCTGCCCACAACAATGCTGTAATGTGTAGGACCCAGTGTTTGTAGTTTTCCCATGTCTATGTGCATGAGTCCCATTACAATACACTCCATAGCTTTGCAGAACAGGCTAGTTAGCCTTTTAGGCTGATAGTTTCTGTGGTCTGTTGTGGCAGTATTCAGTGGAGCAGGACCACTATCGCTGTACTCCATTCCGTGGGTTCATATCCTGCAGTAACTCTTATATCGAACAGTGATGTAATGTGAGTGTTACGTCTGTCATGAAGGCTGTGTACGACACAGGCCAGGACACTGTCTGGTCCCATTGATGCTGTGTTGTCCGCTGTGGGGAGGGCAGCACTCACCTGTTTACTCGTGATGTCTGGGAGGTTACACTCTGTTGGTATGGACAGTACCACCTTAGGGGGGATGGGGGGCACATCTGCACTGAACCTGTTTGCCAGGATGATGGCAATGTCAGTGGGTTCAGGGTATGTTTAGTCAGTATGCAGTAACACACAGCATATCAGTGAGTGTCCAGCCAGGTACCTGAATCAACTGAAGAAGGCCTTGTGAGTGTCCTACGTGTCTGGTGCAATTGTCTGTTAGAAGCGTGCCTGACATAAATACCTGAGTGATTGTAGCAGTCCACTAGTACAGATCACAGATGCCTTCCCTGTCTGGGATTGTGCTCTATCATGTAGTAGCTTCCTCCATTTGTTGTAAAGCGTATTAATGGCTGGGGTCTACCAGACAGGTCCACTGCCATTGGAGGAGTGAGACCAGTTGTTATTTTGGATGTAACGATCCATGTGATCCACTAGGTGTCCATAGAATGTGTATGTAAAGGATTCAGCAGTCTGAGCCATACTTACCACTGACCCAGGGTCTCTGAAGGATACCACCATGGTTTGGAGGAGTGTGATGTTTGCTTTTGGGAAGTTCACCAAGATTACCCAGGATGGGTGTGGGGATGGGATATGGATGTCCAGTGAGATAAAGTATGTTCTGCCCTTACCAATGAGGGGTATATCGCAGGTGTGGAACATAGAGTCCCATGTCGGTGATGATCATGTCCAATATGTTGTCCCCTCTTGTGGGTGTGGTGACCAGTTGTGCCATAGCATATGAGTTTAGAAATAGTAGCAACTGTTGGGCGAGGGTGTTGGGGCCTGAGTACTACTGACAGTCAATGTGTAGGTATTTGACGTCACCCAGTATAATGGTGTTTGGGGAGACCTTCATATGGTCCAATGTTCCCAGGAAAGCTGAGTGAGGTTGCTGAGTTGAGGAGTGTGGTCTGTAGCAGGCAACAAACCAAAAGGCAGATTTTCAGAATGTTAGGTGCATATGTATGGTGAGTGATGCATTGTGCAGTGCTACCAACCCGGAGGTATGTGTATCTGTGATCTATATGGATACTCCCCTTGTGTTGGCCATTCCGAGTTATGTGGTCAGAAAGCATGGTACAAAATACAACCTGGTAGTGCTGGTGTGCATGTGGGAGCCTCAACCATGTGTCTGTTAGTGCACAGATATTGCTATCCTCCATACTGAGGAGATTCCTGAGTGGGCTCAATTTGAGGGTAAGACATCTGGTGTTGAGCAGCATTACCCTCAGTGTCGTGTACTCTGTAATGTGTGTGGAGGTGGTTCTGTCCTTTGAGCCCTGCTTAAATAGGGCAGTATGGTGGCAGCAAGTGCCCTAGCCAGTATTCAAATGTCCAAGGATGACAGGTGCAAGCTGTCCATAGGGAAGCTACATGGCATGTCGAGCATGTCACCCCAGGGTGACAGACACCGTATTCCCTTTGAATAACACCAATATGTTAGCCAACTGTTAAACATGAACAGTTTGTTGGTATACTGTGACATTATACTTGGTGAGTGTGAGATGCTAGACAAGGTCAGGGTAATACTGGGCTGGGCTACATGATAACAGAGTTCCTCTATGTGTCATGTCATGTGGTCCAGGGAGGAACGTCTGAGGTTGTACGCACCAGCATGGACAATGATGGAGCCAGTCCTGGACTTGCTTTAGAGTGACCTGAGTGCATGTGTTATGTGGCGGATCCTGGCACCTGAGAGACAGCTCAAAGTGACTATTCCCCTGTCTGGCCTGGTGAGTGGGACGATAGTGTGTTTGACATTAAGTGTCACCTATAACAAGTGTATCAGGTGTGCTGTTTAGCCCAAAGGGCAGTGACTGTGTGGCACACTGACATTGTGAACTGTGTGACATTTGGGCATTGTAGTGGGGTAGCAGTTGTATGTGTGTCTGCTTTGGAGGTTTCTGCTGCTTAGGCAGAGTGTATGTAGAGCCTTCGAATATGTGTATGTGTGATAATGTGGTTTGTTTGCTGTCACTATTGGTGTATTTGAGACTGATATTGGTGTGTGTGGTCACCCTCACCACCTGATAGACTATGCCAGTCATGGGTCATGAGAGCTCAGCATCCTGTATGTCAATATTGTTACATCTCCCACATATATGTGAGTGTAATGTGAGGAGGAGAGGGTTGTCTGTGTACATGAGGCAGATGTGACATTGTGTCATAACCACAATATTCACTAGCTGGACTG
This sequence comes from Protopterus annectens, assembly GCF_019279795.1. Classification (NCBI taxonomy): domain Eukaryota; kingdom Metazoa; phylum Chordata; order Ceratodontiformes; family Protopteridae; genus Protopterus; species Protopterus annectens. The sequence continues at coordinate 679,373,978 of NC_056741.1, read as the reverse complement.
GAGAGTACACATGAAACCGACCCTGGACATGCCAGTGTATTATGATGACATACTCTGTAGCTTGATCACAAAGGATCAGTAGGGTGTTAAGTGTGTAAAAGAGTATAACCGGGATTAGTGCTCATGTTTGTTGGTGTTTTGTAAAGAGTAGCTGAGAAGGAGTCCAGACTGAGAATCATGGCATGTCCTTCAGCTATGCAATAAATAGTAATGTACACGCATATATGTGCTGAGTCAGGGACAACTGTACCTTACTGACATTGCCGACATCCTGTCAGACAGGTCCATGTATACATACCCACCCCCCACTGACGATAGTCCCTGACATCGTACCAGGAGATATCACGTGTAGAATGGCTGAACATCTCCCCTCAAAGCCAAAAGCATGGCAGCAATTGGATTACATAGTTTCCCAATATGTGTCATGCATGCACTACAGAACAAATAGACCCTGCACCTGAACAATCTGTTGAGCCTCACCCACTCCACTGGACCTGGAACAGTCGAATGTGTTACAGCAACATATGGCACTCCCCACATGTGTGGGTGCACAACACACCATGGGAAGTATAGTCCAGTAAGCCTATAAAGTCTGATCTGCAAGGCCATGGAGTGCATCATGGCAGAAGTCATAAACAGAGCTATTGGAAACCGACAAACACACAGCCCTACCAACTGTGGTATGTTCATGTGCAGATCATGGTTCCCAAGCATGCTACACCATCTGCAAGGCAGCCACCCAGGACATACATCATGGAACAGAGCTACACATGTCCCACATAGACTTTGAACAGCTCTTCATCAACCTCACAGACACATGTCGTATCCACAAAACCAACAAACTGTGCAGAGATATGTGTTGACATATGAAGGGATGGCAATGTAACCACAGATAGATCACACAAGGTAAGACTCACGGGGTCCTGTACAAGCTGTTGATACCTGCTGACCTACATGGATCATTCCTGGGATTGCATAAAAATGTGTACACACATTACCATGTCCAGTCTGATGATGTCATCATCCTACAAATATACCAGGAAAACAGAAACCACCCAGTAAAGCATATAGCGCACTGTGTTAATGCGTATCTCTCTAGTATCATAACATAGTCAGGTAGGGGTTTGAGTCCTGCAAACGCCAAGTGTGTATGTGTGTAATTTCCTTTGAGAGGAGCAGCCTTTTTGTAGACTGGGAAAACACATTAAAAGAGGTACATCCCTCTTTGGAAAGTCTGATGATGTCAGCATCCTACAAATATTCAAGGAGAACAGAAACTACCCACTAATGCATATAGCGCGCCATGTTAATGCGTATATCTCTAGTATCATAACATAGTCAGGTAGGGGTTTGAGTCCTGCAAACACTGAGTGTGTGTGAAGGAGAACAGAAACTACCCACTAATGCATATAGCACGCCATGTTAATGCGTATATCTCTAGTATCATAACATAGTCAGGTAGGGGTTTGAGTCCTGCAAACACTGAGTGTGTGTGTGTGCCACAGGTGGTCAATGCAATGTGGGTTTTGCTTTTACTACGGTATGACATATGCTTCAAACATTATGTGCATTGCAGACATCAGGTATCTGCATGTCAAATAAACTTGTGTACATGTGACTTCAATCAGTACATAGGTGTGAAGCCTGCATACTACATGAATACATTTGTAACCTTCGACAGATTGTGTCGCTGCTTCTCAGATCATAGGTCACATATGTATGTATGCGTCAAGCCCAGCTAATGTAGTGATCCGTGGCCAAGGACATCCCTGCCACACACACCCATGACACATACTATAGAGTACTGTGAGTGAGGGTAATTGCCGGGGTATATGTCAGACATGTTCATACACAACAACAACTGGCAATAATGGACAGTCATTATAGGTGTGCACCAGCCCTGTGGATATGCATGCAGGCCCCTAATGTGTTATGTGAAACACCGTGGGACCCCACAATACCTATGGATATGTGGATACCAAGGGACAGATGACATAACATGTGTCTGTCTGTACACATTGGTACCCAACATACATGTTCAGGGCTACCACCTATGTGGTACTGTCGGGATAGTATGTATAGTAAATGTGGATGACTATGCCATAGATGGCATACTGCTATACAGCATGTATTGGACAACAGGTATCTGTCTGTATGATACCCTTGTGTAGGATATGCATCCCATCTGGGGAATGCAGTGTAGGCCAATGCATGCATTTCCAGATGTGGATGGACATATCCCTAGTGTGTTTGCATGTACCTAAGAGGGCTATATGCCACACAGGTGTGATCCCAGGAACGTGTGGCAGTCAATACCACTGGTTACTGTTATAGTATAGTACTGGAAGGATTCAACTGTTACTGAGTTCCCTACAACTGTGAGTCATTTGTCAGGACATCATCTAATGATTGGTTATAGTCATGCTATTGAGGTGGAGTATACTACTAGACTGCAGATCATTGACAGATATCAATGGTATCACCCACAGCATAGTGCCAACCCATGTCATACACACATGTGTACCCATGTTAGTACATATCTGTAGTAGAATGCATACTGGCCATCGAAAGATACCATGAGATGTTAACAATGTGTAGAACAGGGTATGTCGCACATCCCACGTGTCCACTATGCACGTACATGCAGACAGTGCATACACACCATGTTCTCAGATGTACACCCACTAATTTGTAATGCACACATCACACACGTACTGTCCACTCACTAACACATGCTGGCAACACTGTACACTTCAGCCAAGTGGCACATGGGTGGACAATACATACTCAGACCTAACACTGGTGTAAACAATGCTACAATGACAATCAGAGCTGTGATACATAATGCCTGCTCAGATATACCTACAAGGATAACAGTACACTTTCCTGTTGGCAACTTGCTACTATTGCTACACTGCTATAATGTCACCCTGTGCATCAGAACCATGTTAGCCTATTCCTGCATCAATGTGACAGATGATAGGAGGTGGCACAGGTGTCATCATATGCACAGGGTGTGTTGTAGGTTTGCCAGAGCCCGACATTGACCCATCCAATCGGCATGTCTATGTGTGTGTGTGTGTGTGTGTGTGTGTGTGTGTGTGTGTGTGTGTGAGGGACAACAGTACTGCATGGGCCAATGTTGATGTAATGTGTGTGTATATGTGTGAGCCCTAGTTGTATGGTAAATGTGTGTGTGTCTGCATGCACACAACTCCACCATGTGGCTGCCATATATGGGCGGTTGTGGGACAGCCACAGACTGCACCTGCTAGGCCATACAGATCACTGTCTCTGGGCATGGACACATGGCTATCAATGACCTCGGTGTAATTCCAGATGGCACCGGCAAGGTCACGGATGCTGTCATTGATAGCAGTGTAATGGGCCCTCTGCGCCCTTAGTCCCTGTCAGGTGTACCGTTCCATACGTTCCTGTGCCTGCATTACAGCCCGGAACATACTGGAGGTTGTAATACCTCCGGGGGCATGTCTGCCAGGGGCAATATGACCAGTGGTGCTCCCCCGAGAACCCCTGGACATCTGCCTATGTGGTACCATTCCGGTAATCCAGCTATGGCTGCTGTGAAGGGATGCACGTGCCATAGGTACCACACTCTCCTGGTCAATGCCAACTGTATGCTGTCCCTCAGCTAGGGCCATTGTTGACGAGGGATGTATTGGCAGTATGAGTGTGCGCATAGATGGGGTTGACCGCTGTGTACTGTCGATTTGTGGACCAACGACAGACCCTGTCAGACCTTCCTGTGCCACAATACATGTCTCATCATCTCCACTATTAGTGGCGGTGACATCAGGTTCCCTGCTGCATTCAGTCACCCCTAGCTCAGCACCTGTGGAAGGAAGACAGGAAACACACTTTACAATCTGTACATGATGTTAGCACACATGAACACATGCACACATGCACACATGAACAGATGCACACATGCACACATGCACACATGCACAGACATACACAGCTCACCACAGCACATACACACACACACACACACACACACACACACACACACACACCAGCAATCCAACACATACACAATAGTGGGTGATGGTGGGTGACAGTATCACAAGGCAAACAGTCACCACACACGTGTCAGCATGCAGACCATGTGTTGCTCAACACCATGCAGTGAAAGTATAGACAGCCCTATCTAATGACATTATACATGGCTTTGATGCATGTGTGTAGTTGTTCAGTGAGATTGGCTACACCCTGGAACACAATGTGTACATGGACACAACATTGCTGTGCAAGTATTATCTGCTCTGCAATGTCATGTGCACCATCACTCAATGGTATACATACCATGGCTGCATGTGTTATCTGTGTGACACATAGATTGCCATGTCTGATGACAGTGTCTGTGTCCATAGCACATAATACTGGGCACAGGTGTAGCAAATGCATGCAATGTACAGACATGGGATGAGTGGTGCATGTAGACGTGAAGGAATCCCAATGCACAACATGGACATTGTACAGTGGTTATGGTGCGTGTGGGACATATTGCAGATATATCGGTGCCAACCATGACATGGCATGCTACACGACTGCAACATTAAACACCACACATACCCAATGTGTGTCATGTGACCTATACACCCAATAGCTTTACAGGACATATATGTGACTCTTTGTACAGATGGCGACTGTTGTGCAAAATGTGTATACTAACATATGTAAGCACACACACAACATGCTATGCATGGTGTGTATAGGTGCATATGTTTGCACACACAGAACAATGAGGTGCACAGCAAAGACTGCTACGTGTAGTACTATGGTCACTGTAACCGGACGGGGTGTAGTACCATGTGCCATCATCATCATCATGCATCTTGTGGTCACTCATGGCTACTACTGTGTGACAGACCATCGCCTAGCATGCTGTACCTGAACTGCAGTGCCGTGGATACGTTCACTATTACACAGCCACTTTGTACATGGGTGTATGAGGTGCCCAGTAGGGAGCATTGCTTAACATGACTGTGTTATGTGTTTAAGAGTGTTGCACAGCCCCATGATAGGCCTCTACCCTTGAGGTACGTCATGTGTGTGTGTATGACATGTGAGATACTGAATTGTGACCTTACAGCGGGTATGTGGTTACACCATATGTAGCATGACTTTTTGTACTGCATGTGATAAATGTGTTATGTTGTGTACAGGTGTTGCAACTATGCCTATCCAATGTGCAGCACGGGGTTGCCACAACTGTGTGTCATGCTCTGTGTATTGCATGTCATTGAGGCAGCTACTGACATTACTGAGCTGTGCAACATCTCACAGCAAACATGCAGGGCATGCATTATGCGTAGGTGTGTTACATGTACATGTGTTATGTTGTGTACAGGTGTTGCAACTATGCCTATCCAATGTGCAGCACGGGGTTGCCACAACTGTGTGTCATGCTCTGTGTATTGCATGTCATCGAGGCAGCTACTGACATTACTGAGCTGTGCAACGTCTCACAGCAAACATGCAGGGCATGCATTATGCGTAGGTGTGTTACGTGTACATGGCCTACACCTCATCTATGACATGCATATTTCATTACCAACATTGCAGGTATAACACACTCTCCAGCATGGATCGGCTGCCCTGCCATCACACCAGTGGGACCTACGAGTATATGAGAGGGTTCATCAGTGGCCACAACTGTGGCATTGCTACAGTGGGTATGCTAAACTGCAGTACAACAACAGTCAACAGTCACAGGTGTAGGGATATTATTCAAACTATCCGTATTGCACAACACTAGGCAGCGGAACTGCTAAACACACAGTACACATCTCATGTACACATAATCTAACAATACAGTGAACTGTAGTCTACAGATAGGGCATGTTACCTGCTTGCTCCAGGTGGATGTGCTGGGTGGCTCCAGCCTCCATTATAACACATGTCAGAGGTTGATGTAGCTGTTGTCCAGGAGCCACCACGCTTAGGAGCAGCTCCTCCACTCTGGTGAGGGGGGGATGAATGGCCACCCCACCACCTGTGGCAAGCTGCTGTCTTTGGATATCAGACGCACGCTGCCAGACTTGTCTAATTAAATCATTGCAGTGATGGCATACCTGCTCATATGTCCGGTTATGCATGCCTATGTCATTTATCCAATGAACAAGTTCCTGCCACAGTGCAGTCCGCTCCTGCTGGTGCTGGCTGCTTCTGGAGAAGAGCATTGTGTACCGCTGCAATAGGCTGTTGATTATCACCTCTTCCTCATCCGCTGTGTATGCTGGGTTGCGTTGGTGGGCAATCTGGCTGAAAAAGATATGAACAATGTGCGTGAGAGTGTCCTGTGGCATACTTTACACCTTTACCCACATATATCACTTTACTGACATATATACCATCCTATTGTCTGTCAGAGGTTACCCACGTTCAATACCACTTATTGGTTCTCAGGCCACAACTAACTAACACTGCCTGGCAGACTCTATATATCACACCACTATACAACAGTACCCGACACACTGTTTGTGACACATTGCACAACCTCAAGACAGGGGTGTATATCACACCAATGCACGAACAGAGATGTCATCCATTGCAATGGATGTAAAGTACAGGTACAGTAGTACCAATCAACCACCCTAGTCATTGATGCCATAGCCCTGCCTAACAGATGTGTCCAGTTGTTACTATAGGTGGCATACTGCTGTAACAGACTATATATGTTGCTGGATACACACATTTACCATGTAACACACATATGATTGCAGCCATTGTACAGGCATAATCACACACACATCAGGCAAACACAACGTACCACTGTATGCCAACACAGATGAGCATTACCTGTGTACCATACGGTACTGTGTGCCACTACTTACACACCCTTATGCCTGCATTCTGTCCTCTGTGCAGACTACAGGAAACACACATGACAGTGCTGTTTAGGCCTACAGCTTCAGGTAGTACTACAGTTCATACTGGTGATGGATTCACCAGCAGTACCACTCACTAAGCATACATGTATTGCTTTAGCCTACAATGGGACACCACATTCGTCAACGAAGAACTACGTCACATCATATGCTGTACTACTATGTCTGCCTAACAGTATATTACACATCAGTTGCTGTCCTCACAGCTAGGATAGGCACTAACATGTCTGATACAACATCACACTAAGCTATCACACCTTTACAAACCTTGCACACATTCAGCGTTAAACTTATTCAACCTCACATAGCAGCTATTGCATTAAGTACATGTGTGAGTGCAAAGTGTCATAGGTAGGTAATATACTATTGGCCCTAGGGCCTATGGCAGCTTAGCCATATGCTACCCTGGCCTTTGACACACATGTAATTTGATTTCACTTGTCCCTGCCAACCTGAACCACAGAGGTGTTTCCTGGGGTGTATTACCAATCTCCCACACAATCATCAGGGGTATTTATAACAACTGCTAAGGAGGAACCTTGTTTGCTATTGCTATGTGGTCTATTCCGGTGAATGGCATATCTCTGAGATGGGAACCTATCCCTCCAGCATGTGCTGTTTAGTGAGCTGACAAGGTTTAGGGCCCTAGAGCGTGTATCCCGGAGGGATTGTGATATGTTGCCATGGTGGTTGTCACCCAGCTGTGGGTGTGACATACCTCTGTATGTCTGGCAGAGGTCACCTCTGTGTGGTCAGTATGCAATACAGTGGAGTTGTGGTTTTGTGAGTCAGTCTGCATAGGGCATCTGTTGGCGGCCAGTATTACCCTCTGGGAGGTCTGTCTGTGGCCTGTTCACCTGGTGTAGTTGTCATGAGAAGTACATACCACACAGGGCATTGTGATGAGTAGAGGGGAACTCTACCCTATACTTCCATAGATGACACACCTGTTGTCATGACACATACCACACAGACAGATTACAGGTGTAGTGTGGCACTGTCTTCATCAAAGCGGAGGCTACTGTCCACCTGTGTCCCATATTCCCTTATCACACCTTCACTGTTAGGTAGATCTCTACCTATGTGGTAGTTAATGGGTACACTGTTTTGGGAAGGTGGAATGGCTGCAGTATCAACACTTGTCTACAGTCCATGCCTTGGTCACCACACACCTGTTGTGGTACATATGACCCTGTGTCTCTCTGCCTCTCCCTCTCTCTCTCTCTCTCACTCTATATATATATATATATATATATATATATATATATATATATATATATATATATATATATATATATATATATGTATATATATATATATATATATATATATATATATATATATATATTATATATATATATATATTATATATGCATATCTATACACATACATGTACACATCCATTGCTGTACACATGGATGTACATATAGGCACATGTACAGTCCACCTTTCATGGTGGGGATATCACTTATGCGACAGTTGTGGGATGCACAGGTATGGGATTAAATTGCACAGTGTTGTGCAGAATGCATGTGGGTGTCTTCAGCCCTTGTAGCATTAGCAGGCCTCACTGGCTGTAACACAGCAGATCTGACAAATCTGTCCCACAGAATTTAACCACAACATGACATATATCAACACTACCATAGCTGGCCTTAGGCATAGGCCAACTGGGCGGCCGCCTAGGGCGCCGCTCTAGCAGGGATGCTTTTCCACTATTTATGTGGTGTAGTAAGACAAGGATGGGGGCATCAGGAAGTGTGGTAGGGGGTGCCGTGGAGCCCTGTTGCCTGGGGCACCAGTTGACCTAAGGCCACTCCTGTGCACAGCATGCTGTTTTCTAAGCCACACACAAAGACCTACATGGATATATGCACATATCAACCTTCACTGACAGATATTTGTCCACCCTTCACTAACAGTTGCAGTATGTCCCTTGCCCTATGCACATGTGCAGATACAGATAGATGCATACTGCTGCCACACATGGATGATTTGCAGTGTGTAGACTACTCTTCAGGAACATCTACAACATGCCAACACATACATGTGAGTTACATACCTTACCTTTGTATTTCCCTGTTCCGTGTGTTACGGTTTTGTAATTTTTTTTTATTGGTGGTTTGTTTTGGGTTTTCACCCTCTATTTAACTTTCTGTATCAGTTTCTCACTCTGTTCTGTCTCTGTCTCAGTCTGTGTCTGTGTGTCTCTCTTTCTCTCTCTCTCACTCTCTATCTCACAGCACCTGCAATGGTACAATTGCATGTGTGGACTGCAGGTACAGCCTGCTTTTCTAGGTATCTGCACTTGTGCATGCGACAGCCTCTGCACCAATTGCTACCCACCATTCAGTAATTGCATGCAGTCTTCTATTTGGTGATTGCATTACTCACTGTGATTGCAGCCCACTGCTATAAAATGCTAGGTTAGGTAGGCGTAGCCCTTTCAGATTTCCAAGGTGGGGCCCATGCTTGTTTGCTCTGGACACCGTTGTGTCAATCTGAAGGTTGGTATATGTCTCTTATCTGATGCTAGGGTTGTAGCCAGTTATATGCATGTTGTACTCAAACCTGAATGTTGCTGCTTCCAGTACACACATCTCAGTGTAGACATGTACGCACCCCTCCAAATGCTAACACAGGATACATGGGAGTATGTACTTTTTTTTCACTTACACAATTAACTGCCATACAAATGTGGTTATTGCACTGTATTCCTGTGGCCAGTATTTATCCTGGTCTGATACTGTGTGGTGTTTGTAAGGTGCTACTGTAACATTATTCCCTGCTAGGATGGCTGGTACTCCTTTCACAGTCATGTCATGCAATTCCACAACCACTGCTGGTAAAGACCCACAGAAAAGGATTTGTGTTATACCTTTCCTAATTTCCATTTACATTCCCTTATTGTAATGTATGATATATTTATTTCAGAACCAAGTTATTTGTATATCTGCTGTGGCTTAGTGGTAATTCATGCTATTGTGTCAATGGTCTGGGCATTGAGACTGGCAGAGGTTTTTTTTCTTTTTCTGCTCAGCAGAACAAGGGCCCTGCCATAGAGTGACTAAGGCACTTTTAAGCAGTTGTAAGCGGGTCTGCGCGATGCTTAGCGATGCTTAGCTAAGCGTACACATGCGCACACTCGCTTAATCCCGCTTACTACTGCTTAAAAGTGCTTACTCCCGCTAACCCACGTGCTAATTTCTTTTAAAGAAAAGAAAATGGGGAGATAGGAAAGTGGTGAAAAAGGGGGCACAAAGAGGGACAGACAGTAGGTAAACAAGCTCGGGATGTGCAGGACGGGTGTAGGGAAGGTCCATAGCTGCCCATTTCTTTAACAGCAACAGCTGTGCATATGCAATGAATTTGGAGTGAAATTTGAAACCTTCCACCCCTGGGAGAGGGGTGAGGACAACAAAGTATGTTGTACTGCCAGTTCTAATTATCAGCTTACATGTCCAATGGACATGTGTGCGAAATGGGCAGCTATGTATGGGGCACAATTTTTTTGTGGGTACAGATTGCCCTTTTTTTTTTTTTTTTCAGGTGAGAGTGGGAAGTGAGGTAGAGGAAGTAGGTATGTCCGAGGAGGTAGGTTGGGAAGGTAAACAGACAAGACAGACAAGACGCATACAGGGGCGGTGTATGACACATGGGGTGGGTGAACACAATTGACGGGGTCGGATGTTTGGAAATCGCAAGCCTATGAGCCCACAGATGGTAACAGTGGAACAGAGATCTCCACCCATGGGCAGTCACCACTGAACCTTCACATCCCTGAGGATGGCTGTGCTGGGGGCTGCGTAGGACGGGCAGGCTCACCCGTGAGATGCGCCACTCTCACCTCGAGCTGGCGTAGGGGATCAGCGACTGAACACTGTATCTCCCTATGCACCACAACCCGGACCCTTCGAAGGGTGACAGGTGGCACTTCTCCGCCCACGCTTGCATGGGGGGGATGAGCCCCATCCCCTGCAGTGCTTCCACCCAAAGGTGGCACAGGACCAACAGAGGAGGGGAGCCCGGGCTGGCCACCGGACCTGCTGGTGTCAGGTGCACTCACCAGCTGAGGAGGGACAGGTGGGTCCGCTGGTACCGGCCTTCCCATATGTTCTGTGATTAGGTGTGTTTAATTACAACATAAGCAAAACAGTATTCCAGATTAGTTGTAACAGCATGCAGTAATATTCCCATTAACCCAACACACCAAGGTTACAACAGTTGAACAGCAAGCATAACACATGCATATATTGAATCACACTGGATATTCCAACAGCATGAAGGGATGTTTGGTAGCAACAGGCCACCATGATTGTGGTGTTTAACCAGGGCACATGCATCAATGTGAATGTAAATATCTATAGAATGATAGGACATATGTCCCAACAAATATTTAAGATTACACATACCCATTGAGGTGTGGAATTGCATGGTTTATGCACATACAGTAGGGTGCAGAAAAAACATTGGTTAACATCTTATAATTACCTTTTCATCTACACTACATTCCTAGTGACTGCAAGTGTATATCCCCTACATGTATTATTACACTTGCCACCATACATTAGGTTGTGTAATGGGTTTGGCTAGTTCAATATACGCCTGACCTATATCTGACATACTAACTGTCCAGGATGCAGATGTTACTGCTACATATTTCTTGATTGCATTTATATTTGTTTATCTACATATCTGGGATGTTTTCACATGACATTTCCACTTCAATTTGTACAGAACCCTGCATTTCTTGACACACACTCACATTTCTGGGGAAAAATAACATGCTACACGTGTGCCAGATTTACTTATTCATGCCAGCCAGTAACTGACTGTTGTGGACTGTATATATGTTTCACAGCTACTAGCACTTCCATCACCCACTTTATATGGGACTGCACAACTCTGGGTTGCCAGCACCTTTTCAAACAGTACTGTTTGTATAATGTAAGAGTACAACAACATTTCAAACTCTGTGACACAGACACACTCTGGGTTTTAGACCTTTATTAATAACATTACACACTTTCCCACAGGCTCACTCCTTTATTTGTTTTAACGGTGTATATGGCAGACATGTTCAAGACATATTATACCTTTAGTAATGGGTTAGAACACTCTTTTTTCAGGCTCACTCACTTATTTTATATGACAGTGTCTGCAGAGATATTATTCCAGACATATGTTACCTTTCTTAATGGGTTACTACACTTTTTCTGCCTCTCTGATGTTTTTATCTGACAGTACATGCAGAGGACTTATTCAGGCAATTTTATGGCTGTATTATTGGACTACAACACTTTCTTTCATGCTCTCTCCCATATTTTATATAACAATACATGCAGAATAATCACTAACCTGCCTGGTGGTGCAGCCTTAACAGCCTATCAGCATAGGCTTGTTGATTCGCAGCACGGTCACCTGCAGCTGTAAAGTAAATGAGGGGATATTGAGACATACCTATCCATTATACATACTCCATTATCAATACTTACATACTGCATTCCATGGCTACATACTCAGTTGTAGGGCATCCCGCATCCCACGGGCCTTCTGTATCCACTGGTTCAGGTGGTCCTGCTTTCGTCTCTTCAGGTCTGCATGGTGGTGACGGACCTGCTCACTAGTCCGAGGAATGCCTGTGGCACTGGTGAGGTCACGAGCTAACCGGTTCCAAGCCGCTGCCTTGTACTCCATCCATTGGAACTGGCCCTGCAGGAGTCTTGACTCATGACGGTGGACAAGGAGCCAAACCATGTATTTTGACTCCTCAATGCCCCAACGTTGCACTCAGAAGCGTGTTCCCTCTCTGACACCAGACATTCTAACTGCAGATGTGAGCTACAATCAGTTATGGTGTGTATTCCCGCCTGTGGGGCTTAAATATGCCGCATATCCTGCACTTTTTTGTGATTGGCCGTTTTGTAAAATTCTCGGCTGACTGCAGACCTGCTTAGTAATGGTTAAACTAACATTAGTAAGTATATGAATGTTAACAGTGGCTGTTCCCCCTATGTTGTCATGGCTTAGTGGTTCTGTACTTTGCTTCTGATGCACAGAGTCCTGGGTTTGAACCTTGTCATTTATTTTATTTTCATACTGTCCAGGCAGGCTAGGGGGTGTGGCTGCATTTAAGCAACTTTGCTCTACGTTGCTCCTCGGTGCCCTGGTTGGCGTGGCGTGCACGTCCGTGCAAACACATTGTGCTGGTTAAAGCACTGTTAAACTATGGGCAACTCTATTGCGCTGGGTAAAGCGCTATTGAACTATGGGCAACTCTATTGCGCTGGGTAAAGTGCTATTGAACTATGGGCAACTCTATTGCGCTGGGTGAAGCGCTGCTTAACTGCAGGCAATTTTATACTGGGATCCTTTAAAATATTTATTTTATTCACTGATACATTGGCCATTTCACTGCTTTTTAGTTATGTTTAAACATATATGTTAGGTATTATTCCATATACTGATTTAAAAAAAAATACGAAAGGGAGTGGTGAGACTCGAACCGTGAATGCCTCTTCTTTGTGCGAATGCTCTACCATTACGCTATTGCTATTTGGTGTGATTTGCATAAACATTCTTTTTATGCTCTTCCATGTCAGAATTGCTAACTGTAGCTAAGCAATGGGCACACCCGCGCACACACGCGCAAACACGGGCAGCTATTTTGGGAATTAAAAAAAAATTTTAATGTTATGCATTTTAGAACTGTAATGGGGGTTTACAGTATCAGACAGTGAGGTGTTGGGTGCAGGGACATTTGAGTGGACTTGCTCTTGTTTACTTGCTTTTATTTTCAACACTTGCAGGGGCGTGGACATTTAGACTGCTCGGCAGTCAGACACGCCCCCTGCTTTCTTACACGGTCTATGTAAGACTTACGGTTGAGTCAGCATGCTCTCATGCATATTCATGGCACGCTGACGTCATACCATTCAACTGCAGCCTCCGAGTAAGACTTATTAAGTCTTACACGGAGGATTCGTGAATCCGGGGGGTCTATGTTTACTGTGACTTATAAAATTCAGTTTAAGACCTAAAACCTAAAGAATACTACCAGTATAAAAATAGTTTGTGCTGAAGAGTTTGCCATTTATACTTATGGTTCCAGAGATATGAGCATTTGTTTGAAATGTGAGGACATAATTTGATTCTGTGAAAAGGCTTAGGCTCCACCCATTAGAAGTTACAGTGCAAACTTCCTGAGCTCCATTTGAGTGAATGAGTTAACGCAGCAATGTGTAAAGTGTCTGTGTTGAGCTCTAGTCATTATAGCACTAGAAATAATCTTCCAGTTCATGATAGTTACTATGAAATCCTAAGAACTGGGAACAAGGAACAAAAGTCAGTAACTTCTTAGGGAGGCATTATTATAGTGAGTGCATAATGGTTTGAACAATGGTTTTCCAAAAGCCATAGTCTCAGCATAACTGACCCTGTCAGTTTTCAGAGTTAGATTTAGAATGCTAATAAAGTACTTGTTTCTTTAAAAAGGAAGTAAAAATCCAAAAGCATTAGAGTTAAGCAAGGCTTAAAATGTTGGCATAAGCTCTTCTAGTCTCTGATAGATGCAAAGAACTCTGAATAATGTTTGAAGGGAATGATGCCTCTCTGTAGCTTTCTTCATACCATCCTTTACTAAGATTTCCATAGGTGGAGCACACGGCCCTCATGTTTTGCTCTCATTAAATTTGAGCAAAATTCTTCATGATGTTCAGTATAACTCTTTCTTATAACAAAGTCAATTGTGTCTAATAAAAATCAGTGTTAGTTAAATCAAAGCTTCTCTTCACCCCAAAACTACATGTAAACTGAATGTGTCTGCATGCAAATGTTTAACTGACTCCCATTTCTTTGTCCACAGCCACTGACAGATTGCAGAGAATGTGAATCTGTGCAGGAGGAGTTTAGAGCCTCTCAGGGAGAGCTAGGATGAGTATACCTGTTTCAGGTATTGCACCGTTACACGTTAGCAATTCTGTCAGTTGTTATGCCAGTAATCAGGTTAGATATGGGTCTTCGCCAAGGTTATAACATTATCACATGTCCAGAACAGTATCTTATTTTTGGATATGCATGCTTTGCCAACCTTGTCATAGATGTTGATAAATTGTTACTATATAAGCAAGTTTATCTTCTATCCTATAATGTTATGGTGTTTAAGATATGAGGATATTTCTTTATTGCAAGTGTGGCAGGTATGTTTGTAAAGATTTGTTGCCATACTATTACTGGCCATTTGCAATTTCACCTGTTATTTTGAAAAACATAACAGCCCATACACTCAGCATAAATCGAGATAGGTGTCAGACCTTGTATACAATACTGGCATTTGGGATTCAAACTCATTATAGAATGGGAGCACCATAGGGGCTGATTACATATATGTCCATGGCTGCAGGCTTCCAATGGCTTATATATGTAGTTTAACATGTAACGTGTTGGGTTTCCTACTGTTGTGCTGGCAGTGGATTCAGGCCCCCCCTTGGTAGACTTCTGTTAGTATGTGACACACCATTAGTGTGTGTTTCACTACAGAGTTCTGCATATCTATCTCAGCACGTAAATGGATTGTTCTTTAGGCTGCATGTGCTGAGGCCATCAATTCAAGTCCTTTGTGTGTTTTATATTGGCACATCATTGACAAATGAAGTCAGACTTACGTCTCCAGAGCACGGGTGTATTTTTTCACACATGTATTGTATTAAAGTGTCTGGACTGATAACATTAATGCATCATGTTTAACTGGAGCCTTCATTAGTATTGTGTAGCTAGCAT
This sequence comes from Protopterus annectens, assembly GCF_019279795.1. Classification (NCBI taxonomy): domain Eukaryota; kingdom Metazoa; phylum Chordata; order Ceratodontiformes; family Protopteridae; genus Protopterus; species Protopterus annectens. Next base: position 679,358,286 of record NC_056741.1, on the reverse strand, counting down.
GACTGCTTTAGTCTTCAAATTATTTATGTACTGGATATGCTGATAGCTTCAGATTCTATTCCCATCTCTAAAGAAAGAAAAAAAAGTCCAATACAGGTCTCATTTGTCCTTCTGAGTATAGTGCCTAGAACAATGTGATGTACAAAATGGAGTGAGCTGCACATCTCTTTTATTTTACAGGTGTGTGACAAAAAGCATTAGTGTGCTTCACTGCAGACTTTCCTTTGACTGCTGATGCAGTTCAGTATGGTAATACATTGCCTTTCAGAGTGCAGGTGATGAAGATTCTGTGTTCAAGTCTCCTAGGGGGTTTATATTAACATATCACTGTTATGTAGGGTGGTATGTCATGACAATTGCATCATGATAGATGTACAATTGTCGAACTCAGGTTATATTTTACCTTCATTTTTTCACTCCATTTGTACTTTCTCTTCCCACCTTTTTTCTTATTACCCTCTTCATTTTATCAGTTTGTTTATTTAGTTGTATTTTTTTCTCTCCATTTATTTTACATTTATATGCAGCAGCAGCACCCTAACCAGGACTGCTGCCACCATCCAGGCCTGCCAACTCCACCATGGATAGCTAGTATACTGTCACCACTAACACCACACTCATTACTGTCCCCAGCTGCTTCTGTCACTTCCACATACCCAGCACCTACCAGAAGTAGTGAGAGTGGAAGTTACATGTATGCCACCAAGCAGCAGTTGGAGAGACCTTCCTGCAGTGACTCACACATTCACATCACTGTCCAGCACTAGCATTAACATCAGTGCTATGGCCCAGTGGTGAGGGATCCCAGGGTGGGGAATAAGTTCCCACTGAGTCATTGTTGGCTGCAAGAACAACTACTCACCTTATCCTAACCCCCACCCCAGTGTTCCCCTCCTTTTTGTGTCTATGCCTACTCCTATTTGTTGTCCAATCCTCCCTATCAGAATTGTTTTAACTCTGTGTACTTGATGCAGCATTCTCCATTGTCTTTTCCATCTTTGATTGCATCAGAATTTCCCAACTAGTCTGACTTCTGTGTTTGCTTGTATATCATTGCTACCTACCTTAACTCTCCTACCTTCCCCTTACTTCCCTTATTACATTCCCCAAATGACCTTGTCTTGATATAAATATATATGAAATGGGCACCCACCCCCCCCCCAGAAAAAATCCCTCTTTCCCTGCAGCAATTCCCCAATCATTTACCTTAAGTTTTACCCTCTGTTTTTTTCATCCTTTTCACTGCTTTCCTATGTCCCATTTTCAAGTTTTAATTTGGTCAAAACATAGCTCAGCACACATGAATTACATGCCTCATGGTCCTTTATGGCTACTACATAACTTCTCCAGCTTGCTGCTTCTGTGCACATGGGATCATGCAGATCTTCAGCAAGGGGCATGCATAACTAACAAGTACTGCTGGTGCCTGCATTTCCATTGTCTACATCATGCTACCTCCTACCCTGCCCATAGGCCCTGCTGTAGCTGCTAGAGGGATATGTAATGACCTGTTGTTCTTGCACTCTTGTCTCTGTGTTCATTATTAATGAGCATATTATGGTTTGTCATGCAAACACAGTAAACAGATGAGGGATACCTGTAAGCACACCCTTTTTGAATCCCAGAGAAATTCTCTTCTACCATTTTTAAAGACTAAAGTGTTCCCATTCTCTCACAATTTGATAAGGGCTTCACCCTTATTTAACAAGTGAAGCATAACAAACATAACAAGTCATTCATAATCAAGTGATGTGACTCTACAGTGGGTACAAAACCTAAACCTGTTTGAATCAATTGTACACTGACCCCCCCCTCCCCCCAGGTTTGTCTGTTGTGAGATAATATGTAATACAAAAATCTGTCCCCAGGATTCAGCAAGCTCTGCACAGCATGCAGGAATAGTGCAGGAGCTGCTGGAGGCAATATGGCTGCCAAGAGATCTAGGAACAAGCTCTTGGAACGTGCACGAGCGCTCCTGCAATATTCCTGCACGGAAACAGCTCCTGTATGCAAATTACCCCATTTGAAGATGAAAACCATGCAAATTAGGTGAATATGCAATCCAGGAAGCTGGCAGCTGGCCGTGCAGGATAGTGTAATCTGCAGAAATGTACTCGGTTACTAACAGTACATTTCTGCAAATTACAAAATGAAGCCATGACAGCTCCAAATAAAGGGTGTATATAACGTGTAACGCATGCCAATGGCCAAATATATGGCCATTGGCATGAAAAACAGTTGGAAAAAAAAAAAACTTTTATTTTTTTTTTTTTTTTGGGACAATTTCGTCCGTTTAAGCATAGGGCAGCGACGTGCAAATGGGATCAGCTGGAAAATAACAGAAAAACCCTGAAATAAGCTTTTCTTGCAAAATCACAATTTTGCCATTAAAGTCAATGGCAGGCAGAAGACAACAAGGCCAGTGAATAGTGGTTGCTAAGAGGGAAGGCTCAATGTCAGACTTGTAACTAGGCATCAGCAGGCAATCCTATGCAAATGAGGGGAATGATACTGAATCCCAGATTCCCCCTCATGGCTAGCCTGCACCCAACCGTGTAGGTGCAGGAAGACCATGGTACAAGACTAAGAGCTAGCTGACATCACAGAGGGGTGTGTCAGGCATACTGTAAGCTTATTGGAGCCCTGTGGCTCAGGTTTGCCCTTAGCTTAGCAGAGCTAAGCAAGGGGGTGTGTCTGAAGCTGCCAAGCACTCTTACCTTGCCTAAGTGGGTGTGCACACCACGAACCATGTTTGAAATACAAAAAAAAGTAAACCAGGAAATAGCAGCTCTGTGCACATCTGAGCACTGTGGTTGCACGGCTTGCCCCTGGGCTTAAACAGGAAGGCAATTGGAAAAAGAAAATAGCAGTAGAAACATAATCAAGGAGAACTATCATAGCTGGCAGCTGAAATGTATCAGAATCAGCCAATTACACAGGCAGCAGCCCAGCCCAGACCAGCACACTATTATAAACTATACAAACACATTTCCATCTGGTTTTCCCACAAACACTACACCACCAGTGTACACAAGAGGGGAAATTTTACCTAACAAAAGCAACAAAATGATAGGCGCTGCATTAGCTCCCATAAATCAACATGTGGAAAAGGCTGAGGGTGGTGAGGATGAGAATGCTGACCACCAACCCACAGTAAGGAGAAGGAGAAGAGTGCACAGACCCAGGGTAACCTACCTGGGGCTACATGAGCTGGAGAGAGTGGAGCAATATAGGGAGGACAGGGACATACTACAGCAAATTGTTGATCTGTGCCGGCCATGCCTCACACACAGAACCAACAGAGGGGAACCCATCCCAGTGGATACCAAGGTATGTGTAGGCCTAAGAATACTAGCCATGGGTACCTTACAAAGGTCAACTGGGGATATCATGGGGATCTCACAGGCATCAGCATCCGGGGTACTCCACCAGTTCCTGGATGCCATGTCAGCACATGCCGGTGAGCACGTGTATTTCCACAACACCTGTGAGGCATTGACCAGCAATATGCATCTCTTCAACCAAATAGCAGAATACCCTGAGGTAGTGGGTGCTATAGACTGCATGCACATACACATCAAAGCACTACCCGGTGAGTGGGTAGGGTCTAAATCAACCACAAGGGCTTCCCCTCTATCAACTGCCAGATCATGTGCAATACCCAGGGCATTATAATGAATATGTGTGCTGGCTGTCCTGAAAGCTATCATGACTCCCACATCTGGCATATGACACAGCTGTACCAGAGATTTGCCAATGGGGGCATCCCTTATGGCCACCTAGTGGGGGATGCTAATTATGCACTGGAGCCGTGTCTGATGACACCCATCAGAAATGCATACACAGCCGAACAAGAGCTCCATAATGAGGCACACACACAGACCAGAATCATAATAGAGCATGTATATGGGATGCTCAAGTCAGGGTTCCAGTGCCTGGACATATCCAGCAGAGCCTTGCAGTACTCACCAGCTACGTGTACCCAAATTGTCATTGTATGTGCCATGCTACACAATATGATCCTGTGGAAACAGCTGCAGCAGGAACAACACGGGGCAGGGCCACACAGCCCCCCACCATTGCCAAGGCCTGCACAGGCAAAGATTGACTCAGAGGAGGAATGACTTGAGCCTGCCCCAGTAGGCAGGAGGATGTATGCCCAGTATGCCCAAGCCTTGGCAAAGAGGCAATGCATAGCACATACACTGACATGGTAGGAACCCAGGGAATGACACCTCTCTCTGACTCACACATACAGTAAAAGGGATGCCAGACATGGCACTACCTGTGCTTAACCATGTATAGGGAGTGTATTATTTGCATCCAACATAGTCAGCCCTCTAGCACCATTGTCAATACTGGTACAGCAAAAAGGTAAGTCACTTTCCTTATCAATCACTGAATGGAGTAGTATGTTTTGTTACTTGTATCTATGCTATGGATGCGAGCATGAAAGAGAATCGGGAGGCTGAATGGGATGCCAGTAGATAGCAGACATCTATAGTGGCAGTATGAAATCTGTAACAAATAATGGTGTCACCATAGTAGCCAGTACTAGACAAGGTGACAAAAGCCACTGCAGGAAATGTGGTGGGCCAAATGTGTGTCCATAGGATACACTCATGCCAGTCAGTGAGGCTCACATACCCAACAACCGTCTAAGCTAGCAGGACAGGCATAGACAAACACAATGAAAGGCTGTGCTAAGGCCTGTGATTGATGGCTATGGAGAACAGCCCCTCTCCAGACCTACACAGACAGACTACAACAGGTCAGGCAGTGGGATGTTAGTTCTAAAGGGTAAGAAGTCTGAAACTGAAATGTAGGTAAAAAAAACCTAAGAACTGTAGTACACCAATATGCCTCTAGTCTGCATGATAGGTCAGAATACAGAATAAAATGGAGTACCTGAAATACCAGTACAGTCATAGCAAATGTGTACAGTTGTCAGGTGTGCCCCCCCGTCCATAACCTATGTAGAAATGTAGTAACATGTATGTGTAGGTATAATAACAGTGGAGCACAGATTACCTGAGCCGGCCAAAGTAGCAGGATAGATTGTAGCACATCTACAATATGCAGGACTGCATGTGTTAGGTTGGCGTGTGTTGTATATTGTGTGAGAGTGGTCAGCATGTAGGCATGGTGAGCTTTGTCCTGGTGGCCATTGGCCAGTGCTGCTGATGACAGGGCGAAGATCTCACAACTGCAGTGCCAAAGACAATGCATCCCAACAAAACACATTCCAGCAGTAAGACATAGTAATTGTTTGGATTTTAATATCTGTCACCATCTGAAAGATGGACATGGCATGCATGTGGACCTAAACATACAAACAGTACACAGGTGGACATACCCCTGACAGGCGGTGTATAATATGTTACTGTCAAATGGACACACCTTAGAATTGTACATACAAGTTAGCAGCACATTAGTTGGGTTTGTAGTATGGAATACCAATGTCGTCTGGCCAAACACTGGAAGACCACAATGGTCACAGGTATGAAGTATTGAGAAACTGCTGATGTCCCTGCACAAGACAGCATAATGGAATGCCCTACATACATCTGTGAGTCAGATGTAAGTAGTGTCCATATCACACATGCACCCAGCTCACCCCAACATCACCTACAGGTACCTCACACATCTTATCCTTGCTGTTGGGAATGAGTACAATATGACCCCCACCTCCGTATGGAAATAGCCACAGAATGCAGCATGCTGAAGAGGTGTCCCATGCAGGTGTGTCCCTAGCTGTAAGCAGCACCCTGCCAGCATCTACTCCATTGGATAAATAATGACAGAAACTATTGACATTAACACCTTGCATACCTACCCTGTCACCCCAGGCGAATATAGTGGCTTGCAGTCTGGGACTGTAGGAGTGACACAATGCAACTGCCTCCTACAGCTGGCCTGCATCACTACCAAATGTCCTACAGTCCTCAGCCAAAGGCCTGTGTCTCACCCATACTGCCAATGTATGTTATGTCATGGACTGCCAAATAACAACATAACACAGTCCACAGAACCCAAATGCAAGGCCATGTTGACAAATCCCAGTAACATGTCCACTATGTCCTACTGCACGAACTGTGGACCAACACCAAATTACTGCTGGGATGAAGTGATAACTATAGGGAACTTATCAGATAATATTTGCATAATGTTTGGAAGAGGATAGAATAACAGAGGGGGGTAGGAGTATGAACACCATGGAGTGTATTAAGTCTGAAACTCAGCCGTGTGCACATACTATCCCTGTCTGCAAACACAGGAATGGATGGCTACAAACCTGCTTGTAAACCACAATGTGAAGGGGTAATGACCAGAAATATGACCCCTGCCTCTGGGTAACCTGTGTGAATCTGTACAGTTGTGAGGTATGGCCACAGCAGGATATGGCCATACTGTCACGTCGATGGATGTATAAGCATGGGATCCTCAGCCACCACTATACCAAGGTGCCAAAACATTTACACAGACCCATCAGCAAGTGTCTGCAGCTTCCCCTCCAGAATGGCATGATTGTGCAAGAATATGTAGGCTGCAGACCACAATACTGGACACAGCTGCATTCACCTTATGTTCCCTGGGAAATTAATGCAAGCAAATATGTATATTTGACAGTAGTTGATGACATAAAACATCACAGTGTAAAACATTATATATGTCTGAATATTTCTGCTAACACCAAAACCATGTAGCAGAAGAAGCACAGACACAATTACCTACAGTAACCCTTTATCCTTTGCCCATTTAGACCCCATATTGTCAACCATTCTACAGATATCCCGCAGAAGCAGGTTGCTAGCTGTAGGTGTAGAACACAAAAGCCTGCACTGGAGTACAACCTACCTGGAATGGATTCACACACTCAGTACAGAGGGTCATACTGGGCATGCTCCTACACTTAGAGAAATGAAGCCCACATTTAGCAACAACAGTGGACTATACATATCTAATAGTCACTGATGTTTGTACACACACTCCACATTGCACACCAGTCATGCTTTAGACACACATTGGATAGGAATACACACATATATCCAAGGAAAACACACTATAATATGCCAAAATTACACATACATAGATGTGTGGAAGAGAGTGACAGACAGTAACAAAGAGCCTCCCATCATGAGGCCTGTCACACACAGCACACATCCAATTGGCTAAAATCACATGATGTGCAAATGATAATCACTGTAGACATTTGCCTCTGGTATCCCTCAGCACTATAGTGTCTGTGGTGCTTGTGATAACTGTGTAACATGACTGTACAAATCAGTATTCATCTAGCAGTGGTATACACATGCCTGTAAAATATAAACCTGTGTGTGCCTGAGTGTCGTGTGTCTGCTTCCAGATGAATGGTTTATGGCCCATGCACACACACTGCGCTTCCCATTGCCCTACAATGGCAAGCCTGCTTATGTCATTCACCTTGAAATACACCTTTGGTGAAGGAGTAGCCCTATAAGCTCCATGGCATGTGCTATAACTGCGCAATGCTGTAGTGTGATGTGCAAGTTAGGTAGGAGTTCTATTCCCAGACATGGTAATGGTAAAACTTTGTGTGTGTGTTTGTCTGTGTAGGGGATCAATGATTTGAGGCCATTCACACTCACTACAATATCCACTGCCCTACTTTGGCAGGGCTGCTGATGTCATTCACTTTGAAATACACCTTTGGGGAAGGAGTAGCCCACTAAGCACTTTGGTGCATGCTATAACTGTGTAATGCTGAAGTCTGATGTATTAGTTAAATAAGAGTTGTAATCCCAGGTATGGCAACTGTGTGTGTGTGTGTGTGTTTGGTTGTTTGAATAGGGATCAATGCTTTTGTGGCCATTCACAGTCACAAGGCACTCCTAAAAATGTAGACCATTGATATCTGTGCAGTAGCAGAGACCTGATCCAAGGCTCCAGAACGCACTGCTGCAATACCAGGTACAGCTCTTACCACACCTGTCGGCCACCAAACCAGGACCAAAACACTAAAGATGGAGGAGTGTCCATATTCACCAAGGATATTCACAACACCAGGCTACTTGCCCAACAGAATGCGTCTGAAATACTCCCGGTGCAACTAACACTAATTAAGACTGCAATCCAAATTGGATAGCTTGCTACAGACCCCCACCATGCCCCAAGATTCCCACTACACCTTTCTAAACATACTGGGAAATATCACGATACAACCAAACACCCTAATACTGGGTGACTTACACTACCCTTCCATTAACTGGAAAAACTACTAGTGTAGCAACATGTGTGCCGAACGGTTCTTGGAAGTCATAATCTCCAATACCCTGGATCAAGTAACCCATAGTGACACCAGGAGCTCCAATATCCTAGACCTGGTCATTACCAACAGGGGAAATCAATGTTCCACACCTATGGTCACTCCATTGGTGGTCAGGTCTGCCCATAAGCTAATCACCCTTAACATCCACATCCCTCCCCCACACACCAGTAAGGAAACCTCTGTAACACACATCTCCAAAGCCAACATCATGCTACACATGTCAGATGTGATCACGACACCCATGCAGATGGGAAATGAAAGGACGACTGCTGAATTCTACATGAAGGCACTGTATGAGCACATCCACTCGTGCATAGATCTTGCCATCCCAAATAGAACCAAGACACTCTCCACCAAGAAAAGGACGCCCATGTGGTGGTCCCCTGACATAAACAAACTGTACAACAAAAGGAAGAAACTGTTGCAGAAACAAGGGAATTTCCAGGATGCAAAATACTGCCTTACCAGCCTCAGTAAGAAGCTAAGATCCCTTATAAAATCCTCCAAAGCTAGTTACGAACATAATATAGCCAAAGATGCCAAAGACAACCACAAGCCATTCCATAGCTATGTCAAAAATCTAAATGGCAATGCTCATTTCTGCTCTGATCTACAACAGGATGACATTAAATATACTGGTCCCAATGATATTGCCAGTATTCTGGCAGATCAATTCAGTGCCAACTGCACCCCCCTCCCACCACCTAAAGAGCCCATGTCAACACTGAAAGATTGCCAGATTCCGGTGATAACAGCCACACAGATAAAAACCACACTCTCCTGAACTAAGCAAACAACATCCATGGAACCGGACAACATCCTGGGCTGTGTACTACATGAACTACAAAATTAAATGGAACCTCACCTACGTGCCATGTCAGTCATAGCCACACTTCAGGCTTCATGCCCACTGCATTGCACAAAGCTACAGTTATCCCAGTCCACGAGGGGGGGGTCCACCTTGGATCTTGGGAACTACCGCCCCAGCAGTATGATGTGCCTGATCTGCAAGGCCATAGAATGTATTATCATGGAACTTATAACCTAAGACATTGGCAACCTGCAAACACTGCACCCCACCCAAGTTGGGTTTGTGAAGGGCCAATCATGTCTCCTGAATCTGATTGACATCTTTGAATCAGTCTCCAGAGCTGTGGACGAGCGTAAGGCAGTTCACCCAACCTATCCAGACCTTGCCAAGGCCTTCAACACCATCCCCCAGTTTGGAATCATAGATAAACGTACCAAGCTGGCCATTAATCCCTATGTCACCCGATGGGTTGCAACTGCTGTACTGACAAAACCCACACTGTAAAAGAAGGTGACTCCAAATCCAGCCCCAGACAAGTGACATTTGCAGTACCTCAGGGTTCAGTCCTGGGGCCGCTCTTGTTTGGCATCTACTGCTCTGAAGTACAGGCCAACACTAACGGACTCTGGCTAACAAAGGTTGCAGATGACTGCAAACTGGGAGTCAATATTGAATCCCCACATGATGTGGATATTCTACAGAATGGCCTTACAGAAAAACATGTTTGGTGCCTGAGCCATGCCTCAAGCTCAAGGCCAAGAAATGTATAGGTATCCCCTTTGGGAAGGGACATATACCCATAAAGTACCACATAGGTGGAAGTACACTAAACACTGAAAGTGTGATAAGAGACTTTGGGACACAGGTGGACAGTGGTCTCACCTTTGGTAACCATATCACCACAACAGTCAGGAAATCCACCTATGTGGCACACCTCATCACTAAGGGCTTTACATCCAGGAAAAAATGTGGCAATTGTCCACTGTAGTCATCTCTCAGTAGACCCAGTACAGACTACAACCCTCCATTTGGTATGTACCTCACAAGACATCTGCAGCAAATAGAAAGGCTGCAGACATACCTCACTAAAAGAATCACAGTCCTTACCCAGATGCCCTATGCTGACCGTCTGAAAATCATCCAGCTATAGCTATACTCTGTCACATATCATGTACTCAGAGGTGATCTCTGCTTAACATACAATGCCATGTCAAACCCAGAGCTGTTGGACATCCTACACTTAAAAAATCCAAATCCCACAAAGCCACACACTCCATGGGTTCCAAACCTTGTCATCACAATGAACAAAACATGCTGGAGAGATGTTTTCCTGACCCAGAGACTCCCCAGACTCTGGAATAGACTGCCCATACATGTTAAGCAGAGTGTCTCTTTGGCCCTCTTCAAAAGGAACCTAGATGATTGGATGGGAGATAGGAAATTTACCCCAGCGATCATGTCAGTTGCCCTGCTAGACAGGGGTCCAGGGAAATAAATATTGTGGGAAGACATAGCCAGGGAATTGTCATGGCTAGGAATGTACAGGCCCTAGGGCCGATAGCCTAGTACCAACCTATGAACCTATGACCTACACTTTCCATTGCCCAACTTTGGCAAGCCTGCTGATGTCATTCACTTTGAAATACACCTTTGGGGGAAATTAGCTTGGTGAGCTCCGTGGCATGTGCTATAATTGTGTAATGCTGTAGTGTGAGTACTAGTTATGTAGGAGTTCTAATCCCAAACATGGCAACTGAAAAACTGTGTGTGCATTTGTTTGTCTGTGTAGGGATCAATGCTTTTGAGGCCATTCACAGTCACTACAACTTCCATTGCCTGACTTTGGCAAGCCTGCTGATGTCATTCACTTTCAAATACATCTTTGGGGAAAAAAGTAGCCCAGTAAACTCTGTGGTGTATGCTATAACTGAATAATGCTGTAGTGTGATGTACTAGTTAGGTAGGAGTTCTAATCCAAGACATGGCAAATGTGAGACTCCGTGTGTGTGTGTGTGTGTGTGTGTGTGTGTGTGTGTGTGTGTGTGTGTGTGTGTGTTTGTGCTTGTCATTAGTATCCTGTGTGGGGGTAGCTGTGAGTGTGTAATAACAGGACTCAATGTGGAATGGGTTTTGCACATTTCTTATATGGTGGGCCTATCATATGTCACAATGTCCACCATACAAGCATAACAGATGTCAAACAGCAGAGAGGCTGGGGTAGACAATCCATACCCTTACATGTGACATCATAGATTGGGGAACAATATAAGCAACCTTCGTATTACCCAGAGAACACTCTCCACCCATGTCTCATACACAACCACACTTGGCTGGGCAACAACCACTATTTTGGTAGTTTCCTGCATGTTGCCCAAAGATAGTAACCATGGTATGATTGCAGTGGACTACAGAGGACATGGCACCCTGTCCCATCCCTACAATAGGCAAATCATTCCATACAGTGCTCCTTTTCTATGTTCCCCACTGGACGCCTGCAACAACTGTAGAGTCAGCAAATGTAACCCACAAAGGACATACCAAGCCTTATACACATGCCCTGTATGGACAGATGCCACTGACACCAGTGAATACCTGTATCATGCTGTCAATATTTGTGCAGGGTCAACCTGGTTTCCATTGCCAGTTCTCACCACATGAGATCAGGAATGGCACATCTGATGATAACAATCTGTCTACACAATATGCCCCAGACACCCCAGGTAACTTCCATATGTCACAGAACATGCACGTGGGACGTGTGCACATCCCAGACATCGTCCATGTTATGGAATATAGAACACATACATGGCTAGCATTGCACAGCACTGGACACCCACAGTAGTAACTCAGATGAGTGGATAGTGAAAACAATACTCACCTGTGTTGGCCAATCCAGACACTACACCCCTGAGCCACATTGCAGACCATTGGCATGTCACCTGATGCCAAGGTATACCCTTTACCTAGCCTTGTACAGCCTTCTGGCACAGTCAACCACTGCACACCTGTGAAGCAATGCACCCATGCCTGTCAGTATTCGCAAACCTGTGACTGTGTTTGTGGAGTATAATGATTTGGATGCCATTCACACTCACTACACCTCCTATTGCCCTACTGAAGCATGTCTTCTGATGTTAGACACCTTGACATACCCTTTACCCATATATCAGCCTGATAACATCTGTGGTGCATGTGATACCTGCATATTATTGTAGTGTGGCAAACTAGTTAGGAAGTCTAATCCTGACCCTGCCAACTGAGATAATGTGTGTGAGTCCCTGAGAGAGTGTGGCTGTGTCGTCCTTGATACCTGTTCTTGTGGACAGGCACATGTACTACACCTACCTTATCCCTCCTTTATCAGTGTTGGTGATGTCACTCACCGTCAAATATACCTTTGGACAACTCCCCAACATGTAAGCTCTGTGGCACATGCAATAACTGCATAGACATGTATTAGCAATGCATAGCCAGGCAGGGGTTTGAAACTCCATACTGGTAAGTGTGTGATGCAAACATGCTTAGCTTTTACTCGCCTACCCCTTTGCTGTCTTACTTTGTCTCTGTCTGTGTCTCTCACTCCCACTCTGGTGGATGTGGAGAAGTACGCCTGCTTTGCTTAGGCAGCAGCTTGTGTTTTGTAAGTGATGCTCATGATCAGCTGATGGCCTATGCATGAATTGCAGTCCACCACAAGCTGATTGCATGTGGAAAAGCTGTGGTACCATTCCCATAGCCAATTGCATGGAAACACACTCCTATAACTAGGAACATCATCTGAGTGTTGGCCCTTTTCATTCACTATGATCAGGACTTCATGTTGATGTTTGGCAAACAGCATCACAGATGGCAGTGAGATATACATCTAACAACATACACTGTGGAGACAGGCCAACAAACAGGAGGGGGGTGTTCCAGACATGACTACAGAATGTAAGTTTTGCTCTACTGCATTTGGAGTAATGTTGGTTTAACAGGGTTTGTGTGGATATGGCTGGTCTACATCATTTAATACCTGTCATAACAGTGTTATGTGGTTGAGGAAACACCCACTTGTAGGGTTATTTGCAGACTGGCCAGTGTTTGGAGTCTTATGTGACTTGTGTTGCTCACAGATTACCTGTCTTAGAGCTGCAGATGCATAGCCTGAGGATTACAGTCAGAACATGGTGACAGCCATGAGAGTTACTGACTTCATATCCCTCATAGGACATATGTCACAACAAACCCTGTTACAACAGTAAATGTATGAGGTTATCACAGCAACATGTCAATATTCACTCTGTGTTTGTGCCTACAGCCACAACTCTGTCAACCTTTGTACATATGTCATGCAGTAAGAGGTGCATATGCTCAGTACACTATTATTTATTGACATCATACCTGATAGCAAGCCAGTGAGATATCAGACTGCTAGACATGTTATGTATAGTAGGGGTTATATTTGAGGACATAACCTTGGCATTCTGTGGTAGTGCATACAGTAGTGAGGTCTGTGTACTTATGGTGATTGTTGACAGTGTGTGTATTGCGAATATGTACCTTGGCCTGTGTATAGACTGTGGTAGAAGTCCTTGTTCTTGGTCCTGTTCTATCTGATATGTTGCTCCAGTGTATGGTACCCTATAGGCTTACATGTTTGTAGGGCCAAACACACACACATGTCCCATACCACAGTCAGGAATCGGACCACATTGTGTAGTGGCTCAATATATGTAGGGTTAGTGTGTGAGTGGCACGTATGAGGATGGTGTTGATCAGACAGTCCATATAGTGTAATATTAAGCTCATTTACCATATGTGGCTGTGGCTGTGTTCACATTGGTTGTGGGTTTGCACTTTCACACAGGTGTTTGTTAATCTGTGTTGTGATATGCTTGTAGAGCATGCTATATTTGAAGGTACATGTGTATTCCCCATAAGAAATGTAGGCCAGTGTTGTGGCAGTCTGCCTGTAGTTTGCACAGTGTTTTTTACACGCCTAGCAGCTTAGGGTAATTACCCAATGTGATGTTATGTCCAGATATTTGTCAGATGTACTGCTGCCGGGCCACCATAACTGTCATGTATTTCTGACAAAGCAGTGGGATGCTGTACAGATGTATGTCACTACCTAGTGGGTAGTATGTGGCCATGTGACCTCTGCACCACTGGTTATTATGTGTCAGGACAGACAGGAGTGTGTGAATGCGTAAACTGTGTGGGCATATGTAGTCCAGCATTTACGTGATATACCCATTTACATGGCAGTTAACATCCACATTGTCAGGCTTGGTCCACATGTCTTGCACTAAGGGGTTCTGTGTATACCTTTGGACTGACCAGAGTATGTCAGACTGTTCACATTTATTAGTCATATCTCTGCTGAATTCCACAGGACCATTACTGTGAAATCAGTGGTACTGTACTATGATGACCCTAGGATGCCTGTCAGTAACTGATGGCGTACATGTCAATAGGAGATGTGACCTCCCACACACAACATTTCTGTTGAGACAACCCCTGTTACAGTAGCAACAGTCTACATATTTACCTGCGATATGTACATGACATCCTCTTGCACTAAGAGGTTGAGACTATTGGTGCTGAGGTATGACTCCACTCCATGTTCTGGACATATGTTAAACATATATGTATATATATATATATATATATATATATATATATATATATAAAGAGAGAGAGAGAGAGAGAGAGAGATTTATACACATATACCTATCTGCATACATCTATTGATATATATATATATATATATATATATATATATATATATATATACTTATACATACACACACACACACACACACACACACACACACACACACACACACACACACACACACACACACACACACACACACACACACACACACACACATATATATATATATATATATATATATATATATATATATACACAGAGAGATCTATATATGGCTATATATATGATGCAATATACAGATGTATATAAATACATATATATGAATATATATATGTGTATGTACATGTACACATATATCTACATATATATATATATATATATATATATATATATATATATATATATATATATCCATATCCTTGTTATGTCTAAACATTACTGTTGTGTATACATTCCCATACAGAGTGGTTAAGGCAGTTTTGAGCAGCTTTAAGTGTGTTTGCACAGGTTTGCATGAAGCTAAGCGGTGCTAACATATGGTTAAACATACAGGTGCTTACACCTTATAGGCTTTGCTTACCAGTGCGCAAATGTGCTTAGCCATTATATTGCAGCAATGCTGACACTTGCTAAGCATGTCTCAACCCTGGTAACTAGTGCTCACATTCCAGTCTGAGAACACAGCAGGGTAATGACATCTATAATAAGTGTATGTAATGTTATGTACATAACATGGGTCTATGTGTTGTCATTACAGTAGCAAGTGGTGTGAGTCTACTGTCTGGGACACTTGAATATATATGGCTTGTGCAACACTCTTATCCATGTGAATGTGTTACATACATGAGTAGTATCCCAAGTTATATGCAGTCACACTGGCATGTAGTGCATCATTACGTTACTACTGTTGACAGTGCTTTCCCAAGTAAGAGTTGGTTGCTAATTGTAGTACTGGAAACAAACACTCCTGCATGTAAAGATGAACTCTGAGTCCTCACTGTCGTGTTCCTGGTGTGTGAGCTGTGTCTCATTACATATTTCCTACTGGATAATGATCTGACATGTGGAAAATAACTGTAGACTACTGGGTGTATAGTACATGTCAGTGAGGGCTGCAGTCATGTAATAATGGCATACTTATTGGTGTCAGACATCTATCTGCCAACATATTCATCCTAATGAATAACTAGTTGGCTAGCTGATGTTTGTCAGTCCTCTGTACAGATGTGCAGATGTCAGGTATCCATCTTGGATACTTACAGGCAATCTATGCTTGACTGACACTGACATGTCTGACAAACTGTGTTATAAATGCCACAGATAGGACTCCACACCCTGTATGTCCCACATACCATGGATATCTCAACTACACTACCACAGTCAACAGAACATGCTTGGGTACAGGTCTCCAAGACAGGCACTGATCATGTTATGTAATACATGTTGCATATATGTCAACTGGAGCACCTCACTGGCCCTCTGCAAAAGGCACCCAGATGATTGGCTGATGCATGTCACTCTCACCCTGGGGGTCATCCCAGTGGTGTCTGCTGATAGATAGCCTGCTGGCACATGGCAAGTGGCATGATACCACTGTACACACATCCCCTAGACTTCCCGTCTCTCCATGGAGTATAGCCTGTACACAACTATGAACGCCTGCACCAATGCACCCCAGTACTGACAAATGTGTATGTGTACATTACTGAGAATATCAGGGTCTGTGTATTTGTAGACCTGACATTGGGAATACCCTGAGGCCCTTCACACCCACCACACCCCCATTGCCATAGTTAGATGTGGCTGCTGCTGTACCGGATATTCCATGTACCTTGTTACGCTCTTCTCCCTAAGGGTTACCTGACCCTTGCAATACCAGCACAATACTGTTGTAAAAATGGGTTGATAGGTATGGGATACCCACTGAGTTCTGGTGTTTATGTGTGCAAGTGTGTATATATGTAGGGCACAGCATTCTGAGGCCACATACTCCTATTACAATATGCATTGCCACACAGTATTAGGGTAGTGATGTTATTGACTGTAGGAAAGGCATGACAATGCATCACCCAACTATGCCTGTGGCATGTGCATTAGATGCATATCCCTGTAGTAGCATTCTTGAGATGGACAAGGGGTTGTATTGCAGTCCTGGTCAATGTGTGATGGTGGGTATGTCGGAATGTTATCATGGGTTCCAGTGCATACAATTTCCACAGTGGGATGTGGGTGCTGGGTATACTGTAATTTTACCATGGTACCCATGGTACATGTCATATGTACCACTGTATGGTGACCACTGTCATCATCAACCACACAGGTAACTAATAACACTATCTAGCCCAGTTATGCATGTGCTGTGTGCAACCTACCTGTAATACAATGGACACACTATCAAGGTAGGTAGCACTGATAGGCCCAGGTCTCTCAGATGTGTGTCTGATTGTTATGTGTTTATGTATATATGACTGGATGTCACACTATGTATTTTCCATAAACAACCATTACATCCCCCATTACCATACTGTACATGCCTGGGGATTTTCTGCATGTAATGTAACCTGGAACACACCTCATCTTAAATGCTGTGTGGTGTGGGCAATTAAAGCCACACACGTCAGTAGCACTACATACCTAGGTAGGGGTCTAGTCCCAGTGTTGCCAAGTAAGAGTGTGGTTGTATGTGGAGGGATCTACTTCAGTTTGCAGAATATACATGTCCCAGGGGGGTCATCTGTCCAAGAACTGCCTGGCATATGCTAAACTTTCATAGGTATCATCCTGTGGACATACATTCCATCACAACTAGTGTTAGATGTGTAAATGGCCTCTTCCCCACTGTATAGGTGTGCAGCGATACTGGGGTTGGTATATATAGCTGGGTGTGGCTGTTGTGGACACAGCCAACATCATTGCACTTACTGTTGAGTGTATCCCCCCACATAGCTGGCTATAATACTGTACATCTCATGTTAACAGGTTAGGTAGTTGTCTATCAAACTATCTGAGGTTCTACAGCACCTTTCACCCTCCAAAGGGTAGGGGTGTGCCAGCCACACCAGCACACATATGTTTACCAAGTTGAGGATTGCACTACATTGGGGAAGGGACATATACCCTGCCAGTACCATTGTCAATGCCATTAAACTAGTAGACTGCTTATTCCACAATGTGTTGTTGTGCATAGTCTGGCTTGGTGGAATTACATAGGCTACAATGGGTTCCTTGCACAGGTACATATATCCATGTGTACAGTATTCTCTGTGTAGTGCATCAACACCAAAGCCTTTGTGTGTGTTATAGACAAAACATGTGGTGTGTAACACCATGTACAACTACCATTGTTCACTGTAGAAGGGCTGCTAACAGCAGACCCCATGCATTCACCTGTATACAACACCCCCAGACCTATCAGCGATGTGGCACAGGCAGTAACTGTTATACAGACCTGTGACATGTGTTCACCTGTACCCAGGATATGACACAGCCAAGGTGTCACTACAGTGCCATACCTCTTGTGAGATAAGACAGCAGACCATCCTGCTGCTGACACATGGACACCTACAACACAAACAGATACAATTATGTAGACCACAATCACTCAGTGTTAATAACAGCTATAATGTATCATGGTTGGACAGCTACACTTCCTTACATGTAAGCATTAAACTTTACTGCTGACAACATGTTACACAGCAGTACATTGGTACACCGTAGTACAGTCACCGTATGCAACTGAACCATATTAACCGTTCCCTGCAGTGATGTTATGGATGACAGGGATGTGGCACAGGTATCATCATATGCACAGGGTGTGTTGTTGGTTTGCCAGAGACCTAGGCTGAGCCATATGTTTGAGAATATGTGTGTGAGTGAGGAGTTTTTAATTATTGATATGGCCGTGGTGATGTGGTGTGTGTAGCTATGGGGTTGCCCTAGCTGTGTTTGTATTGTGTGTGAGTATTCATGCACACAGTTCTGCCATGTGGCTGCCCTATACAGGTGTTTGTTGGACAGCTGCAGACCATACCTGGCAGGGTGTGCAGTTCACCACCTCCGGCCACTGACACGAGAACTTTGCCTACCAGGGGTTCCATGAGCACATCCACGAGCACATGAAGGTACAAACCACAATATGGTACTCTCCCCTGATGATGACATACGTCCACTGGAACCAGGTCCCTTCTGGGACTGGCCAGGGCCATGTGCATGTGGCCTGCTGTGGTATGGTGTGGACAGCACCCCCCTGCAGTGCTGGGGCTGGTATTGCCACTGCGGGAGTGGCTTAGTGTCCTTGCTCAAGCATGGATAATCCACAGTAGATGAGTCCCACTATCTCACCTCACCATCTATCTATGACCTCTGTATAATAACGGAGGGCACCTGCAAGATCACTGATGTTGTCAGTTACAGCTTACCTTACTTACCTGTCCCTGAGTTTACAGACTGTCCCAAGTTTATTCTCTTAAGTTCCCTAACCTGCATCAGATTTGGAAACATACACTCATTAATACCAATCATTAATGTATCATTCTTCTAATAGCCTAGACAGGTGATCATAAAACATGACCTGTTACTCCATTACTACTTTGACTTGATTGGAGTCTGCTTTTTCTAAGACTCACTGCTGTCTTCCAGTGTTCACCCTGGGTTTGTCCAGACATCGTGAGCATGGCCCCCATATGTTAGGGGCTACTACATTCACTCAATAATGTCATGCACTGGAGTGTCATATGTAACTATTGTTCAGTAGATGCAAGATCTATTGCTCTATTAACTTATTATGTGGACTACCGTAATATTTGGAAACACTCACTGGTGTTGTCTAGTAATTTCCCAATGTATATGTAGTGCTGCATACATGGGTATTCTTTCACCTTTTTTACTGACTGCAATTATAATAGTATACCTGGTGTTTAGTTTCCCTCCCAATGCATTTTCCATGCTACAGACCTTATTATACTATCAGCTGTCCAGAGAGTACATGTCAGACAAGTATTCCTGGTGTCTCATCTGTCTGTCTATGTCCATGTACTGCACGATTTCAATGGGAAGTCAAGAGATATGAATAACCCCACAATCACACATGTGCATACATGGACACACACACAAACACACACACACACATCCTACATACATCAACCCCCCCTCCTCTCAGAGAGATTGCACTGACAGACAAAATAACCCACACACACACACACACACACACACACACACACACACACACACACACACACACACACTTACAGGTGAGGTTGCATGAAGATATTACACATAGACCTCCTATTACCCATCTGTCAACATGCATGACATATGGCACTCAGCAGCATGCATGTTAAGGGACAAATGGTACGGACAGCAAGAATGATCACCAGAGATAATGATTTTAAGATTGAAATAGAATACATTATGGGAATGTTTGTAAAGAGAGGTTATCCTGAAACACTTTTAATTAAAATCAAAGATGAGGTTGTGAAAAAACGACAGGAGGGTGTATATTCAACCATTATTAGGAGGAAATGAAAATGGAGGTACAACCATGAGGAAAAGAAAAAGCAGGATGAGGGAAGGAGTTAGTTTCATCACAACTTATAATTTAGATTAATTTTATATGGTTGAAATTATAAGAAACAACTGGGAAATATTGCAGTTTGATCAACTGGTGGGCAACAGGGTAGGGAAAGAACCTGTATTAGTGTATAGGAAGGATGGATCTTTAAAAAAACATACTTGAAGGTTTTCACAATAGTAGATATGGAAACAGAAAGTTAGGCAACTGTAAATGTGGTATGTGCCCATACTGACCTTATATTTTGGAAACAGGAGAAATGTTTCCTTTTTTAAATGGGAAAAGAATATTTTTTAAGGGACATTTCAATTGTAATAGTACCAATTTGGTCTATATAGCTAAGTGCCAGGGCTGTACCACATTTTATATAGGGAAAACCAGTAGACGCTTAAGAGATAGGATGTATGAACATTTAACAAATATAAAAAAATGTAAAATGACTAATGCACTTAGCATTAATCAGAAGGAATTCCCTAGTCATGAATTTAAGTTTTTAGTTTTACAACAACTAGTTAAAGACACACAAGGAAGAATGATGGATATATTTCTGGATTTATGTGAGTTAAAATGGCAGTTGCAGTTGGATGCACATACTATCCACGTATTTATGAAAATTTAAGCATTTTCAGTGTGTTAAAAATAAGGACTATAATGGGATGAATAATAGAAATACCAAGCGACACATTAAAACATAAAAATATATAGATATTATAGCATTGTTATGCTTGATTTATTCATATATTCATGTTTCATTGTTTTTAAACTTACATTGCGTTTTTACGTTTTTGAGGTATGTATGAGAGTCTGTATTGCTTTAAAACATGAATTAAATGATGGATGATGGAATGTAATTAAGGGTGGAGGGAATATGTATTAAAGTGGTTGGGGTTGTAGTTCAGTTTGTTCTGAAGAAGTCCCATATTTTATGGGAAGAAAGAACTTAACACATGAAGTATATTCTTGAAGTTTTTATTTGTAACGTTTTTATCTTTTGCACCTTTGTAGTGTGAATAAACAGGTTCAGCCACTGCAGCTGTTCCATTTTGTGGTTACATTGTTCAGTAGATGCAAGATCTGTTGCTCTATTAACTTATTATGTGAACTACAGTAATATTTGGAAACACTCACTGGTGTTGTCTAGTAATTCCCCAATGCATCTGTAGTGCTGTATACGTGGGTATTTGTTCACCTTTCTGCTGATTGCAATTATAATAGTATACCTGGTGTCTAGTTTCCCTCCCAATGCATGTTCCATGCTACAGACCTTATTATACTATCAGCTGTCCTGAAATTACATGTCAGACAAGTATTCCTGGTGTCTCATATGTCTCTCCATGTCCATATACTGCACAATTTCAAAGGGAAGTCGAGAGGTATGAACAACCCCACAATCACACATGTGCATACATGGACACACACACAAACACACACATACACACACATTCTACATACATCAACCCCCCTCCACTCTAACAGATTGGACTTACAGACAAAATAACCACACACACACACACACACACACACACACACACACACACACACACACACACACACACACACACTTACAGGTGAGGTTGCACGAAGATATTACACACACACCTCCCATTACCCATCTGTCAACATGCATGACATATGGCGCTCAACAGCATGCAATGCAGCTATAGTCAACCCATGCTAGCAACATTATACATGTGTGTGATGCATGGGTTGTGTTAGTAGGTGATGCCCTTTCCCCTTGAACACACTGCACCCATGTACACAGTATTTCTATGCACTTGTTCGGCACCCTGGCATGTACTGTACACCATACCTCACAGGTGTACACATCATTGCTGGATGTGTATTACTGTCAGTTATGTCTGCTCAGCTGCTCACAGCCCCTATGTGTTTGTCTGACCCTTACCTGGGATGATATGTGGACAGATGACATTTATGAATGCCTGATGTCTGATGTATAGATCTCATAATCAGTGGTGCATGTATGGCCAATACGATACAATTACACTGACAACCTTCAAACCTTACCATGGCTATGGGGAGTGTACACACTCTTATTGATATGACACCCTCTTCCTTGATATGCCATGGACCACATTACTACATATTTTAACATTACATGAACCTGATATGTGACATATGACCTGTACAATCAAATGCAGTGTCAAACAAATGTGTTAGTTGTGCAGATGCTGACTGAGATGCATACACTTTGTTGGTGCATATGTGTGCATGCCCTTATCATGATGGTTTGTTGCACCTACTGTTATGTGTACTACAGCAGTCACTATTCCTGGCAGGGGTATACTAGCATGGGCCATCTGCATTTGCCAGTATTTGGTCAGTTTACCCTACACATATCCCCCAACTCTGCATGATTTCAAGGTAAACTTGGAGTTCACACATTGCCGTCACTATCGCTGTGGAGTCAGGGTTATGTCTGCCACAATTCCTGACCCTGACTGTGTGCAGATAGAGCCATTCATAGCATCCTTTGAATCCCTGCTGCAGTGCACTGTTGTCATGATGACACCCCCTCCCCACCCTCAGCCTTTTTGTAGATGCTTGACAACTATCACCTACACATGTGTGTCATTTTGCAGTGTCACACACACGGAAAAACATGTGCACCAGCCTAGTCCCAGCTAATGAATGGCAAACATACAGGTGTACACTGGCACCAGCAAGGTACAGATGGGGATGGTGGGTCTGAGGTGGGGTGAGGTGTTGGTTGTGCAGCACATGCGTCTTACTTGATACTGTCTGTAGGTTTCCAATGTGGTCTTGGTACACCAGTACACATTGCAATGCATGCCTTTTGGGGACCTTTTCTGTTATGCATACGCTTCCTGTAGAGAGGCTTGGCTGATGTTTCCTGTGGTACAACTATCCCATCTGATTACCCTAACCCATGGGCCACACATATGCAGAGTCCAGGCAATTACTAAAATGGGTACTGCACAGCTAGTACTTGCTAGACATTCCTGCAACTCCCTCAGTGTTCTGGCATGTTACTAGGCAGCCTGCATAACCGGTTTGCTACATGTGACATCATCTGTCTTGGATAGCCATCTGTTTATTTTCTGCATCAATCCTATCCCATACATCCTCGCCACATACATGACTGTCTGCACTGTTTGCCGTGGTATATGCAATGGTGAGGTATGGCTACATGTCCAACTCCTGGGTGCTACCTGTTGGGTATGGGGTCCACTCCATGGGATGTAAGATGTGTGCAAGCCACGGTTGCCTCTGTTGCAGGTAAGTGGGCACATTTGATGGCCAAATGTCTTGGACAGCAGACCATTTCTTGGTGTGACATTGGGGACATATACATGCTGGAAGGTGCATTCTCATGAAGAATGCATGCTGTCAGTACCTCAACAACTGCTTCCACTATATTTTATCTGGAGTGTGTACACACATATGCTTCCAGTGTTCATGACAGTATGTATTCCCCATATTTATAGGTTCATAGGTTCATAGGTTCATACTAGGCTATCTGCCCGAGGGCATTTACAAGCCTAGCCCATAGTTTTGTGGCTTACGCCACCCCTTTAGTATGAGGAACTATACCCATTTTTTTGCTGTGCCTCTGTTGAGCAGTGACACTGAGGTAATCCCTGGGGTATATCTGCGATCTCCCATCCATTGGTGAAGATTTCTCTTGAACAAGGCCAGCGAGGTGCTCTGCCTCACATATACCGGGATTTTATTCCACAGCATAGGGAGTCTTTGGGTGATGAATCTATCCCTCCAGCACGTCCTATTAATAGCCGTGTCGAGGTTTAAGTCTCCCGCCCTTGTGGCTCTGACGGATCTAGATTTTTTGAGGTGAAGCATATTCATCAAATCTGGGTTTGACATGGCCTTGTATGTTAGGCAAAGGTCACCTCTGTTAGGCAAAGGTCACCTCCTATGTCCTAACATATGATTCCATATTACACACAATTGGTACAGGGTGGGTGAAACATTATAGTACATCAACAGTACAAGCCCACAATACTACAGATTATGCACATCTGTTTATTACTACTACGCAGCAACAGACTATATACATTTCATCTCACATATGCATGATCTAACTGTACAGATGTGGATGGATATGCAACAGTGGTCTGCTGATATGCCCTGTGGCCTTACCTGCATGCTCCTTTGCCATTGTGTGGGAAGCACCCACCGCCACTATGCTCTCTGCCAGGTGTTGTGTGTGCAGGCAGGCAGGTGCCACAAGGCTGGAAAGGAGCTCGTCAACATATGTCAGGGGGGTTGGATGGCATGGCCCCCCCATTGCAAGCTGGTCCCCCCTGACTGCAGCAGCATGCCAATGGGCATGGTGAAGTAGATCGGTGCATCAATGCTGGACATGCTCATAACTGCAGTTATGCAGGCTGACATCATTTACCCTGTAGACAAGATTGTTCCACAGGGTGGTCCGCTCCTGTAGATCATGGGCTGTTTGGCCAAACAACACCTGGTAGTGCTGCACCAGGTATGAGATGATGACATCATTCTCCTCCACTGTATAAATGGGTAACAGCTCCCTGGACATATTGCCTGAAAGACATAAAGATGGAAACAGGTCTGAGGACATCATACTGCAAGGTTATCATAGTTGTTAATGCACATCTCTGTCTCTGCCCCACCATATCTGCAACAA